>NC_138953.1:29870000-30177500 GCF_965226115.1 Aulonocara stuartgranti
TTCATCGGCAGATCAATTTTTCAAGTGCAGGTGGATATGTCGTATTTCCTTTGAACTTTTGTACATGATTTTTTTATAGTGCTTGTTTACAAGTGCATGTGATGGATGCGTATGTTTTAATGCTGCCTACAGAGTGCTGTGTAACAGTACAGTGAGGATGCTTGTAGAAACAGAACCTTTGAATAGTTTGTATTTATTAATATTCCTAAATAAAGTAAACACAAATAAAAGTAAACAGAAAAAATCTGCAGACAGTCAATATTTGAAGTGATTATAAGCCTCAAGGCTGTTTGGGTGGCTTTTGTAGTCCCAGATGGACTTTCAAAAAGGGCTCTATGACAGCCATAACATTTATTGCGTAACATCTTGTTAATGATGACATGTTATTACAGGCTTGGATTTATGTTTGTGGTCATTGTGTCATGCCACAAAAGGAATTTGGGGAAGATCTGATTTCTACCCTTGTGTATCGGATAGCGACTTTGTTAAGATGGACACTATTGTACATGTGGGTTAGCAACATATTATATCTTTACTGAACTTTTAATAGATTAATATCAGCACTTTCTATCTAAAACACCTCTGTATGACATTGTGTTACAGAGGTGTTTTAAACAATGAACTGTTAGCATATAAAATCATGTACTGTATTTCTTTCAGTGTTGTCACTTACAGCAGAAACTGTCTCTGTCTGTAGTGTTTGATTTTACATATGTGAAAATATGAATTATTTGTTATAGCATTATGTCACTGTATAGAAGATTTTATATGTAATTAACTGTATCAAAGGCACATGTAATTGCACACAGAAACTCTCCAGAGATGGAGCATACACCTGCTTTTCTCTCATTAACTCTATGCTCCATGCTATTCTTCAGCACCACTGCTTATGGCTTAAGCTGGCCACATGTGCCCAAAGACGGATCAGGAGGTAAACTCAAATCCCAGCAGGCTTCCTTGACCCCTACTTCCACAGACATCAGTGCAGTGCCAGCCGCTCACCTGCTTCTTCACCTCTCACACAAACACCTGGGAAACAGATGCTTAACACTTGGACCATGGGAAGCTGCTAATGCTGTGATGAATTTGTCTTCCCCACTTCCCTGTTCTTGTTTGTAACCCATGCTGGCTTTTTATTGGTTTCCAAGGCTCCATCCTTGCTCTTAGTCTCTTCCCAGCTCCAAGGAGAAAACACACTAGCGGTTTTGACTAGTCTTAGACAAAGTCAAAAATGGTATTCCCATGTAATACTCTGAAATAATGAACTTGGGTTTGGTTAATCAAAAGATATGCAGTTCATTTCCTTGTCTTAACCCTGATGGCAAGTTCTTTGTGTTCACTTGAGAAGTACACTGGCTGGAAAGATCTGATATGTATTTTCATCATACTTACAAGGGATGTAATATTCCTTTCATAAGGGAGTGGTATTATTAAAACATGAATAGATTGAGTAACCTTGAGATTCTGACTCCCAACACTTCACGCTCTCTTCACCGTTGCCATGGTGATGCTGCTGCAGCGCCTTACAGTGTACGACTGTTTTTCTCACAAGCTCGGTGCAGTTTTCATTCCAGTGGTTTTGTTTTCTCTCAAACTTTCCACCTGCATGGAGATGTCCCAACTGCTTGTGAAGCCACCGCTGAGAGGTAGAGATAAAACTGTGATAGCATATATTTGAATGTGCACACAGGTCTGCATCTGTGCACATATGCAATACAACATAAAGTGACTTTGCAAGAGAAATAAGCACGATTGAGTGTGTGATTATCAACATGTGGTCAACTCATGTGGAGTTTCACCTCTCACTTGGCAAACTGTCTACAGAGATAAGACTTGTGCATTGTATATGTGTGGGTAGATCTGTATCTCCGCTTGATGGAGGCTACTAGTGTAGCATGTTTATGTTATTGGAACCAATACAGCATATCATTACATATATTTGAACATTCTCAAAGAGGACTGAGCGTCATACATTGTGCTTGATTTACTTTAAAACTAGCAAACAACATTTGCAATGCATTTCTTTGCTGCTCTATTGTATCTGCTGTTTGACATAACACAAATACTTGTGAATTCAAGGCCATTTTAATGAGGGATGGTCTCATTTTGGGGGCTTTTTCGCTGTTGCTAGGCAATCAATCGCAGTCAGCTGGCAGATCCTGTCGGCCCTGATGCTGCTGGCATCATCATCAAAAGTAACATCACTCTCTCTCTTTTGCTGTGGCGTCATATGTGACTAGTGATGTCAAAGATATAGAGTGAATAATTAGGAAAGAATCAGGTCAGAGACCAAGAAAAGACATGTTTCACAGAAATGTTTAAGGTTTTTTTTTTTGTTAATGTTGTTGTTTAACTGCAATTAAAGATTTCAGATTGAGTGTTTTTCCATGGCTATTGCATTTCACTTATTGCTCAAAAGGCAGTTTCTGGCTTTCATTTCCATCTGTCTTTGGCCATGGTAGCAGTATTCAGCAGGAATGGCAACACCTGTCAACAAGTAATAGAGAACAGGTGCTGTCGCACCATAGGAGACAAGCTGAGTCACTATCCACTGCCTTTCACACACATATCCAGTGGATTCTTCTTGGTATATGACTCATTTCATTTTATACCGCTGTCATACTGATATATTTTCTTAGTATCATCTTAAAATGAAACCTTCTAAGCTTTTTTTTTTTATTTTTTTTATTTTTTACATCTTTTACATCACAGATGATTAAAAAAATGTTGTTTTATGTGTTAATCAATAGTATATTGATTCTGGCACCTCACTTTTTCATCATTGCAGTGTTTGTGCAAAATATGTGCAAAGATTCTTTATAAAACAGTATAAACTCACCGAACTTAAGTCTACACTCACCTTACTCCACTCGCTTCTCAGCATTTCTGTATTGGATAACCTCAGGGGCTTATGTGATCTTGAGCTCAGCAACTTAGGCCTGTTTCTAACTGCTCTCTACAGCAGCTCATGCTGTGTCTGTCTGTACTGCAGTTCTAGCTAAGCCTCAACCCTAGGGAGCCTCTCTCCGAGATACCTGAAAAACAAGGGCGAAGGAAACATTTGGACACAATGCGAACCACGGATTCTACTAGTTGATATCTACCGGTACTCTTTGCTGCTACTTTGCACTTCTGCTTTTCTGTTTCGTGTTGCATTATTCATGTCCTGTTCTTAAATTTCCTTCCCCCAAATTCTAGATTCTAGCCTTGGCTTGTTACTTCTTGTGTTTGCCACTTCTTTCTCCATATATCCTCACTTATTTCTTCCAAACTGTCCTTCCATTTTTTTTTATCTCCCCTTTAACTCTGCCTTACACCCCATCAGCTCCCTCCTCTTCTGTTTCCTGCTGTATCCCAGCCAAGCTCCTGCTCCCTACTACGTATCTTTACCCAGACACATTACTGCCAATTGTGCCACCTGCGGCCCCCTGAAAGGCAGAAAAAGAGGAGAGGAGGGGACGGCACTCTGCCAGTGGAGGTGGGGTGGGTGCCTATGTGTTGGGGAGGTGGAGTGCTTTACAGCTTTCTGGATACTGCCACAAAGCACAGTGTTTAATTACCAATAAGCACTGGTTTAATCAGGGGCCTGAATGCTGCCGGATAGACAGACTGCAACTGTCGTCGACTTTGTGGGGGGTTTGGGTATGTAGGAATGGTTAGTGTGTGTGTGTGTGTGTGTGTGAGAGAGAGAGAGCGAGAGAGCACAGAGGTTTATGGCTAAGTTGCTTGGTTGTGGAAGAATGAGTGGAGTGCTTTAATAGATGGGGGAGGTGGTAATTGCATGAGGGGTTCATTATTGTTTTGAAAATAATTTGGTGGTTGCAGAAATGAGATAGTGGGAGAGAAACATTGTCTGTGCGTGTGTGTGTGTGTATTCACACCTGCATTTTGGCCAAGGACTGGCTCAAACCACGATGAATTGAATGTGTTGTTTGCAGCTTGAATGAAAGGAGTCTTTTTTTTCAGGTCTTGTGGAGAAAACGAAGAGGTGTTTGTGAGGAGATTTAGCCCAGAGCCAAAACCAATTCACAACCACTCCACACTGGAGAGGGGTCGTCTTACCCCCCTCCCAACCTGCCCTTGAGATGACAGGCCTGAGCCTCCTGCTTACACAAGCGCACACATCCATATTTGATAGACAAGCATGATAGACAGTTGTATACTGTAACCCGCGGTGCTTGCGTAAAATATGAAAACACACACACACTTCTGTATACACAGACACACTGTGTGCCAAGTTAGAATTGGAGTTGTAGTGTTTTTTTTTTCAGTGCAGACTGAAGCCAGTGGCCAGATGAGAATGTAATCCTCTATTGTGTTTTAAATGGATCAACCTGAGAGCTTAGTGAAGGCCGTGGACTCTATACACACACACACACACACACACACACACACACACACACACACACACACACACACAGTCATTGTTATGACTGTATTGTGTGGATATTTCAACTGTTTTTTTTTTTTTGTTGTTTTTTGTGTGTGTGTGTGTGTTTTGCAGCAAGAGAGCTACAGCTGGTCCAAAAGACTTGATTTGCTTTCCAGAAGTGCCCTGTATATGTGTGTGTGTTGTGTATAGAGCAAGTGCATCCCAGATGTTACACACACATTACCCTCCCCAATGAATAAATGATGCTGTGCCACACTGCTGTGACCGACCTCCCTCAGAAACACACTCCTATTTACGCCACTCTGCAGACTCAACCTCACACATGAGCACACGCATGCAGGGAAACGTTCATGTTTCTGCAGATGGGACACAGGCACACTCGTATGTGACACTTTGACTTTGGTCTTTGAAGAGCAGCTGTTTTCTGAAGTCCTTCTGTGCTGTCAGTTACAGGCAGTTTCCATTCACCCTCGTTCTGTCTCTACTCTTTCCATCCCTCTGTCCTTCTAACTCCTGAGTCGCTCCCGCCCCTCTCACTTATAGTCTTCTCTAGAGTCTCGGTGAGTAATTGCTCAGGGCTTCAGAGAGATGGAGGGATGGAAAGAAAAAGAGAGGGGGTGTATGAGAGCACATATACTAGTACACGAGAAACAGAGCAGGAGTGAGGGGAGGCTGAAAGGAGCAGGACTGAACGTATGTATCGGTGTGCGCGCATGGGTTTGTGTACCTTAGAGGGTATATATGGGTGGATGAGAGTAGAGAGAGATCGTGTGTAAGACACAAGGGGATCATTGATCTGCTGAAAGTGCAATGTGTGTGCTGAATTAGAGGAGCAGGCACAGGGCTTTGAGCTTGTAAAACACTCCCACAGTTATAGCTCTTAGCGCTCTGTCTCTCACTCACACATGGTTATAAACATGCGCACTCTTATGCACTGATCTATATTTGGGTGTTACTTACACTACCCAGAATGAGTGAAAGTGCTTTGATTTATGCTTTATCTGTGAGAATGAGGTTGTGGAAAAATATCACCAAACTTATTTAGACTGTGAAAACCTGTCTGCTGGGAAAATGTTGGTTTTTTTGTTTTGTTTTTTAATAACCGCTCCTTGCATTGGAACAAATGAGTCAGCCAGTAACAAAATAATTTTGCTAATCAACTTTTAGTTTACATAGCGGGCACACGCAGAAAACAAATTGGCAGTAACAAAAAAACAAAACACATAAAATTAGACAAATTCATCATAGGAACAAATTAAACTCTGAAAATTCATTGTCTTGAAATCACTTCTTAGTTATCGGCCTAAAAACGTTTCAATTTTAAACTGATTGAATAAAAACAAAACAAAAAACAAAAACTTCCTTCCTTCCCGCCATTCAGCCCAGATCCTCGGCATGTTACCAGCGAGACTGAACGGAGCTGTGAAACTCCTAATGGACACGATCTGTCTGACATGCATGTGCAATCAATATTAATTCTCTTATCTGAGAACCAGCCTCCATCCCATTGTTCAGCCGTTCAGTCATGTGTCACCTGCTTCAGCCTGATTGCAAGCCTAAGATGTCAGATTAGCTTGGTGACCAGTAGGAAGATAGCAAAGCAATTGGAGCTTATCTGTGGTACAACGTAGTCCAAGTGCTCGACAGCAGTGGAAGGCTCTGATTTTGGAAAATGATTTTGTATGGTTTCATTCATTCATTCATCCATCCATCCATAATGGTGACGACGGCTATTGTCATGATGGTGCTTGTGTCAACAGTTCTTTTAAAGCAAGGTGGCATATTATATTCTACTTATGATTTGGCAATTCTGACTCAAAAGCCATTAAGGGATTGTGATGCAAATTTAAATGAGTTTTAGTTCTAAGTGGGGAGAGGTTGTTTAGGTCCATATCAGTGAATGTTGACTAATTATGCCAGGAGCAGTCAATCTGTAATAACAGTGTGTTCTTGAATATATTTGTGCACCAAAGCATTTTTCTTCCTTATAAAAAGTTCACGCTAAAACTTTGAATGAGTAAAGGCTTGTGGCTATTTCTTCCACAGTAATTTCTGAAATCATTTCAAGTCCATGTAGTGTGCCGGTGGGATGGGGAGTTGTGTTGAGGGTGCTTTACTGGCTAATCCACTTATAGAAAATAAAATCCATAAACAGAAATGTGGAGAATCTAATTTGAATTCATGAATGTAATTAGAGAATCTAATGTTTTGACCACTGTAAACAGTCAGTTTTTATTATATTACAATACAGTTGATAATGGCTGTGAAACACATAATTATTGGACATTGGCATCATTAAGATGACCTCAAAAGAAAAAAAAACACTTGAAACCGAGTAAGTAAGTCTGTGGGAATTAAAAAAAATCCTAAAATACCGGAAGCAGGCAAAAGGCGTTTAGATCCAACCCCAACCCATCTGCTGTTCACCATTAACATAATGAAGTAGCTCCCATCTCCATACAAATTACTGCTTAAAGCTTTAAGAGCGTCTGGCAGCCCTAATATAGTGTCTCCAAACTTTCCCTAAGATGACTTATTGATTGTGCCAATCAATGGGCGTAAAAAGCCATAAGTGCATCTGGTAACCATAATGGTGGCACTTAAAAGAAGAATGGATGAGTGTAATATTCACTAACCATCATTGTGTCTGATGGAGGAGGAGGAGGGTGAGGTGGATAAAGGAATGCAGAGCTGGAGAGGATAGAATAGAAAGGAATAACCCTTTAATGTCATTGTACGTGTACAAAGAAATGGTGGGTGCTGCACACCAACTGTGCCAGAATTAAATGTAAATAGTACACAGCAGGAATAAATAGCAAAAAGGAGAAATATATGCAATAAAGCGGGATATATACAAAACAAGAGAAATTTATAGACAAATTAGAGAAAGGTACACATTACAGAACAAGTTGCAAAGTGCTTAGAAGTAGTGCAAAGAAAAGACTTGGTCTGAGTAGAGTCTGGGTATGAGTGGTGTGAGTGATGAGGGTTACTCAGACTATGGCTCGGATTGGTGAGGTGTGTGGTGGTGGGGAGTTCCATTATGACTTCATTTTTTTTAGGATGCTCAGCTTCAGGTTATTTTCTAAGTACCAGCGGGACAAGTTCTCTACATGTGCCCTGCACGCTGTCTCATCTTCATCACAGATGAGCCCAACCACGGTGGTGTCACCTTCATATTTGATGATGACGTTGGTTGGGTGGGTTGGTGTGCAGTCATAGGTGTACAGGGCGTACAGTAGGGGTCTGAGAATGTAGCCCTGTGGGGATCCGGGGCTGAGTGACAGTGGGGGGGCAGAGGTACGGGTCGAGTCGGACTGATTGTGGCTAGTAAGCCCTCACCAATCTGTAGTTGGCGAGGGCTTGGATGCCTCTCCACACCTGGCGGGGGTTGTTATCAGTGAGGAAGGAGCAACTAAATACAAAAATCATAAAGGTAAAGGAGAGTGTGTAGCTGAGAGGAAGGAAGATGTAAAGCCATGGATGGAAAACGATAAGCAGTGTTGATTTTGAATAAATAAATGGAGAACCCTCCCCTTGCCCTTCTGTGACGGTGTTTCCGATCAGGAGCTGCATGTAAAGTGTTCTGATCGTTTTGGTTTTCGCATCATCGTGTCGGCCTCTGGTCCCGCTTCTGTGTGTGAATGATTAATGTGCTGGTAAGCAGGATGTCCTCTCTTCCATCAGCTGTGGCTGTCCTCCCTCTCTCAATCCATCAGTCTATCCATCCCTACTTCCATTCTTTGCTCCACATTTGCTGTTGAGTGGTGATTTGTGTCAGCTATGCTCTGATACCGAGACCCAGTTTTGAATATGAAGGATTGCAGATGGTGCACATTAGCCATGACAAGGCATTGATCCTCAAGTTTCTTTTTTTAAGCGCGTAGAAAGGAAATGGGTACATCGTAGGAAGTAACTGAAGTATTCCTTTAAGTAATTTTAGACACAGAACAGAATAATTTTATCATAACTTTGTGAAAAACACACTCTGTGGCAAGCTTTCCCTCAGTGGTTATGTTCTATTATGTGTCCTATTTGCTTCCCCCTATTTTATTTTTTTTTTCCACAACCGCCAAATGTTCCCTTACTCTAAAAACCCACCTGGTCCTCTGCAGCTGTGTCACACAAAAGGCCATTTGGCCTCATCAAACATTTATCAACCCATATGGCCCTCCTTCTCCTTTCACCTTCCTCTTATTTCTCTCATTTTTTTCTAAAATATTACAAAATATTTGAAATTTAAAAGTCTTAAAGGACTCTAAAAATTTGGAGATAAAGGGCACCCAACCGTTTTCTTTAAAATAAACTCTTTACTGCTCCGGATGGAGTGACTAAAATTTAAGCTTTGTAAAATAGCCATGGGAATTTCTCTTATTACACCGAACGAGCTGTGGATATACCTGCCCCAAGGGTTAAGGCTTTAGGACTGATTGATATGTACAGAGCCATATGTCTGACTGGGAAGAAGCAAAAAAAAAAAGAGAGCTAAAGCAGAAGGAAAATCCGATGAGGGCAGAAACAGTAAAAGAGCATTAGAGTGGAGGTGGAGAGGCCTTAGACCTAATCCTGAAAAGATGGTCTCACTTAGCTTTTAGATATTCTACCACCTCAAAATGCCCTAAAGGCCTTTGGTGGCGCATTCCCAGCTCATAAACTCATGCATGTTTTAGGAGGTCTCACCTCGAGGGAGGGGGGTAGTGTATTGACTGGTCTACAGTACACAACATTCCATAGTGAAGTAGAAGATGGAATAAGAGCCATAGAAAGCATCCCTAAGGCAAACTGTAGCACTAGTACCCATCATATTTCATACTCCCTTATTCCCATCTCCTCCCACTACAAGCTCTCAAAACCCTATGAAGGGGGGGCTTCATGTGGCAAAGTGCTTGTCCTTTAATTGCAGCTGTTGTGTTTGCAGCTTTTTTGTCCTTCCTTTGATCCGTAAATGCTCTTTATCTTCTCTGGCAAGAATTACGTGAAACACCAATAGATAACTTATGTCTCCTGAGTGCATTCACTTCTGCATTTACACATTAAAAAATGTGCACACGCAAGAGGTCTGCAGGACAGCTCTCCGGTTTTATGATTTACAGGGACTCTTGGAGTCAAGTGGGCTTTGACTGATGATCCCAGCTAATAAGTAACCTACCATATGTTTAAGCGAATGACACTATTGATTACTAAAAGCACCAAAAATCCCCTGGTGCACGGCACGCATACACACACTCAAGCATGTGTTGATACAATAGAGATAATCTAAACACAGCAGGGAGATCGGGTATCACATTTTAGCAGGTCCCGTGTCATTTTTCATTCCATTTTGTGCGGTGCGGGCTCACAGCACACACACACCAAGCAAACAGCACATGTCTTGTAATCTTTTTTTTTTTTTTTTTTTTTTATCAGATTTTCAGCTAGTATTTAAAGCCAGCCATTATTTGATCATCTAGGTTTTCATCCTTTTTATTTAACTGAGCAACATGAATAATGCTGTTTCACTGAAGTGGCTTAATGGTGATAAGCACAACTTAATTTAGAGGTTCCCGTCTTAGATTTCATAAACAGAATGTTTGTCCAAGTTACCTGTTTGCAAATATAAATAATATCCAGACTGGTGCTCATCAGAATTGCAGCAATTTCCTGCAGAGTCCCTTCTCCAAATGCTCTAAACATCCTTTCTGTTCCTCTTCCATTCATAAATCTCAGTCAATCATGTCCGGAGGCTGACTTCTTCTTTTGCCCTTAGTGATCAGTAAGTGGTCTAGACACATTCAGCTCTGTGGCACTGTATCACTCCGAGAGGTCAAGGGTTAAACACAATGCAGAGGAGAGAATAATTGCCCCGAGTATCATCCCTGGGGCTAAGACTGACACACACACAGACCCAGAACCTGTGCTTTATGCATGCATGACTTGGCTCTACCCATTGTCCAGACAATGGAGTGTGTCAGCGGAGTAATTGAGTGATTGTACAGGTCCTGTGTATACCATTAACAAGTATGACTCCATGTATATTAGCTGCTACACTTTCTGATGTCTCCATTAGGCTGGACAGGTTTGGACAGGCTCGCAGGAAACAAGCGAAAAAATGCAGGAATACCATGTATTTAAAAAAATAAATAAAACAAACAAAAACACAAAGCATTAGGAGATGAGATTGACACACAGGTTAAACATGTTTGATTTACTACATTACTATGTGAGATAAAAGCTATATAGATAACGTGTTGTTATAGACAGCAGTTAACTGTGAAACTTTGGATGACAGCAGTGGCGGTCAATGTTTAAGAGAGTCAAACGTGGCTGTCTGTCCTCCTCCTTGGGTGTGATGAGCAGGGGAATATGATGTATCTCTTCTCATGTGCTATTTGTTCATGTTGGTGTAGGATACGGTGACCCAAGCTTATAGTTTGGATGTCCCTTCTGGTGCGTGCGTAACACACACCCACACACTGCTGACATCTGACCTCAATTTAGAGCGAGAGGTAGCCCGAGGGAAGGTGGTAAGTTGAATAGGGACAGACAGGCTCTCGTGGTTAGAAACTGGACATTGGCTGCTATTGATGATGCACAAAGAGCTCTGTCTCTGTCTGCTCCATCTTTCATCTTCCTCATCGTCATCACAACAGAAGCATCCGCTTTCCTTTCATCGCACTTTTTTTAAATCTACGTCCAAAAGTGATTAACTGACTGACTTTCTGCCTTCTTCTCCTCTCCCGCGTTTTTCTGTCTTCATATGTCATTTTTTTTCTCTTTCACATTCTGGTATGAATGGTAATGATGACAGTCATGGCTCCCTTTTTGGTTGAAAAACGAGGTCAAATCCAGCGTGGGTCATATCTTTTATGATGCACCATTAAAAGTGGTTCCATCAGGTAGCGTTGATCCCGATTAATTATTAGCAATTGAAGAGAGTTTTTCTTTTTTTTTTTTAACCCACTAAGAGTGTTTGCAAAGAAGTAAAACTTTGCCAATAACAGAATGATGCATCGAGACACAAAGAAACTCTGTCTGCCACCTACCAAATACAACAGACACAAGAAGCGAGACAGATCCAGGAGCAGATGCACAGGTATTTAATTAGGACTGGCTACAGCTGTTATTGTTTATTACCTAGACATTGTGACGACAAATGCCTGAAAAACACACATGCGTGCTCGCACACAAACATGCACGCATGGGTCAACCATTTGTTTGAGGTGGCTTCCCAAGGGAACATCAGAAGTGTGTACATGTTTGAACAGTGTGTGTGTGTGTGTGTGTGTGTGTGTGTGTGTGTTTGGATCCCCAAATACACCACCATACTCCTCTTTGCAAGGTTAGAGAAGAGGCCATGTCCACCGCCTGCTCTATGGTAATGGAATCCTCTCTTTCCCAGCAGAGGATATGTGAGTGGGAGACTATGCTTGTTTTAAACATACATCTATCAAACTCAGAGCCCATTCACTCAATATACATGAACACACACACACACACACAAATGATCTCTACTGCACCCACCAGATGGCCTGTTGTTTTTTTTTTTATCCCTCCTCTTTCCCCCTAGAATTTCTCCATCTCCGTATTTTTTCTTCCCTCCTGTGTTCACTTTTGCTTTTCTGTCGCATTTGTGTTGGCCCATTTGCATTATTTCCACTCTTTAGTCCTCTCTCTTCTGCCATTCTCTTATTTTTCTGTAATCCCTGTTTTCTTTCTTTCCCCTCCCTTCATGTCCTTGTCTTCAGGTGACAGCGTGCCTGCTTACTGTTAATGCCGTCATGTTCCCCGTCTTCTCTCTGTCAGCACCAGCTCTCCACAACACACATACATACACACAAACACACACACCCTTGCTCAGGCATGCACATGCTTGCACCGCTGGGATGCTGTTCGACTTTCTGCAAATTCAGACAGCCTTAAACGTACAAAAGGGAGCCGTTTCACGCTTTAAACTATTTAGCATCAGCATCATGTTGTACGGTAGGATGAAAAGCTCATGGGAAATGCTCGTCCTTCAAAAATGTATCCTTGTCTAATGTAGGTTTTAAAGATGGCTCTTAGAAATAGTTTTTCTTTGCACAAAGAGGAGGGTATGGTTTACTTAAATACTTGAAATAAAATGTATCAGAAGTTCCTTTTAAGCTTTTAACTGTTATTACATGCTAATATTCACGTCTTCGTTGTTTTCAGTTATGCCATGCTTATGTATATGTGGTAATTTTGTCGCAAACCAAACATAATGGCACTAAATCATGCAATCTTGCTTCCCTTGCTCCAATCCGTTGAGGTCAAGTCACAGATTATATGCACAGTAATGTTCTTTTATGTATGCTCTGTAGACAATAATGTTTTTCTGGCATCATGTATCTGTTGTCTGAGTTTTTGCTTCCTGTTAACCTGAGGGTCGTGATCACTTTGTGGCCACATGTATGTGGGAGAAATATTCTTACAGCTGAATTGCAAGTGGGATAAGAAACCTTTTTCCCCCCTTTATATTCTCTCTTACATGTCAACACACATGCATATGAACAGACCTCCCCTCCCCAACCCTTTGGACTTTTTATTAGAAACTAGGCTAGTATGATGAATGTTCAGAGGATGATCAATTGCTCTTCTTCTTTCCACTAAGGCCCAAGGGAACCCTCTGCTCTCTGTCTCACACAGGTTGCGTAGCCATTTAACAGCCTCCTACACACTGAATAGTTACTGTGATGAATGATTAACATGCAGCTTTGCTAAATTATGGCCAATATATCATTAATACCGTAACTAGAGAAGACCTAACAGATACCGAGAGTGAGTAAGTGAGCCGGCTCATTCCCTGAAGTAGTTCCTTTTTGCTATTCTCCCTGTGCCCAGTGTTTTCCCAACTGCCCTGCTAATATGCCTGTTATGTTTATCCTACATGCAGGTCTATTAACCCACCTCATCCCAACGCCTTGTTAGGTCATGTGTGTTTAATTCCTTTCCTCCCTGTATTCATAACCAGAGAGGTGTATCTTCTAGCCGACTGCTCAGTAGTGTTCCAGTGTAATAATCAACCTTTGTTGCTGCTTGTGCATGATCCAAAACCTCTATATCCCCCAATTAAGCATATCTGAGTGCTTCCTGGCATCTGTGTTACGTTGCAGCTGCGGTTGCTGAGGTAGTTCCTCGGCCTTGGCAAGACAACACACAATGCTCACCTTGAGCCAGTTCCATGGGTCATCACCAGTCTTTTCAGCAGTTCTCAGCATCCCCTTGCATTTCCTCTACTTCCACCTACTTCCTGTCTTTCTCTCACCTCTTCGCCAGTGTGGAGTGCTGTGAAGACAGCCGTGAAACACAACCTCATTTCCACAGCTATTTCCCAGGGAAACCAAAATGAAAAGATACTACCAACCTTTTCTCTCCGCTGCCACACCACTCACCGTAAATGCTGACAAGAGACTCCAGTACCATCTCTGACCTTTTACAGGGCTCTCAGAACACACTCGCACACATCATTCCTATTACTGGCAGTGCCTTTGAATCAGCACAATCTGCAGTGGTGTGGAGGAATTTAATGACATACAATGTCGCTTCGATTTTAGCGCTCCCCAGCCAGGCTGCCAGGTGCACCATTTGTCCTTTTATTCAAAGAAGAAAGGGAGGTTTGAGTGTCCCTAAACCGGTCTGACTGCGATAGGCTGAAGAAATGAAGGGCAGTGTGAGCGGCTGTGTTCCATTTCACCGATTTGAACGATTTTTAACTGTTGAATTTAACTACTAAATTCCTTAAGATTCACCATAAAGCCACTTATACTGTACCTACCATCGCCTCACTGTCCCCTTATTGTCATATTTATAACATGCCTATATTTCATCAACACCAGGTTGTCCTTTATTCACATCCCATGACCCTACAGTATGTCTTTCAGGGGACTGCGATTCAGAGGCCTTAAATATCATTTATGGAAATACAGCTCAACCTCCTCTCAGGCCCTCACACAACCCCTCCTTCTGCCCCTTGTTTAGTGATCAATAAATAATGGAGCGAGGAGGTGAGAGTGTGCAGCTAACAGATTGTGAGACAGGGCAAAAAAACGCAAGGAGCAGGGGAAGGAGAGCGCTTGCTGCATTGCAAAGAGGAGCTGTGGGAGCTGTCAACAGCAGAGGAGACAGAAAGAAAGGGAGATGAGGGACTATGAAAGAGAACAACAATGGCGGAGAAATATAGTCTGAAGAGAGAGAGTGTGAAAAATGAAAGGTTTAGACAATATTTAAAAGGAAAGAACAAAACAGGACTGCATAAATAGACAATTTATGTATTTCATATATGGTGATAGGTTAAAAATGTAATAGTAGGTTAGATCTTTTGTTGTCACACAGGGAGAAAAACTGTTGATGTTTTGACCGCAAATTTCCCACATGCCTCTGCTCTCCTAAGGAACAGGACTGTTGCTGTTACTGTCAATTATATCCTATCGACAGGTAATTACAGCCATATTAAGAGCAGTCTTAGTTGTGTGAAATAATGCTGGGAATTCTGCAGGTAATTAGCTTGAGCCACAGTCAAGTGTGTGAAGGCAGTGTGCAGACAAAGACAAGAAGTGCTTAAGCCCCCTCTGTTGCTCCCTGAAGTATTTGAAGTACAGGAGCATGTGTGCACACATGGACGCTTTCAGAGACGCATGCACAAACACACCCACCGCAATCCTCCCGTCCTCAAAGTGTTTACTTGCAGCATTATTGCAGAAGAACCAGTCTCGGTACCCAGATATGTCAGCTGCGGCTCTTCTAAACGACGCCCATCTGTTGAACCTTAATCAAAATTTCCATATTTTTCTCATGCACTGTTGTGTTTCTTCGCTTCTTTTCTCCCTTACTCCACTGTCCGCCTCCTAACTTGTTTGCAGTATTTAAATGCTAATTTGTAAAATAGAGAGTGTTCTCAGGGTGGCCGCATATGTTTTGGTAAGGTGAATTTGAAATATGATGATGATAGAAGTGGCTCGCAGCAGAAAAACCTTGCTCTCACTGCGAACAGGGTCTTGACCCACCGTGGTATGGTAATGATAGACAGAGGTGGAGTGATGTGCCTTGGTGCGTCCAGTTTCTTTTCACTTATGACTTGCAGTGGCTTTGGTTCCTTAGGGGATTCAATATAGATTTTCTTTTCTCTTAAAGCAGATCTAATCCGAAGTAAGTGGCCGGTCTGTCTCATCAGTTGACATCTAGTCACACCCATTGGTGCCTGACAGGACAGGCAATTTATGTATTGTTTTAGCCGAATTAGTCTGCCCCTTTTATTTGGTCACAGCCTCCTGGACGATCAATAAGATCCCTGTTTTTGTGAACACCGCTTCTTTACCTCAATTAATAGCCAGTGCAGTCGGGCAAAACTGAATGGCTCATGGCTGGTTAATGGATATTGTTTCTAGCTTTTCGATGTTTTAGAGAAATGTGAGTTTGCATTTAGATTATTGGGTTAATCTGTTATTATCACACAAAAAAATTAATTTCAGAGTATAGTATTAGCAACACTGGTATTAGGTGGGATACTCGTCTAAGCAGTGAAGCTGTAGAATCTAAAAGACAAGACAGTTTTCTTAAGCCTAGTAGGATTTAAATGTAAGGCAGCAGCCCCACAAATTGCATTCAGCACACAAACTGAGCTATAAACATGGAAAAGGTACTGCTTCTTGTCAGCCAGAGACAAAGGCTGTTTGGACAGGGGTGACCGTTATTTACATTGCACCTCTGTTCAGCTTTCCTATTCTTTAAACGCCATGCCAAAGGCACTTGGAGTTGCAGCTGCTGTGTGCAGATGACAGTCTTCCAGCTCTTTCAGAAGCTGTACGTGAACGCTGTCAGTGAGTCGCTCTTATGTTCTGTTTTTCCATCTCAATATCTAAAACTCTCAGAAGTTGTTTCCCCAGTGACTCATTTTTTTTAACCTGCAGAGGAAACTATTGCCATTTTTCAGCTCTATTCCATGCTAAAGCTTATGCATTAAGATTGTTTACTGTAGGTCGATGTGAGAAACATACTGCATCACACTGTGTTTAGGCTGCACAGTTATGGCTTTTTATCTCTAATCCCAGCCATGCTGTCTTCTTAAAATGTCTATCTGAGGGCTCCATGGGGCAGACTGCACGGTGGCTCCTGATGCTAAACCGGCACTTAACAAGAGGCTGGGAACCTCGGGGCATTTAATGGCATGCGAGTTTTTAGAGCTACACTCATCCTCTGTGTATTGATAGGAAACACAGCATCAACAGAGTGGTTTAGCTAACATGGCACTTAAATTAGTTTTCTCAAAGGCTCCAAAGTGAGGTGAACAGGAAGAAATTGTTTTCATTTATCACTATCTAAAAGAGGGTTTGAGTTAAAGTCCTCAAGTCTTATCATAGGCAAAAATATACATCCCCTTAAGGTCCTCTTAACTTTACAGAACAAAACGGGGTGCCTCTATAATGTTCAGCATAATGCCGCATCCACCAATTACTTACTGCTTCAGGCCCTATTATGGTTGACAGTGATTAATAAAACTACTGTGGCTACATAAATGAAAATGAGAGGTGAATGTAAAGGGGTGACCAAAGAGACCAACACAGTGAAGAAAATCTGGAGCTTTTAGATAAAAATTCCCACTCTGCCTTCAACTAATTATCCTCCTAGTCTTGTCACTCCCCAAACCAAGCCATTCTACCACAGATAAGCCTCAGGAGACAAAGCTCCTGCAAAACAAGTATGAATATTTATATTGGTGTGTGTGTGTGTGTGTGTGTGTGTGTGTGTGTGTGTGTGTGTGTGTGTGTGTGTGTGTAGGTGGCTTAATTACGAGTGAGATGCACACCGGTGTGCCTGTACATACGGTGTATGTGTACAACATACTATTGTGTTGTTTGTCCAGTGGCTAGTCAGGAGGGAGTGAAGGAGAATGGAAAGAAAGGCTTTGCCAGCAGGCAGCGTTATTCCCTGCGGGGAGTGTTGATTAATGAATCACATCTTTCTAACCTAAGGCTGCTACTATGCTGCTGCATTTTCACAGCACCGCAGAGCGCCAGTCAGCCTTGTGCCAGCCCGCTTCACTGGCACAACATGGGCACAGGATGTGGGTGCTGTCACCGCTAACAGGGATTGAGAGTTAACACAAAGAGAAGAAAATTAGATTCCGGGTCTATTTCATTTCATACAGACAACCCCCCGTGGCATGTTGTTGAATTAGTTTGACATGTATGGTTATTATGTTGTGTAAATTGAGCATTTCATTCTCTGAGTTCTTATTTTATCCCAGCCTTAAAAATACACTTATATTAACACATTTTTTCCCCCACTTTTCTCTCTTTCTTTTATATTTCCCTGATGCCTCGACCCCGTTCGCCTTTTGAAATGGCCCTCTACCAATTTCAGGTATGTAAACGCATTGAAGACACACATTGTATAGACAGTCATTTATACAGTGGTGTAATTTCTGAGCAGTTACCATGTTTTATGCAAGGCAAATGTGTCAGACCTGTCTTGAAGAGTTAAGTCATTAATTTATGAATAATTAATGAAAGGATGTGAGTCCACTAGTAAATGGTCACTTTTAAACAAATACCCTTATAAAAATCAGATTTATAGCTTTATCCTTATCGTGTTCATGTGGAAATTATTTAATTTAGTAACTGATTTTTTAGCCTTAGTTTTTTTTACTTGTATTGTACACTCTTGCAGTTATGGGGACTCAAACTGTCATACACATCCGGTCTATATCCAGACAGTTTCCAGTCCCAATGTAGGGATTAATTGACAATGTTCTTGTTGCATCAGCATTACCTTTTGCCTCTTACTACTGAATAAGCACTGAAGAAAAAATAAAAACGTAGCCATGTGATTTTCCAAGGGTTTTGTGGGGGTTTTGTCTGTGACCTGCGTGGCCATACTGTTTGAGCCATTGCCCTTTGGCCAGAGGCTCTCTTAATCAATTTGCAGCTGGCACAGCAGACACCATGCCGCTAGTTTAGCATCTGGTGTGTGTTAGGAGCTTCTGTCCTCCCTCTGATATGTTTATGTTTTTCTTGTCTCTCCCTTCTTCTGTTTTTCAGAAAGTTCTGCTCTTTGACATTTACTTTGTTTTTATTAACCCAGTAAAAGCTGTGTGTACTCACAGACCTGGACACAGGTGAATGTTGCTAAATCATCAGTAAAAACCTGTGTGTTTGGTCAGCGGTGATGCTAGTATTGATCCTTTGGGACTTGTCTTCAATGATGGCACTCTGTCATCCCGTGTTTCCCTTATCCACACACACATACAGAGACCTTGATAATAATATGGCTGGAGGCAGATATTGCACTGCACTGTCAGCGGTGTTTACAGTACAGCCACACATTAGGTCCACAGAGGATGCTGTAATGACTGTAGAGCTTTGAGTGGTAGCAGCACTGTGCATTTGTGTGTGCATGTGCACATGGAACTGTTTAATCTTTTATGTTTAGAGAGACGTTGCTTTCATAAAATCTACATGCGTAGTTTGTTTGGTTGTGTCAGACACCAGATTACTGGCTGTGTGTCGGTGTAAGTTTGTCAGTGTTTGCTTGGACAGAATGGTATATACTGCTTCAAGAGCTGTGAAGAGAACAAAACATCCATGCACATCAGTGCTAAACTCCACCTCCTTCTATTATCTCATACTCACATGTGTGCTGTCTAAAGCTGTCCAGTGAAATTACAAAATCTACTACTTGTCAGTCTCATAGCCTTTCTCATAATGAGAAACTCCACTTTTTAGCGCTAATGTTTGTTTTGTTACTTCTCCAACACATTTGTTGGCTTTTGGTGATTCTTCCCAGATGGTGACCAAATAATGTGTCAAATAATGATGAAGTGTGCTCCATCTAAACAACAAGCAAGCACATAAAATACAGAAACGTAGCACTTGTATGTCCAAGATGGATGAAATATGCACAAACAGTCGTGAGATTCTTTCATTAATACGACAATATTGATCACCCTTACTTCCTGCCCCACAATAGATGTTGCCAATGGTAACCCATCTTTACAGTGGGAATGATTAATAGCCTTTCCCACTATTTGTTCACATCTCCTGTTTTTGTCTCCATTTCTCCTGCTTCCCAAATCTTCCAAGTTTCACAGCGGGGAGCATGTCTGTGTCAGTGAAACCTTCATGTGACTTGCGAAATAATCTAAACTTCTCTAAACTTGTCCATCTGTTTAAACAACTTTCTCCCGGAGATGTTTGTATTTGGCAGCATTCGTTCATTTTACAAAAGTCTAGCTGGATGTTTTTATTTCTCTTCTTTCAAAAGATTTCTTCTGTGGAGCCAGAGGTCATTCACAAAGTAATGCAACCAGACATAGTTGTACATCCATCAGTTCTTTTCCCACCGTTCTTTTAAAACTCAGGTCGGTTTCTGAAGCCACAGAGTACAGGAACGTTCACTACAGACACACATCCCTTACATTTTTCTGATATTATCCGTAGCACTTTCTGACGAAGTACAGCCTTTCATCCTTCGTCTTGCTAACACCAGGCAGAAATCTCTTTTTTTTCTTGTCCAAGGTCATTGTGTGATTCTCAATAATAACTTTTCTCCTGTTTCATTAGCCATACATCTGATTTTAAAATTATATTTTTTATTATTAATGATTACAGTCTGCTTAACGTACAACTGCAATGTACTTGCTTAGCAAAAATTTCTAAGACATATTCCCTAAATTCCTAAACATTTCCTAAATTGCTAAAATCCTTTTAGAAATTGAATAGATTAATCTCTTTTCACATATGGCCCCATTTTTTTCTTTTTTAAAGACTGAATTATTGCAATTATTATACAAGCTTTGTTTTGTTTCATTTTTTCCCAGACTTTGCTTTGATATTTAGTTGACCTCAAGCACACTGGTCCAGTTGAATATTCTTTGTTCAATTCAAATATCTTGTCCTGAAGAGAATTCAAAGATCCAAAGATTCAACACATGATACACAATAAAAACAAATCTACACAATAAGGAAATATCAGGAGGTTGCATTGTCTCAATCTTTTAAGGCATAGTGTGTGTATCACCAATATTATTCCACACAATGTTGGACATAGTGCAAAAGGTAATTCTTCAGTCTGTCATTCTGGTGTGATTTTAACTTCGGCAGCACAGCTTTTGAGGATGCTTCCAAGCCAAAATGCATCGCCACAGCAATTATTATGCCAGCGTATGCTGTCATTGCTGTTATCATAAAGACTTTAAGTGGAAGCCCATTGACCTTTTAACCAGAGCTTTTCCTTCCTCGTCACAAAGGAAGCTGTTAAGCTCTTAACAGGACTTCTTACCTAGATTTTCAATTGCTGTCTCTGGATGGAAAACCCTGCCACAAGATGAAAAGCACTTAATCCATCAGGTGATGTCAGAGGGCTGAGATGGTGTCAAGAGAGAGAAAGTGTGTAAGCAGGACAACCTGTGATTTAATTTTTTTTTTTTGGTTGTAGTTCCTTTCACACAGTTTACAGAGGTTTTTTTTTTTTTTTTTTTTTTTTTTTAAATCCACCATCCTTACAATTTGACTTCCCTTTAAGTCTGACTAACACTCTCAACTCTGCACGCCCCTCCCTAAAAAGCTATCCGAGACCCACCTGGCTGCACCTGCCTCCACCCGCTCCACCTGAACGCCCTGTCATCCTCCCATGCAATTTAATTGCTCATGTGATAGTGTAATCCATGCTAATTTAGGCAGATGAGATGTGTAGCAGTGGAAATGCCACATGTCTCAGCATGGTGTCATGGGCTGGTGTGATCACTCCTTGCTTGGAGGAGATTCAGTGGAACAGCAGTCTGGACAGCTGCAGGAGTAGAGTGAAAAGGAAGACGGGTGATTAGAGGTAGAGATGAAAATGGGAACAGAAACATCCGTGAAATTTGGAGTTATAATTGTTGCTCTAAGTTATTCTCAAGCAAACTGGATACAAGTAGCTACAGCTGTGCCAGTTTTTCTCCCTTAAACTTAATTTAAATCTAAGCAAATGTAAATGTATATAAATTTAAAAATATTTACCATGTTGTAAGATAACAATAATTTCAATTAATGCAGATGTAGTGCAATATATAGTCGCACTGTGCTGCGTGTATTGCACAGTACACAGCTTTTCCATGTTGTCTGTACTTGCTGGATATTTCTCATGACACAGCAGCAGCCCATCTGGACTGATTGTAATTCATTGAGGGTGTTTGCTGACTCACTGTTTGTCTCTCCGCCTTCTGTCATATTATCCTGAGTGACAACATTTGACGTGGCAAGGTCGTCCGCTTAGATGCACACACTCACTTCTTGAGGTAACTTTGTCTGCAAGTCAGAAGTCCTGATTTTGATTCTGATTGATTAACGGCAACTATAACATCAGTCGCTTCTCAGTGCAAATAATAAATCAAGTTATTCGATTACTGATCACCTATGGCAACCGTGGTGACCTTTTTATCTGAAGAGAATGTACTGAAGTGAAGACAAATAAGTGACAGATAGCACTAGAGTGCTTTCCCTCCATCGTGCATGTAGCAGTCTTAAATACAAAGCCATTATTATTAGTGTTATCATTCTCAGTGGAATCATAGTGAGCTGCTGGTCTCACAGCTACGTCTGGAACACATTAAAATGCTAATCATATCATGCACTCAGCAGTCACTTTTCTTCTCATTTTTCATATTTTCTCTCAGTCTCTATACTCCTGTGTCAGACGTTCTATCCCTCTTCTCACATTCTCCCCACTCACTGGTATAAGTGTACAATCTTAGCTGATTGTAGGGGAAACAGAGGAGTACATAAATAATGTATCATTTTCTCTCTGCAGATGAAACAGTGATTTTGTTTTCTCAGTTTCCGCTTCAGTTCAGATTTTCTCTTCACCTCCCTTTGTATTGGATACTCATATTCTCCACCGCTCCCTTTCTCTTCCTCAAGACTTCTTTTTGCTTATTATCAGCAGTCATCTTCACCTCTTCAAGCCTCTCAGCACAGATTTGGACCCCTTTCAGTACTCCCCCAATTTACTTATCCACCATAAATTTTGGACATCATATATAAAGGCGCTTCTCTGTCCATTTCCCCCCTCCTGCTTTTTAAATAGGTATTGCTGCCATTGCTCCCACTAGATCACTGACTGGACACAGCACATCTAAATGGGGCTTAAATTATGTAGGGTGAATACCAGCGTACCTCTAGCATGCAAACCAGCTGTTAAACCGTGTTCCCATGGTAATGTGCTACAATCTGAGAAGTGCTACCCAACTTTTTACTTTGGTTTGATAGCATTTTAGCGTGATAGACTGCATGTCTGCATTTATGTGTGCAAGTGTGTATGTGTGTTCACCCTTTGGCAATGTGTCCATAACATTTTCAGGGACCGTGTTTTGATAAAGCACCTTCTTCAGGAGAAGACTTTGAAGATTTGTGTGTATGTGCATGGCCATGTGTGTGTGTGAGTGTGAGAGAGACTATTTCCAGCTGTGTGTGCTATATGTGAGAATTTGGACGTTACCCTTGCCCGATTCTCGCTCGTTTTTTTTCACATTATCTGAAACTGTTCTACAGGAACGACTCAGAGCTTTGTTTGCACGTTAAAGTTATTTAATGTCTTTTTTAGCCCACTAAACTTTTCCACCCTGATTAAAGTTTGACGATCAAAATGCGCAGCAGCTGCCAGAGACACCTCTTTTAAAGACTCCTCTTCAAAGCACTCAGCTATATAATCCAAAACTGAACATGTTGCACAGTATTGTTCCAAAATAAAACTTAACCGAACAGGAATTAGTGGGACGATACCCTCCCTCCTGTTCCTTGTTATTTGAATTGCTCTGAGTCACTCGACCTCTCATGAATATTCAGAGCTGCAGTTGGTCTGCTTTTGTTTTCACCCTCCGTCTTTATTTAGTTGTCCCTCTCTGAGAAATGGCCAGTTTTCCACCTACACAAAGGCATAGAGAAGCAATCTCGCTGCCCCCCTACCATCACAACATACACAAAAGCACTGTCTCACTCAATCACACTGTAGTAGTTGGAACGACAACCTGATACTCACTCCATTCATGAATATTCATCCACACCTGGTTCCGGCAGAAAGTTTTAAGCAGTTTTTTTTTTTTTTGTTCTTTTCACAGCCAAGACAGAAGTTGGAACCTGGGCTTTTGTCATTTGTGTGTGTGTGTTCTGTGCTTAACACTCGCCTGTGTATAATAGGCTTTATCTTTATTTCAGTATTCTTTCTTCTATATACTAGTCTACCTGTGCACTAAAGCTATAGCTTTTGCGACATAAAAATGTATTAAGTATAATTGGTTGATATTCTGACCTTGTGGTAAAATTATGCTTTTATTCTCCTGGTGGGAGCTCGCATATCATATTTCTTTTGCCTGTGAAATAGTAAAGGTTACCAAATGGTGACAGGCTGATTTGCTTTACCTCCTAACAGCACAGCCATTATGCAAATCAGCCATTTCTCGCTACCTTTTTGGGGGCTTTAAGGAGCTTTAGTGGTATATGTGATGTCTGGTATACAATGCTCACTGATCTATACCTCAAGGAAAGTCTGTGATGTCATCCAACAGACCAAAGCAGTGATGCAACATCGGGGGAGGGTTTGGCAATCTGGGGATTATAGTTTGGTGAGAAGGGTTTTGCGGATTGACATCGTTGCCCCGGGCTGTTAGAGGATGTGTGCATGCATGCTACCATTTATGCTAAAGTGCGTGTCTGATACTGTTGTGCCAGACTCTTCACAGCTTTAGTTTACAGCTTGTTTGAACTTGTTTGGGTGCCTGTCTGTCTTCTGTCCTTTTTCCTTTGCTTTTCTAGTTTGAATTTTAACCTTCTCTTATTTCATTGCTTTCAACCCTGACTTATCCTACCATGTTCTCTCTCCACCCCTCAGAAAACTATCCCCGTTTGAGGGCTGTGGTAAGAGAATCGAGAAAGCAAGGGAACATGACTCATCAGAAACAAGCTACTGGCCCGGTCTAGTCACACAACAACAGTATCTCTATCTTTACTTCCTGTTTCTAATGCTTCCACATAAACACGCTTAATGCACACACACGTGCACACACAATTCCTTACCCTTCAAGCTGCCAGTGTTTGAGAGGGTGCGTTTAGGGAATGAGCAGAGGAGGGGAACACGACATGCTCATTAAAGAGAGAAGTTACTGGCTTCGTCCAAACACAGAGAAAATGGTGAGAACAACTTCTCTGTGCTGAGTGTCAGAACTGCCGGGAAAAGTGGAGACAAAATAGGAGGGAACAAGTGAGCAAGCAGTGATAGAGGTGCATCACAGGGAGAACATTAGAGATAGTAGTTTATCTTGTTTGGCTCTTCGGATGACAGTAGTGTGGTCTTTCTCTTCGTTCTCTTTTTGTGTTTGTGTGTGTGTGGATAGGTGTGTGTAGTGTGTGTCCATCAAACCAGTTTCAGGATGGAAAGATAAAAACACAAAGGAGCCTTTGATGTCGTTTTCAAAGACTATATCAGTTAAACACCAAATCAAATAGCACTTTTTAACTAATGCTATTCACACATCAGAGCAGCATAATATCCCCGCACTGACTTCAAACATGACTGCCCACTTGAACAAGTACATGATTGAATAGCCTTAGTAATTTATTTGGAAATGAAGAGTTGTTTTACAAAACTGCATCAAATGCTATATATATAAAAAGTGGATGATTTAACTTTTTGTTTTGATGACATATATTGACATTCATTTTACACCAATGAACAATCATTTTCCTCTTTTTATTTGATATAGACTTTCTGATCTCTTTCTTCTTACGGGGCCTATTTGACATGCGCAGTAGTGTTTCTCTTGTTCTGCACTGTTAACTTACATGAGGCTAAAGTCACTTTAAATGGGTGAAGCACTTGATTACACTCCACTGTCAGCACTGAAACATGTCTCTTTGTTCTCAAGCCAAGATTGATCTAAGGCAGTAATGTAGTAAAAAGATAAATTTGTTGTTTTTATGGAAATATGACAGTCCCTTGAGGGTTGGAGCTGCACCAATGTGCAGTCAATCTTAAATCACTGAAATCAGTATGACCTCATTTTGACTTGGTGGCGGTGATCTCATCGTGAAGCACACGTTTACTGTCAAGTTGAGACGGAGCTATGGCTACATCACTGGACGCTTTTCGAATATTGATTAAATGTTACTCACCTGTTTATTCAGTACACAATGATTAGCCAACATTTGTGCTCTCTCACCAGTGCCCATTTAAAATATAATTAAATATACATATATCTGTATAATATACGCTCACCAGACACCAGACAGACATTTGCTTTCAGACCTGCCTTAATTTGGCTATAGCCAAACGGCTTTAAATTTGAATGTGTTTTGCATTCAAAGGTACTCTTCTGTATACTTACTGATACGACTGGTTACCGTTACCTTCCTTTTAGCTTGATGCGGTCTGGCCATTTTCTTCTGACCTCTGGCATCAGCAAGGCTTTCAGCCCGAGACTGCTGCTCAGTAGATATTTTCTCTATTTGGACCATTCTCTGTAAACCTGCGCAATGGTTTTGTGGGGATATCCCAGTATATTAGCAGCTTCTGAAATACTCGGACCAGCCCAACAACCATGCCACATTCAAAGTCACTTAAATTGCCTTTCTTTCCCATTTTGATGTTCAGTTTTGAACTTCAGCATATCATACCATATGGCCTAAATGCATTGAATTGCTGCTGTGGGATTGGCTGATTACATATTTGTATCAAGGAGCTTTTGAACAGCTGTGTGTAAGAATGTAGCAGGTGAGTGTACTTTTACTGTAGTTTTTATTCTCATTGTACAAAGCCTTTGTTACTGAGTGTTTCTATCTTCCTCTGCGCTTCCTTTATCCCTCGTTCTGTTTCATTGTCTCTAACCCTTCACCTTTCACTTTGATTGCTGCTGTTGGGATGCAGTCCGCACAAGTCCTTAGATATTTCCACTTTTCTCATGCTCTCATTCTCGCAAAGCAAACCAACATGGCGGCCAATTACATCGCCAGACAATGCTCGCCATAAATCATCCATTGCACTGTCAGACACATTGGGACTCAACACTAGAATTTTCCTTCGACTTGCTCGCTCCTTGCTTTGTTCCTTCCTTTTTTCTATTTATGAACTGGTTCAGAGAATCATAGATGCATTGCAGTCATGCTTAGCCACATTCAATCTGCATATCTACCCCAGTTTCTCTTTTGTTCACTTTTTTTTTTCCGCTTATATGCGGATGCCTATGTTCTGCCTTCACTTTAATTACATTTCTTTTCTTACCTTTGGAGCTTACTTCAACTTTTCATCAAGGTTGTCATTTGTTTTGATCTTTCTCATTGCCTGCTTCTCTCCCCTAATCGGACTCTTCGTGCTTTAGTTGCATGCCTGTAAATGTTTTTGACAAGGCTTTCCAGAAGGCTAATTATTTGGTTCATTAGTGTTAAGTACAGTATTTTTTTGTAAGTAAATTGTATAATTCATTGTCCTCAACCCTTCTCTTTGTCCTGTTTTTTCCCTCCATTATTCTGACATTTTTCATGACGGAACACACTACTGTATTGTTTTTAATTTTTTTTCATGCTTTCTTTCTCTCTTTATGTTCTGCTGCTGTTGGTTTTCTCGCCCAATGCCGGGGAACACAAGCGCGTGACCATGAGGGCAAAGAGCTTTTGATGGAGAATAAGTAGAAAGGCACCACCGGTTCAGATGCATACTTTAAAGGGAGATGAGGAGGGATTCAGTTCTGTAAAGCATCACTTTTAATGCTATTGATCTATATCTCTACAGATGTTTGCATTCTGCATAGTGTCTCTAGTTCGCTGCACTGCATGCCTTTGTGTGTGAAGCCTATATATTACATTGGCAACTGATAATTATTTGTTTCAGTGTCATCAGATGAGTATTAAGACGACAAAAAAGGGGTTGTTGAACTCTATTAATGTTCCTCTTATCTGCTCCTATTTAAATTTTTGGGATTGGGCTTTACTGAAGATATACTTCATAGTGTTCTTACTCTGTCACAAGGTAAAGATTCATTGGACCATACTGAAATGAATATGATCAGATGTAAGTCTTTGTCTGTCACTGTAAAACTATATAAAAATGCATTTAAAAACTTTTTTAAGTGTATATTAACAGGTCCTGTCTCCTTTACTGTCACAGCGGGGTGCATCGGTGTATTAGTTAGAGCACGACCCAAGAGCAGGCACAGGCGAGGAGACGTGATGTGACTTTAACAAAAAGCGAGCCTTTATTATGGCCGATAACAGAAGGCAAAACAAAAGCTAAGACGAGTGCAGGCAAGACAACTAAACTGGAAAACGGACTATGAAAAACCTATGATACAGACCTCTATACGAGACTATGAAACCGTGATAAGCTATGACACCTTGAAGACTAATTCTATGACTGTGACTATGAGAACTGTGACAACTATGACGAGACATAACAGGGAAGGTTACACAGACAACACGACCCAGACTGAATGAAACACAGAGACTAAATACACACAGGGATGATTAGGGGAAGTGAAAACACATGAGGACACAGCTGACTAGAGTCAGCACAGGGGAGAAAAAAACTAAATACAATGAACAAAGAACACCAGACTCTTTCAAAATAAAACAGGAAACAAAGAGACATAGACATGACACGAACTTGACAAGAGCCACACAGACATGAAACATCAGGTCGACGCACGGACCAGGGAGAGATGACAAAAGGGACTAAGAAACTAGGACTAAACTTTAACCTAGAAATTAACTAGATGAGCTAAACTAGAACACAAATGACTACAAAAGATACATAAAAATTCAAACACTAGGTCACACGACCCGGTACCCGACATTTACCTTACACAGTACGTTCAAGAACATGTATCAGTTGTCAGTGAGAACCCATTTTCACATACACACGGCGAGCTACTTCATTATAATCAAGCAGGAATCTTACAGTTACACGTTACAAACTCTACAACCATATATGCAGTTGCGTACGCACTTCATATTGTAGCTTTCTGTTTGTGTCAAAATAGCAAATTGACTTTGACAAAGCGTTAAAGGTTTTTAAACGTATCCTTGCCGCGTTGACAGGATTACACGCTGACTTTCTCTCTTCATAAACTATGTATTCGTGTTGAACTTGTTTTTACAAATTCTCTCATCAGCTTGCTCCATGTGAAGCGCGAGAGAGGCTGAAGTTTTCCTTCACTTTGATTTATTGCCGGTGCCTGTCAGTATTAACAATGAATAGTACGGGCCTGAAGCAGCAATGTAGGGACATTGATAGAGAGTTTGTGCATTGCAGTTGTATCAGTGAAGCCTCCCTCTGGCTGTGTGTTAATTAAAGTAGCAAATAGCAACCTTGCGAGAGGCCCGATAACACTTACCAGTGCTGTGTTTACGACTTTTGTAAGCCTCTGAAACACGCATGGCAGTGGGCTCACATGCATATTAATCTACAAATAAACACTTGACAGACATGCAAAACCCACGTGTTGTATCAACTCAGCACATCATAATTAGTCTTTCCTGTTTGTTTTACTTCCGCTGCTTTATTTTCATGCACTAATGGATTCTGTTAATGAATGGGTCTTGCATCATATCACCCCTCCATCCTTCCACCGTTGCCTCCATCCTTCCATCCCAGCTTACTTTATTATGTTTACAAAAAGGCAACAGCAGTCATAAAAAGCTTCTCCAGCGCATCTATTCCAATTAGCTGGCTAATTATTTCATTTTCTTATGTGTGTAACTCAACACTGAAAGAGACTGCCAGAATCTCAGTGGTTTTAAATGTTTTTTTTTTCTTCTTGTGCAGACTTGATATGTTTGTGTTTCCGTATCTTCCCCTACTGTGTTTACCGTTTTTCCTTGAAACTTAAACTGCGGTGATGATTTTTTTTTTTTTTCAAAAAGTCTTTTTGGGTCTAAAGAAGACTGTAGTGAAAGCTAATTGAAGGTAAATGCTGTCACTGATTAAGTTGACAATCCACAGCTACTGTAATTAATGCTAAGCAATTATGAACCTTGTTGAATTCAGTGTCAGAGTTTTAAAATAGAGGCTGTTTAAATTTTGCGAGAGAGTGATGGGGTGAGGAGAGACAGTTTTTGATTAGAGACACTCTGAATTATACACTGCATGGAGGCTAAAGGATGAAAATAATTTCATATTTAATGTAAAGATGGTGGGAAAGGGTGTTAAAGTGGTTCACAACCAGCATAGAAGTGAGTTGTAACACATCAACTTGCTCTGTATTGCAACAGGGCAGAAAAACTATTACAACTTGCTATTACTAGTGGAGACTTGCAGACTGGTCCACAATAAATAGGTTTACCCACAGCCCTAAGTGCAAGTCTCACACTGAGTAGTTCTTTTTCTAAATGTTTATCATCTTAACCATGTTTATACAAGACATGTTGGTCAGGGTGTATACAAGCTGTGACAGCAAAGTTTTTCATTGGCTTTAGGTAATCAGGTTCAAGCTTTTGTGCAACTTTTCTTTAAAAAAGAAGTAGATTCTGTATCAATCCCTCTTAAGCTTCTGTCCCCACATTCATGACCATAAATATTGTCCTGCCCAGACAGCTACCTCCAGTCTACCTATCATGCATATGTGCCAGCCACAGCCAGGAGCCACAATGTCAAACATAAACTAAGTTTTAATTATGCTAACTAATCTTTTACAGCCTTCAATAAAATGTGATATATTACAATTTATAATGTGCTTTTTCTTGTAATTGTCACCAGCCAAAAGATATACAATGTCTTTGGCTCACTTTGGGGAAATGGATGACAGCGCTGGTGTTACCACCATGTTATATGACAGTTTAATTGTATCAAATTGGCAAATGCTACTGCAGACAGGGTGTGTGATAATGGCAAGGTGTCTAGTGACTCATTTTCCATATGTGCGCTATGCTGGTTGCCCAGCTCTGGATGTACTGGGCTAAAATCCTGTGATTGATGGCAGATTTTTATTAAACATGGTATCAGACAGTCAACATGACTTTAAAGCCATAGGGATAAAGAGGCAAGATATGTTGTAGGGCAGGATATAAATGTGTGACCTTCAGTAAGATCCATCCCAATGCAATAACACACTCGTGTATTGCCTTTGTCAAAAACAGGATGCTGGTAATTGGGTTATGTTGTCTTTCAAAGGAAATGTGAGCCGCAGTAATGATGGGATAAGCAGGCTGCCTGTGTTATGTGTCAAGACGTGATCCAGTTGTGTGCCGGTGCAAAACCGGAATCTGATTACATCTGGTTTCTGTGTGATTTCCTCTTGTTATCCAATACCTTAAATATGAACCAGAATCAGCTAGTGAGATCACACAGCTCACAATCATTTGGTAGCGCAAATAGCGAAGATGAATGCGGTGGGACCCATCTGAGTGATGTGTCTTTCTCTCTATCTGTGTCCATGCGTGTAGGTGTGACTGCGCATGGATGTTTCATCTATATATTCCTGATATCATCTATACACTCTGACAGCCAATATAAATCCTTTTATGAAGATGTTTATCTGTCTGATGGGAGGCTTGGCACAGTGGCCCTGCTCAGGTCAGATTGTTACATCAGTCCGACAGCTCTGCCTTTAGTTGTGACTCCTACAGTCAAAGATATAGAGTGTGTTACTCTACACTGCATCTAAAGCCTCATAAGCATCATATAGTATCATAACAGTGTGGTAGAAAGTATAATAATAATATGTTTGGTTATGAAAAGATTAAAAATATGTTAATAAATCTCTATAGTACAGCTAAGAATTGAAAGAACACCTTTTTCCTATGATCCAATTAATTATCTATGCAGCTGAATATAAATAACACATTCTCGCGAGACCTTTTGTTGCAATGTTCAAGAAAACGATCTGCCCACTTCCCACTATGATGGTAGACATCCAGCTAATTTTACTCACACCTGCAGTCAATCGTTAACATTCAAGGGACACACCATTAGTTTACAGTGCAGCCAAGTCCACATGCACATCTTATGAACATCTGAAGATATAATTAAAGTCCTTAGAGGGAATAAACTGAGACACGGGAGGTCCAGCAGTCACATTCTCTCACATGATGTGACAGTTGCCTATGCGTAAAGAGAAATCTGCTATAATCTCTATTTATGACTCACATGACCCTGTAAATAGAATGAAGCATAATTAGTTCATTCTTCTATGTGCAGCAAAGTGCAGATGCATCAGACAGTAACGGCTCCTCATTCCCTAAGAATAACCAGGAGTGACATTTTTATAATTACAATTCTCCTTCACCCAAACCACTGTCATTGCTAATTTATTTCCGAGGGTGCAGTAGAAAAGGAGGAAAGAAAGGATGCTTAACAGAATAGGAGAGAAGGGGACGAAAGAGGAAGAGATGGTTGGAGGCGCAGAGCGAGAGAGTTGAGAAAAGCGGGATAGAGCAGAGGAGAACGGCGATAAAGGGACAGGAAAGAGGAGTCGTGCTGTAGGACAAATATTTGTGTGAGAACGTAAGTTGGGGATGAACTCTTGTCTCTTCTTCTCCTCCCCTCTTCGATTCCCTCGGAGTTCCTGCTGCAGGTTTTGGATTGCAGGTAGACTCTTCCCTTCCTGCTATTCCTCGCTTTTTCTCCCTCCATAGTCCTCACCATGTCGCACAAGTCCTTGTTGCCATGGTAACACAGGGCGAGTCGAGCAATGCAACAAAGGGATGCAGTAAGAGAGGGAGAGAGAGAGAGAGAGAAGGAGGAGAGAGACAGGTCCAGAGGGATCCACGCTTCCATTTCTGCAATCTACAGGGAAGAGGGTGCTCCCACTTAGGTCCACCTCACCTCCAAATTAGATTTAATATACATGTTTTGGGTTTTTTTCTTTTAATTCACATGTTCTCACACTTTCATCTATCGGTATGGTTTGGTTTGTTGTCTTTTTGTCGCTGCATTTGATCCCAACAGTTTTTTGAAGCTTCGCACTTTAGTTTGGCGTGCATATATCAAAAGAATTACGACTGTGAGTGTGAGAGAAAATGCACCTTTTAACTGTTTCAAGATCAGAAATGTTGCTGCCATTGCCTGTGCCGTCTGTCATATTCACATTTCAATAATATGCAGTGTGTGTCACAAGCTATAATCTTGAAATAATCTTACCGTGAAGACTTCAGCAGGTCTCTTTTCTGTGCTGTAATTTGAATGTGCACACTTTTCAGACTTGATATTTCAACAGTGACACGGAGTGTGTCAGCGCGAGTTTATATGTGTGCGTGTGCATTTGTGTAGTAGATCTCCTTGCAGGCCCATGCCAGTAGAAGCTCACTCTCTGAGCTTCGGATGCTTTTTATTTAGTCTCTTGGTATCAGTTGTACGTCTGTGTTTGTTTCTATAAAAGCTGCAGACGATAAGCTTATCAGCGGCACCAACAACTGCAGAGCTTGAGTCTTGAAACCAACTGAAGATAGATTAGAGCAGTTTCATGTTTGTTTGTTTTCTTTAACAATTTATAAAAGCTGCTTGGCCTTGTTTGTGAATCCACATTCTTTGAATTCACTGCAGAATTCTAGAGAAACTTATTTAAAATGCAAATGGAAAGTGTGTTTGAGAAGTCTTTTTTACAGTCACTGCCACCAGCTTTCAGTAGCTACATGCTAACTGGTCAGATAATACAGTTCTCTTGCAACTGGTGGTTGCCAACCAGTCTCCAGGCCTGTGTGACTGGAGTAATATCAAACAAAGTTGAAGGTATATTTAATGACTTCATGTTTTAGTTCATGCAAATCTGAGCACGCACAAATGAGCTTTGTCTGAAAGCAATAATTTGCTGTCTTTTGTCAACAAACAAGCTAGTTGTTTTTCATGTTAAGTAAATATTCCCCCACTTATGCTTCTCTACATACCAAAGAATATGTCCATGACCATGTAGAAAGAAGCCAGACACATTTGCGTGCGCGAATGTACACCCAAACACACATGCGCACGTACAATAAGAATTAACCCTGTGAAGTGATGGGGATAATTCCATGGTAATTAGTGTTCTGTGTAATCAGTTTTTATTTTCCTGTGCTGTTGTTAGGCGCAACAGACAAAACAAAAGGAGGCTTGCTTGCATCTCTCCCTCTCTCGCCCCCTAATTACAAACACATCCAATTAATTACACACAAGTCCCACTTTCATCTGTGTGCACAATGTGAGAAGGAGAGATGAAAATGCAGAGCAGTCAGCAGGAGCAGTGACACACACTAATATACAAAGAAAAAAATAATAATTAGTCACACTGGCATGTGTACGCACATGCACATCGGAGCCTTAGGGCACATGCTTAAGACAAACATGTTGGTCATTTGCGAGTTCCCTAATTATCTGGGCATTGGGTGAAAGTTGTGCAGGGATTTTCGGCTTGTACATCATGTGCCACTGCACATCTTGTAGATTCAAGTAGAAATAAGGTTGATCTGATATTTGAGCAGGGGTACGAGTCTGTGTGTGACTGCAATAACGACAAAGAACCATAAGTTGGGTTCAGTTTGTGTAGTAATTAACGCCCACCTGCTGCTTGAAATGAAACACTTTAACAGGAGTAATTTTTTATGTGTTTGCCTGCACATCTTTTCAATTTATCCAGCTCAACTGGAACTGACACACCGGACATCAAGTTGGATCTATAAATCTTCAGGAGCGACATCATGCTCGTGGAACATTTTAGCTGTAGTATATGTGGCTTGCAAGCAACTTACAGGCTGCTGTTAATCCTTACACAGTTAATCCTTATAAAATAATGAATCACTGCTAATTATTATCTGTGAAAATGGTCTGTGTTGAGGGCTGGAATATGTTATACGGTATGTGGACAGACAGATTTAGTAGTAGCCACATTGGGTGCTGGAAGTGGGGCACATAATAACCTAAGGAATTTTGACAGAAGCCAAATTGTTCTGGTTAATTACTGAGACAGAGCAATTCTAAAATTGGCCTGGCTTGGTCACCATCCTGATCATCGCTGAATCACTGAGATTTGGACACTTGGAGTTGCTCTGAAACAAGTCTGATCTACAGTTCCTCCTTTTTGCAACTTGCAGGACTAAGATGTGATGCTAAACGCTAAAGTTTGCTCTGCCAGATACCATGAGTGCCGTGTTGTTCCGAAGCTGTTTTACTACATGCATGAAGATAATCAACATATCAGACATAGTTTTTCCACTGGACTCTGGACAAAGTGTCTTTAGAAAAAAATGACTGATTAGATAATAATAATATATTAAAATTTATTAGATTCTCTTTTCAGGCTTATGTATTCATATTATTTTTTCCCTCCCACACTTTTTTTCCTACTCGCTGCCCTCTACCTTCTAATAAACAGTCCTCTATTGTGTGCCTACAGATTCCAAAGCCAGGTATATGCTAGCCTTGGTGACTGCCTTATTGTTCAATTAAATCACTTCTCCCATTCCACTGCATTGCACTTTCTCTGCATCCTCCCCCACACCTCCCTTTCGCTTCCTGACACTATAAGGCATTCATCCTATTTCTTTGGTGGAGAAAGTAAAGGCCTTTGCCTCTTGTGTTTTTCAGTTACACGCGATGTAGAGAATGTGAATCTAGATCGGTGAAATACAGAGAGAAAGGCAAGAATACTTGCTGCCTTCCAGTCTGAGTGTCCCCTCGGGGAAGCTGTACAGGTAAAACAGAGGCGTTTATTCTTATTTAGTGCCTGTGGCAGACTATGATTTAGCCTGCCTTGGAACTATATGGTCTGAGGAAGCAGCCTTGTTGAAACAAGGAAGCAGACTACAGGTATAGGTCTGAGGGGATAGTGGGAGATGATGGTGGACAGCGGGAAATAAATTGTAGTGTAAAAGCTGAGAGTTTGGGAAGGACATTTTAAAAGAACTTTATGGAAATGTGACATGAAAGTCGATGGCATGCAGTTGATGTCACGAAGGATAGAAAAGTGGGTTGCTGTATCTATTTGATGACTAGAGAAAGACTTGATTGCTGTGAGTGCATGCGTGAGAAAGATAAAGACAGATAAACAAAGCCAAAGTTGAGCTCTAGTGACAGTAATGATTGCATTCCACCCCATGACCTTTAGGTCACAGCAATGATCCTAGCATGCTCCTAGGGCATTTTTGCCCTAAGGCCAAGTGGCTGTGAAATGGTTCTCAGTCTCACCCTCTCAATACCAAAACCACCATGAAGTGGACTTTAGTCTGAATCAATGACTCCTCTTCATGGGCTTCTCAGTTCTAACAAATTCAAAAGCCATTGCTGTAAGCATTCACATCAGTAGCATTCTTTGGCTAGTCGAGTTCCCTTATTTTAATGGAACCCTTTATCAGCGACACACACAGATCATCAGTTCAAGGTTATTTGTGTTTTTCAACAAGGTTGATTAGGCATGCATTCTTTCAAAGTGTATGTATGTGTGTGTGTGCTTGCGCCTGCATGGAAAGCCAAAGAGCCATTGTATCCATCTTTGAGTTTTGACCATCCTTCTGACCCCCTGTGATGACTGTCAGGTCTTTTGTCCACGAGAGAAGACTCACAGAGACACCCTACCAGGGGACCGTTTTTTGTTTTGCCATGGGGATTTGCAGATTCTGTTATATATTTTTTTTCAGTCTAGATTCTTTTGAGGTCTCATTGAATAAAAGCACAGACAAGCACATACACGTTAGGGACACACACTCTAACACACCTTTGATCTTAACACACACCACTACAGCCTTGAGACCTTTTGCTTTTCCCACTGTCTATTCCTGTCAAGCCCCATGGCAGCCCTATGGCTTCTTCCAATGACAGTAGCTTTGTCTTACTTTAAAGCATCCAGTGGACCTTGCATAACGCCATGTGGATTTGGAAGTGCAGTTCAGAGCCAGTCGAGTAGTGCTGACAGACATATACACACGTCCTATGGATTGTGGTGCCATAAATCTTGTCTTTTTGTGTCAGTAGCTTTTTTGTTTTTTGGTTAAATATGTCTGCTACAATAATGCATTGACCGGGGCTACATTTTAAAGACTTAAAAAGAAGTGTTTGTATAATTTATTTTAGCTTGATCTCACCACAGTACAGTCACAGTTGTATTTTACTGACTTAGCCTTATGTGTGTTGCCTTTTGTGAACATGAAGTTGCAAACTCAAACTGAAGTATTAGCACTCAATTTTTCCTCCCTTAGTTAACTCTTATCTGCTTGTGAAGTTTTGAAAGGAAAATTGTCAGGTATTTCCCTAGTAGAAGTAATAATATTCATATCAGCAGGTTATTACAGTCCTTTCAATTGAGTGTTAATCCACATGGGCCCTCTCTGTGTTATCGGGGTGCATACCACTGGAGCTTTGGAGGTATTCCCATAGAAAGGCCTAAATTACTCTTTTATTCCAGAAAACACACAGAGGTTTGTGTGCACGTGCCCTCACACATTTCCATATCTGTCTGTTTCTCTTTCCTCCACCCCTTCTGGTTTTCCTCTCATCACTCCATTTACCCCTTACAATGGCAATGCTGTATCAGAACCATCCCTGAACCACTGCAGCCGTATTCTGTCCCCAGGCCCAGACTATGACACAGTTGGCTAGGGCAGAAGAAAGACCCTCTGGCCCTGCCTCATTAAAATGGTAAAGAGCTGGAGGAGAACAGAAAAGCTAATCCTTCTACCAGTCCCCTCCTGGAGCCCTCATCTCCTGGCCTAAGACCCTTACACACACACACAGACACATACGTTTAAAGATCATGAGAAGCTAAGGGGCTATGACTGGGCTTGCTAAAATATATAACCCCTGGGAGATGGAAATGATAGGGCTTACATGGGACAGTTTAACACCTAGGAGTGAAGGAAAGGGATTTGGACTGTGTATGTTTGTGGGGAGGGGGTCTTGAAATTGCTTGGGTCTGCCAGCAAAGCAACAATACAGCCCTTTAATGGAGGATGATTGTAGATTTGTAAACATCAAATTGTGTGTCATGCTGTTAAATATGAGATCAATTTTCTATTAAGTATGGCCATTTGAACAATATGTGTGCTGTGTTTTTCAGTTGCACAGCTGTGAATTTGTCCAAAGACTGATGTTACGCAGGCTACCGTAGCTGAGTAGCGACAACAAGAACCACATTTACTTTTATCACACAATGATAGCTAACAAAAAAAATTGCATTGTACTTTATTTTGTGTCATTAATTGCATTTATCGATTCTAGTTTAAACAACACAGTGTCAGCAACTTCTAATGCGACTGATTAAATACACTGTTTGTTTGGAAGTGCTGCCTATACCGTTTAGGCAGTGTTAGTTCCAGTAACTCTACACGTCTAGAAAATGGGAAAAGTGTGTAGGAAAAATGGATGAGGTTAGTCAATGTGCTTACTCAGCCGGTCCACCTGAAGACTTCCCGACAGATAATGACGGTCCGCTCCCATCTTAGAGAGGGAGAGAGAGGGGGAAGAGTGAAGGAGGAAAAGGGTGAGCGGAGCCATCTGTCTGTGTCTAAAGTTAAACCACTGAGGCAGCACTCTCCTCCACACTGTGCAATTAACCTGCTATGGAGGAAGGTGCAGCCCTTTAGCTGCTTTTTCTGAGGAGACTCTGGCAACGAAGTGTTTGGATTATGTTAATGTGCTATGAAGTGGACTGAGTTTTGGATTTCTGCATAAGCAGCCATCTAATTATGAACCAAAAATCATAGCTGTTTTATTTACCATGTAAATAAAAATGGAAGAAGTATATTTTGGTCACTCACACCCATCATCATAATCAGTTCTTTTTCTTCCTAGACCATTAGGGCTTGAGCAACCTAACTTGGCACACAGCTATATCTTAGGCCCCTGAAAGTTCTTATCTATATCTAATATTATGAAGTTGCCTAGCAACAGCCTAGCAATGGGCTAAAATGACCCATTTTAGCATATAAACAACATCTGCTGCTGCTATTTTTGCACATTTCTCAATGCAGTTTCATATATCATTTTGCCAACACCATGAAGAAGCCAAACAATGCTGTAGTATCAGCATGTAGTAGTAGTTTTAGTAGTATTAATAAATAATATTAATGAAGTGTATTCATTTTTCACATTGTTATATATTTGTTTTACTGAGAATTTGCCATGTCTGCTCTTTAACTTTTTTAACTTCATTTGATTAATTACTTACTTGGATGATCACATAAATTTCCCATCAAGTTTTAAGGGACAATGAGCTTATGGAAAGGCTTTTCTGATAAATGCTCATTACAACAGAGTAAGGCTCAGCTCTTGCCTGTGCTGTATTTGTGTTTATGTATGTCTATATTGTCTGTGTGTGCAGACAGAGTTCTCCCTTCCCTTTTCAAATGCTCTAAAGGTCCGCTTTTATGACTGCTGCTCACTTTATTCATTAATTCACTGAGACTACTCCTCTGCCTCCGGTCATCTCTGAATCACAAAGGGTGTGGACTGTGAAAACTGGAGATAATTCAGGGCAATAAGCATCACACTTTGTAGTTGTATTTAAGAGCTGTCATGACTGTATGTGTTAATTATTCAATATGTGAAAATATACATTTTGTGGACTCATGTTTTTTTTTCTTTCTTAATGAAATTGCTAATTTTACTGTTTCAATGCAATGCGTTTCGCTTATATACTTGAATAGCAGTTGGTGCCCACACTATGATTTTGATTTATTTCCTTTGTTTATTTATTGGAGGCGTCTTTATTGTAACTAGTATCACTGCACTTTGGGTTTGTTTTTTTTTACATGTCACTTTTGCTCTACACTTGAAAGACATAAATACTGTACTGCTCTATGGTGTTTTTAACAGGTCCACATTCACACACACACACAAACACATAGTGCCATGTGTCAGCTGGCAGTTAGCCAAGGCCACAGACATAAGGCAGTGACAGTAGATGACAGCAGTAAGATTAAAGGGTGTGGGAGTTATGAGTAGAGCCAGAAGACTGGCAGGCCCATAAATATCACATGCAGGGATCCCCCTAATAGTTTATAGCACTGTATCATCATACAGGCCCATCATAGACGATGGTCCTGCTACAAAGAGACTTGGATGTGACATTGTGACTGCGTGTCTGAAGGAGAATGCAAGTTAGTTTGAAGACTTGAAATTGAAATTCCTTCCAACACTGAATAATAATTTATTTATTTATTTAAATCCAAGAGAAAACACATGGATGTATCCATAATTTTCCTTATTTAATGTTTAGCTCCACCAACAATAATATGCAATATGAGAGAGATGCTGATCATATATCTTGTGAATTTGCATTCTTTTTCAAATGATGTAAAAAAACACTGTTTTCTTAATTGCTGATCACGTCATGTATTAATTATCTATTAAATCATCCCTCATCTGTCTCAGGTCATCTCTGAATCTGCACACTAAGGGTGTGTACTGAGTACACTACAGACAATAGAGGGCAGTAAGCGTCACAGCTTTGAGTTAAAAGCTTTAGTTTGAGATGCACATGTATTGTGCCGCCACTCTTAATATTTGAATTCCAGCGTTTTGATTCCCATTGCCACAGGCTTATAAAATCAAGAACCTAGCCAATTAGCCTGCTATTTACAAACATTGGGGAAAAAAGGGTTGTTCTAAAGAGCTCATTAACTTAAAGCATAGTACTGAAACATGATTTCTTCCCTCCTAGATATTCCAATATCATCTATAAGTGGCGGGACTGCAAAGTGGAAGCTTTTAGGATCCGCAATAACTCAGACAGGAAGTGATGGACCATGTAAAGTTGCAGAGTAGGGTCGCCAAGTGCTGACATGCAAAGTGCATAAAAGTGATTCAATAACTGCAGAGTTCTGAACCTCCACTGTCATTAACATCAGTATAAAACTGTCTCCAGCTATTTGCTCTGTGTGTGTGTGTGTGTGTGTGTGTGTTCATATTTAGTTAGTTAGTTAGTTTATTTAGTTTTGTAGTGATGGCCAGATAAAACAAACAAGTTGTGGATTTCAGTTGGTACTTCATGATAAATTGGTTGCACCAAAAGGGGAAAAAAATCAATAGATGTTTTAGATTGTTTTAGCGCAAAATACTGAATACTTGGTGCTTATTTGTAGTAAATTATAACTGTAGATGATTTAATAAGTTAAAAGATGGCAGGTACTTCATATGTGCTATTATTTACACAGAAAAACACACACAGGACCCACTTTTACATAGTTAAACAGATATCCACACATCAGAATAAATGCTCTTCTCCCTGCGACCAAGCCTCGAAGTTGTTGGACATGAATGTAAATATATTCCAGTGTAGTTACAGCTGGATACTCAACCACTGACACAGTCTCCCCATTTCCACAGCAACACATGCTGACACACTTGCACAGAAACACATACAGGGAATGCACAAGCACACTGAGGCAGAGCAATAAACAGCTGGAGGGCCCTCTGTAATTAAACCTGTACTGCTGTTTGTAAGCTGTCAGCGCATGTATGTGGGCAGAACACACACACACATACACAGGCTCACTTGGGCACATTTTCTGTTGCATTTGCATCTCATGCATTCCTGCTCTCAAGGCTGAGTAAATTTCAGAGTGCTATGTAGAGATGAGTGGTGCCTGTCTGACTCAGTTACACCATAAACACATCTCCAGGTATATTATCATGCTGCTAGAGCTGTTCAACATTCAAATAAAATGCAAAAAACATAACAAGTTCATTCGGTAGATTGTAGATTTGTTGATCTGCTTGCTGGGAAGGGCGTATGTTTCATAAGTGAGCTTTTCAGCAGGAGTAAACAGTAACTGGTCCTTATCGTGATCTTTTTTTTGGTTCTCCTATTTAATTTTTATGCACGATTCTCTCTGTTTAAACTCTTGTTATTTAAATTTTCTTGTAGTGTTTGCTCAGATGATAATGTCTTTTTTTTTGTATGCAGTTTGCGTATGTGTAAAAGGATTCCTTTGCATGTTGCTTCAGCCACTGCGTGTACATATATGGGTGAGCAGATTTGTGTGTCCCCAGAGAGGTGGGCTTTCTGCTCTGAGTGGGCGTTTCACAGACAGTCAAGAGACCAGCAGGGAAATTTCCCATCAGCCCACGGTGCAGTGTGCAGTGCAGGTTAACCACTGAAGGCTCTGAAATCCATAGCCGCAACGCAACACAGCTTTCTATCTCTCTCTTTGGCTTACGCTCTTCCTTCATCGCTGTTCCTCTGTCTCTCCTCTCCTAGCATCCTCTTCAGTTCTCCCTTTTCTCTATTTTCCTCACTCTCTTCTTCGTTCTCTCTGTCTGTCTCCCCAGATGAATCAGAGCAGAGATGAAAAGCTTTCAGGAATGCTGGCAGACAGGCAGTGCCTTACAGTAATCTAACCTGGGGAAGATGAAAGCCAGCTGGGAGTCTGGGAATAGAGTAAAGCGGGAGGAAAGGTGAGAGAACAGAACGACAGGATAGAGTTTAGGGAAAGAAAGGACCAGAAGGGCTAGATAGACAGAGAAAGAAAGGGCAAAAAGATTTGGGGAGAGAAGGTTTGTGGAAGTGTGGGACTGAGAGTTAACAAGATGGATAGTTTGTGAAGAATGCTGAAGGGTTAGATAGCAAAATGAGTAAATTGCTTGGAGGGGAGGGAGTTAGGATAGTGAGAAGATGAAGGACATAGTGGATAGCTGCAGTAAACCTGCCTGGAAATGGGACCAAAAGGAGAAGGAAAATGTTAGAAAAGGGAATAGAAATATCACGACAGTGGTTATGAGTAGGGTTTTTTTTCTATTGCCTTGCAGCCAAGAAAATATATTCTGCTTTACTCTTAAGTATACTGCCTCTTAAAAACTTGGTAATTGCACATCTTCTGGCTTCTCATATTTCTTGACCTGTCAGGCTTTGCTGAAGCTTTTTTGTCACCCATGTTTGAAGGCAGTTGCTCGGGTGAATAAAGTTTTATCACACCCAGAAGGACAAAAGTTTCCTTTTGATTATGCAGCACACTTGGATCCAAGTCCTCTTTGAACTTCATGCTGTTTTGTTAATAGAAATAATTTAAAAAAAATCTTGTGATGGTGCAACATTTTGCAAAAATGATCTTACATATTCAGTTAAAGAAGTTCAAGGTTGTTTTTTTTTTTTAAACCTGCATACAAAACATTTTGGCATCAAAGGATTTTTTGCTGTTTCTCCAATGGAAAATTACCAAGAATAGTAATGGATTTAAAAAAAAAAAACCATGATTTTTTTTTTTTTAAGTGGGGTTTTATTTATCAAATGGTCAGAAATTTCAGGAAAAGGACTTCAGATAAGTGATGTAACACAGTCTTTTTTGCCTTGCATAATCTACATGCACATCAGTTCTAGTTGATACTACTTGGGGTGATTTTTAAGGGGACACCTGTGAGGCTTTAAGGGAGCTGGCGACCAGAGGTGGGACCAAGTCATTGTTTTGCAAGTCTCAAGTAAGTCTCAAGTCTTTATCCTCAAGTCTCAAGTCAAGTCTCAAGTAATGTCAGGCAAGTCAGAGTCGAGTCTCAAGTCACTGGTGTAAAAGTCCGAGTCAAGTCACAAGTCTGAAACTTTGAATTTCAAGTCCTTTCGAGTCTTTAAAAAAAAAAAAATGAAAAAATAATGTTGCAGTTATGCTAAATGTAAATATTAGACCATGTAATTTTAAAATCTGTGTTTTTCTCAACACATGACAAAATAGTGAACTTAGAAAATATACACAAATTGTGAAATTGCACCTCTTTAAAATGCAGCTCAATTAAACTTAGCTCCAAGAATAATTTTCACCGACAGTTCTGAGATACGCTGCATGTTATTCTTGGATGCGGTTGTAGGACCAGCTTTAAAATCGCATGACAAAAATATCATACACATTAAAAAAAACTGTATCACCAACGTAGCCTGGACAACATTTGCTAGTTAGATGAAGTCAGCTATCTCATCTTAGCATATTTATATGCATATTTATAATCATACGGTTCTTGGAGTGAGTGCACACACTCATGAAGTTTAGTAACTTCAGGTCACTGCAACAAGCCCAGGTACAGTTTACCGCCGGATGGGTGCAGGACCTTGAAATGCACCGTGTAGAAAGTAAAGACCATCGTACGTATCATAAGTTTACCAGTCTCACAAATCGTCTTCATAAATACACATTCGTTAACCGTTTATTAATAGGACCTTTGAGCTCAACGGTAATTAATTAGTAGTGGAAATAATTTCTGGTAGCATCACAGAAATGTAGCAGTGACAATAATATTGTATGCTGTAATCGTACTGGGCAATTAGTGATACAAAACAACTGTTTTATCCTGTGAATAAAAGTGTATGTTTTTGTCAATGTACCATAATAACAGAAGCGAAACGCAATATTGTGTCAGGACAATTCACTATTTATGCACAATAAATAAAGGAGCATAGCGCGACCATTTCTGTTCAGCGCCAGACTTGCTTGTAACCTATATCACTAATTATGTTATGAAAATGACGTATTAACTACTAAAAAACACTGACCTTCGTGTAAATGCTTGGAGCAGACTAACCTGTGAGCTGGAGGGTTCTGGGATGTTATATTTGATCTTTGAATGGCTGCAATCCAGGCCATCCGTCGCGTCTTTGTTACTTCGGAAACATGGCTCGAACAATTTCTCTTCAACGACGTAATCCGATAACAACCGATCTCTTTACCCGTCGGCTTCCCGTGGCTGTCATGCGACCGGCTATTGCAGTTAATAATACAACGGCTTCTTGACATTTTTGTGTTTCTTTTTATCGCTGTATAACTGATTTTAATTGAAAGCCTGCGTGCGCTAGTACCGCTTGCCACGAGTTCCCAGAATCCTTTGCGGTTCTACCCGTGAATGACGTCACATTTTCAATCTCTATATAATATGCATGTTAAATTTTATATTTGGGGTAAAATATCAAGTCTTTTCAAGTAAACCGGTTCAAGTCCAATTCAAGTCCCAAGTCATTGGTGTAAAAGTCCAAGTCAAGTCACAAGTCTTAGAACATTTTTTCAAGTCAAGTCTAAAGTCATAAAATTAATGACTCGAGTCTGACTCGAGTCCAAGTCATGTGACTCGAGTCCACACCTCTGCTGGCGACAGACAATGCAGAAGGAAAGCAAAACACTCAGGTGTGAATTAAATAAAAGCAGACCATGAAAATGGGCTGTTACATTTGGCATTGTAATTACTCTAAGTCAGTGTCATTTAGAGAGGGTTGACACATAGTGTAATTGTAGCTGTCATACAGATGACAGAAGCACAACACAAACCTGTGGAGTTTAAATTTCAGATCCTCTTCAGTGGAACAAACTCAATTGCAACACTGCTCACTGAACATTGAAGTAGCATCAAGTGTACCACTGTTGTCACTCGAAATGGCTTTGGCATTTGGGGGGGGGGGCACACTCTTTGAGAGAGAGAGCGAGAGTGTGTGTGTGTGTGTGTGTCTTTGAATCATAATGTAGGTGGAGAAGGCCTGTCGCTGCTGTGACAAATCCCTCCTCATGCACCTTGTACTTCCTGTGCAGAATGAGAGAAGCGCACCGCACCGAAACGCTTCCCCACCTAATTGAAATTTTGAGGTATAAGAGGATTTCTGCGCAATGCAAGCTGACAGGCCCTATTCACCAAATATCCTCTTAGATTCCTCTCTCACTCTGTCTCTCCCCGAAAAAGAATTAACTTTTATCTGTCTTCAAGTTTTAGTGCAGCTTATACCCATCTTTATCTAACATTCTGCAGGTGATGTGTCTCGGTTCCTCTCAATCTCTTCTCTTTGTCTCTTATTCTCTGTCATTCAGGCTTGCTGCTCTGCTCTGCCAGTGGCACATGGTTTGTCTGTTTTCTTGTCATACCTTGATATACCACATCGTAAACGGGGCAGAATAGGTAGACGGGGGAAAAAAGGGATGTGGATAACAAGGCTGGGAGGCGGTGGAGACAGGAAAGGGAGAAAGAGGAGGAATGGGAGAAGTAAGCCTGAGAATGACTTTGAGTATTAGCTGAACTTTCATAGCAACCAAGACGAATTATCCCAATGCCTTAAATAAACTGTTTGAATAGTAAAAATACAGAAGAGTATACCAAACATATGTTTTAGGCTGCAGGCAAAGTTTCAAAAGCACTGAGTGTCACTTTGTATTAACTTTATCATCTCTTAAAGATATACTTTTAAAGTCTTAACTGATCTTTTGAAAGTAGTTATGCTATTATTTCTATTTACAACTAGTTGTGGCAGATGGTGCAAGAGTGTTGGCTATTTGGCACCTTATAAATAAAGTAAAATTCAGTTCAACTAAATGCAGAGTGCATATAGTGGTTAGCACAGCAAAAATACTGTGGATAAGGGTGTATGGATATATGGATATACATATTTTCCCTGGGCTTACATGGCTTCCTCTCACACATGTCAGGTTAACTGGTTATTCTTCGGATGTGAGAGAGGTAAAATACTGCATGAATGTATGGTTTAATGTGACTTGAAGTCTAAAGCACATTGAGTGGTCTGTATGACTAGAAGAGCACTCTATAAATTCCAGTCAATCCCATAATTAAATTCTAAACCTATAAACATTATCTGTTGGGTGATTATAGCCATTAGTTTGGCTTTTATGATGTTGAAATGGAAGTTTATGCGTGTTTTAAAGAGTGCATAAGCAGGCAGGTGAGTTGGTAAAAGTTATACGTCTGAACCTTAGAAATCAGGTCAGTGTCCTGGTTGCTTTTACTGCTCTAACTACAGGGCACTGTAAAAATCCAAAGGCTAAGTCTTTAGCCCAGGCATGGAGTAGACATGCTTGTATGACCAGTCAATAAGAGGAAACAATTCAGGCAACAGGTTAGTGATACAGGATTAAATGTGTCACTCTACAGCAGTATGTGTGTGTGGGTTTTTTTTTTTTTTTCCTGTTTTGCCTGTGTAATCACCCACAGGCTCACACATACACACATGCTTATGTGTAACACATTTGCTAAAGTATAGTTTCATTTGAACATGATTGCATGCTTCTTTTTTTTATCTATTCCCTTGTCTTTGTGATTAGATAACCAGCCATCCTGAAACAACACGCTCATTTATTTATTGGGTGAAGTTATTTGACTCCCACTGTGAAGCCTCTATTATCATGCACAATACACTGCTTTTATACTATCACATAATGCATGGGCGTGAAACTCTAATGTGCTCCCCTGATAAATCAGTGCTAATTTTAGAAAAACCCTCCTGCAGCGGCAGTGTAAGAGGTGGAATATACTGTACAGTAGTTGGGATGTCTTCATTATAAGAGAGGGGATATGCTTTCAGCAAGCAATGCACGACCAGGTCAGGAATAGACGGAATGCATTATTTAGCTTACATCACAACGGAAAGCAATTGCCATACCACCAAGTAATAAGTGTCACACAAAGCAATACATTATGTTTTTTTTGTTGTTGTTTTTATTTTTTATTTTTTTGTGCCAAGCCCTCCAGCAACCCTGTTACTGTATTAAAGTTAAAGTAGGGTCTCAGCCTAATGGTATATTTCTAGTATGTCAGACATAATTCAGGGTGAGGTATTGTACCCCATACGGTGAGACATAGAAATGAAATTGCGTTATGTGCTGTGATTAATGTGCTCGCCTCCGGTGGATGTTTGGAGTGAGAATAAGACATGGACAGGAGAAAATAAAATAAAAGTGACCTTAAGCAACTGACCTGTTTCTGTGGGATACGTGCAGTATATCTGGTCTGTCTCCTCGTATTTCTCTTTTAATGGGCATTTTTTTGTTATGAAGCAGGAGGGCTTTCATAGCAAAGCCAAATTCTTGCTTGCAGAGTATTTGCATTGCCAAGCAAACACAGGAAGAAGAAACATTGCTCTCAAATAATTACAAAAGAGGGAGTCCATGGTCACACATTTCAATCACCTGTGTGCAGGACTTTAAGTATTACATTTGTATGCATGGTTACCAAGTTAAGAAAACACATGCTCGGGCTAATTTTACGTAAGCTGTTTTTCTTTTGTTATTGCACTTAACTCATTATACATAAAGTATACTTTTAGGGAACAAAATCCTTGTTATTTCTTCTAAAAATGAATCTTTTAGCATTCTTTAACTAGGCATTATTAGTTCCAAAAGACTAACTACAGTTTAAGCAAAACGAGCACACAGTTTTGATTATTTGGCATCTGTCACGACACACTGATAATCGTTTTGATCCAGTGATGCATGCAGATTCCTGCAGTATGTGAAATGCACATTAACTGCGCTTGTAAAAACTGTATCATGAGGCTTTGCTTTTGCAGGCCCTGTGCGGCTGACTGACTAGAAAACTGTTAAAACAACAGTTATGTATTTTTTTTCCAGACACATAAACAGGCGTCATGGACTGCATCCAAGCCATTTTCAGTGGACATTGGCCTTTAGTCTCCTTGCTCTTTTTCATTCTCTTTCCTCCAACGTTTCCATTATTATAGCAGTTGGTGAATCAACACATGCCTCAAGGGTTTAGTGCAGTGTTATTCCTCGCGCTCCCCATCCTCCTCCTTGTTTTTCATTTTCTCACTGTCTGCCTCTCTGTCTCCCTCTCTCTCTGCTAGACCAGCAATGCAATTTTTCACTTCAGTGGGAAAACAGGTATAATAGAGGGAGTGTGCCAGTCTGTTTAATAAAGGAATAAAGGCAAGGAGGAGAGATGAGAAAGGAAAAAGGAAGTGCCCTTGGGGATGAAAAACAAGGGAATGCACAAATATATGCACACATACACACAATCACACTTGTAAGGGCGGAACACAGAGACTTGCACCTGCTTATCTCTGAGGAATTGTATTTGAGGTGCTTTCCTATTTACTCAGAAACTTTGGTAGGAAGCTCATAAATCACCACAACATTGAACTGAATGGTAGACAATGAATGTTTCCAGAGCACATGTTGGTGCGTACATGCATAGACACACAGATCTGCCCAGGTCTGAAAGGTAAGAGCATCGATAATTTATGAATTCATGAATATGAGTGGTCTTCGGCTGAAGTCAGGTATCAATAAATTGAATCTGTGCATATGTGTGATTCTGCTAAAATGTTACCAAACAAGAATACCATATTTTCAGGAAAATGTTAAAAACAGTTTCCTTCCTCACAGTTGTGGGTTTTTAAGAAAACTTTCTATTCCAAGGTCACATTACCCAGTTCTGTGATTATACCTGACCAGAGACTCAAGAAAGAGGTAGTGTTAAGATGACCTTTTTGGATTCTGGTGTGGATTGTGTGGGCACAAAACTGTGTACATATTTTGTGCTTGAACTTTAGGCATGTGTGTGTGTTTGTGTGTGTGTAAGAGAATGCCTGTGTCTCTAGAGTTATTCTGATGGCAGTGTGTGGTAACAGGATCCAGGATGAAGTCTGCTCTCAGACAGCGTCTGGCTCTCAGCTCCCCATCTATTATTCACACACCTGTGCGCACTCACACATACACACACACACACATATAGACACACACACAGATACACACTGCCTTTTTGTCGACTCTTTATTTGCCACATTAGTGGTTAAAAGTCCAGCATTGTTGAGCTTTTTCTTGTTATTTTTTGGGGGGTTCTTTTGCACTTGTATTAGTGTAAGTTTGTGTGTATTTATATGTTTGTGTTTATCTCCCAGGACACCAATCACACCCTTGAAGTCAATGAACTGCTCTATTTGTCCTGGTAAACAAGCCGAAAATAAGTATTGACCAGAGAAAAGAGGGCAGACTGATAAGCAGGTAAAAAAAGAGATAGAAAACCACTAAAACAAAGATTTTTTTTTGGTAAAGAATGGAAAAAGACTTCTCAAAGTCGTGCTTTCACCTTGGCTAAAGTTGATCAGAGCCTGTCATTAGGCCATTATCAGACCCAGACATCTTTTTGTGGACTTGACCCTTCTCTAGCACCGTTGTTGGATATGCTACTGATTGACATTTATAGAAGCAGAGTATGTTTCTGTTAAGAAAAGGCTACACTCTACCCCTGTTACCCCTTGCTAAGAGATGCATAAAGGTCACAGAGGGGGGTGTTTGCGAGTGATCCTTTGAATGCTGATCAAAGTCTGTCATTGGACCTTTATCTCCCAACCTCATGTTCATCCCAAAGAGAAATATACACCTGTTATGTGTAAGACTGATCAAAGGTTTACCAACAAACAGATCCTCCGCTCGTTATCCTCAGTGGTTAGATAATTTGGTGATTGACAGCGAGGGAAGCAGGATTTAGATAACTGATAAAAAATTCAGTTAAAAGTTCCCAGTTGATATTTTTTTAAAAAAAATAAACAAAAGTTCTGATAAATACAAAAAAAGGAAAAACAGTTGTTGTAATTAAATAAAACTTTTTTGCACTTAAGATGTTAAAACTCTTATGTGTGCTTCAGCACCATCAGAGCAGCAGGATGGTCCTTGTAAAGCCCTGTTTTTAGCACTGGTGACTTTGGAATTACATGAAGAGAAATATCAACTGAGACGGTTCAAATTCACAGTAGAAAAGTTCAACATCATTACTGCAAGTAATTTGCAAATCTGTGCTTAAATGTAACAAGGAGCATTACCTCTACTTCACAGGCGAAGAGTGGTTAAACCAAATGTAGATTTAATTTAGTTATTAACTGCTTCTGCGTGTGTTAATCATTTACTTTTGGGAATATCATCACTTTATTTTTATTGCCCCAAACTATTTTGCAGAGTTGTGTGATTTTTGAAAAAATTCCCAGCAGTCTTGATCTTCCTTGCCTTTGTTGATGCATGGCTGGGTTTCAGAGACCATCATAGGCACCTGCTGAGTTAGTGCCCTACCTGTATCGGATCAGATGCCACATGTTTCTCTTCCCCTTTGGAGATGGAATAATTCAGATCTGTGCTGGCTTATTCAACATGCAGTGCTATATTGTACAGTCAGTGCAAACAATCGCACGATCCCCTATGAGCAAGTACTTGGCAACAGCGGGAAGGAAAAACTACCTTTTAACAGGAACTCTGGCAGAACCAGTTTCCGGGGGGCCAGCCACCTGCCAATACCAGTTGGAGCTGAGGGTAAAGAGAAGACAGCAGAAAGAGGACAGGACAAGAAGCAAGTTATAGGAGAGGGACAGAGTGCTAATGTTTAAATACAGCAACGGTGTATAAAGACAGTTATAATGGTCCAGGCTCATCTGATCCAGCCCTAACTATAAGCTTTATTAGAAATATATTAAATAGGATGATAACAATAAAAATAGATCCAGTGTATTAAAGGAAATGGAAAGAGAGAAAACAGGAAACAGGTAGATGTTTATTCCCATTGTTTTCCTTTTGAGCATTTGCTGCTTTTTCATGTTTCCTCTGCTTCTCTAACATCAAGCTAACCATCTTTTGCTTTGTCACATGTCCAGTGTCCTGGGCCCTGCAATTCTCAGAGTGCGGACAAATGCCCATATACAGCATTTCCGTTTATGTCACACATAAACCATAGCCCTCAGAGTATAATACTTGTCTTCGTATACAGTACACTCTTCAATCGACTGTGAGCTACATCCATCCCGATGAGCTGCATCTGTAGCTCTGGTTTTCTGCAATGCTGTGTCAGCTGAAAGGCTTGGTTTGATACAATAGGCTGATATGGTGCCCTCACTTCTCCAGGGGGCATGTTGACTTCATTAATGGGTCCCAAAGCCTTTTAGCTCTCACACTATGGCCTCTGGTCTCAAAATATAATGGGGTTCACTCTACTCAGTGGCACTGCCACCAGGTTCCACCGCTAATAGAGACACGGGTGGTGATATGCCCTCATATTATGCTGTTGCCTTTGCCAGTCGCTGCAGCATAGGTTTCAGGAACAGCAGCTCTTATCACTGCAGACTAAATGAAGTAACATAGAACTTTAGGCGAAATGATAGCTTTGAATGACAAATATGCATATGGGCTTTCCTTGGCTAGTAATTTGTTTGCACTAATGAGGTAGGTCAGGTCCACCTTTCACATCTAATTTCCTGATATGACTCCAAATAAGACAGACTGGGTGATCCATAATGCAAGGGAAATTGCCAGAAGTAAAACAGTAGTCGACAAAGACATAAAGCTCGACATAAGCATATGAGATGGAGCAGCTGATGCCAACTGCAGAGAAAGAGCAAAGTATTTTTGCCCACTGGATCCCTCCTGCCCACTTCCACACAGACTTCAGCAACAATGAACACTAACCATATTCCAAGAGACTTTGTATTGAGTAATGAAGCAAAAAAAAAAAAAAGTCTTCAAGACATCTACATGTGTGAATGATCTTTAATCTAAAGACATGTAAGGCAATTGCAGACAGTGAATGGAAGATAACATGTAAAGTACAGAGTCCCAGCTGTGACAGAAGAGACCTTTCAGAAATTTCAGAATGGGCAGAGAAAAAGTAAATGAGATAAACTGAGTGAGACATCAGAAGTCAAGAGGTCACAAATGTTCTCTAGATTGAACTGGCCAAAAGCCTGCAGGTATTTTAGACAACCTCATGACTTAAAGATGGAGACAGAACAGCAGAGAGAGAGAGAGATGGAAAAAGAGCGGAGAAATAGCAGAGCCGGGAAATGAGTAACAAAAGCTGAGCTGTGAGCCCCCTGCCTGGTCACAGTGCTCTAAGGCAGCTCAAAATTGAAGGCAATGATAGTGAGGAAACCTGTCACTCATCCTTTGAAGCCACGGAGGCGATTGAGGGACGAGAGGAGAGCAGGGGGGAAAGTTAGGAAGCCTCCGGACACTTGTCCCCTTTCCAACACGATCATCTCCCACAATAACATTCTTGTCCTCCGCTTCTCTTCTTGCCTTCTCTATCTCTCAGCAGGTGGATAAGGTTAGATTAGTAGGCCACATGGGCCTGCAGGCTAACAGGTACCACACCTTAAATGCTACAGCGGTCAGTCACCGAACCAGGGGTCCCCCTGCAGCTCGGCCTGATTTAGTGTCAGATCTCAGGAGGGAGGTAGTTAAAATATTTACTGGAGTCGCATTAAGTGCACATATGCTATGTCTGATTCTGTGTTTAACTTCCCCTATTTATTACTTTATATTGCCACATCTATGTCATCTGCTACCTGCGTTTTAGTTTTCTAACCAGCAAGGAAATGGTCTGTGCTGTATTTGGATTGTGTGCAGGACAAGTCAGTCAGTTAAATCTAAAAGGTAGTTAATCCATTCATCTTCTTCTGCTTCAGGGTCATGATGGGGCAACAGGCAGGGTACACCCTGACGACCAGCTTAATCTGAACAGAACTGGAGCTATCAAAAAAAGACCAGCAATTGTTTTGGGGTTTTTAGTTTTTAATCGTGCCATGCCTCCTATTCCTAAACTGCCAAGCCAAAATAAATCATCTACAGAAAATTAACCCAAAGAAGTTTAAACTCAACGGGGGCGCCATTGTAGAAGTCGTATTTCTCCACATTTTTGACAATGGCCATGCAAATCTTTGTAGTTGCTTCCCCGCTAACAATGACATTTCCTTGATTTGCACCCACAAAGCACCTTCTCTCACAGAGAAGGCATCGGGGAAAGACATTAATTAAAATCCTGCTGTGTAGCAGATATGCCTAATTGCAAACATAAAACAGAGAATAGTGAATTAAAGCATAGAATGAGTTCAGTTCCAGTCAGTGGGGTTTTTTTTTTTTGCCAACTCATCCTCCAATACAGAGGCGCTGAGTTGAGAGGGGGGAAAAGATTTTAAATCTGTCTTTAATAAACCGAATGAATATTTTACTTCCATAAAGGAAAGCTGTAAACCACTGAGTCAGTGTTGTACCATTTGAATAAGTACAAGATGACTCTATTGTAGCTTGTCATAAAATATAAAATACGCTGCCAAAAGACAATGTAGATGTAGAAAGAAAAACCATAGCATTAGTAATTTATGTGTCACCTACAATACTTGTTGAAATGGAACAGATTTAGAGCGTCCTGGCCAGACATCATCTTCTCAGGATAAAACCACGTGTCTGTCTTTGATTGTCCCTAATAACTCTTGCTGGCAATAGCTAGCGGATCATATGAGATTTCTGTATTCTAACAATGCTGCACGACCAGCCTGGCATCCCACATTTGGGTGCGACATCCTTGTTAATACCCTGAGATTAATGTCAAATTATCTACACTCTCCCACTAGTGTTGCACCGGTCCATCTCGCCTCAAGCTAAATATCGAGGCACTGAATGTGGAAGTGCAGAGTTTTTTCTGGCATTGATTGACACTGAGAGATGGAGCCAGTCTGCCTCTAGCCCCCTTTCCTTCTGTTATTCTTTCTGCTCACCACCCCCCCCCCCCAAGTCCTCTTTTCTCTCAGTCTGCCATATGTTTTAGCGAGCTGGACAGATTTGGGCAATCAGACAGCCACCATTGTGTTACTGTCGGTATGAATAGAACGCGTGGAGAGACACATTGCCATTATGTAGTGACGATACGTTGCTTCTTCTTTTTTTTCCTGTCTCTTTCACCGTGAATGTTGCTCTCCCTTGTCTCTGTCTGTCTGCCTGTGTCTCTCTCTAGGCTCTTAATATATGTCCTGCGTTGCCTGGATGAATACCTAACACTCTGCTGTCTGCTTTAAAACAAGGGTGAAAACCTGAGCCTGAGTGTGGCAAGTCAGGCTGAGGTGTCTTTTGGCATTTGGCCGTATTGTGCTCTGTCCAGAATGTTTATGACTGATATCTAAAACTGGAAAAAGCTGAAGCTCCTATATACATGACCTGCAGACAACTTGATGGTGCTGCTTGTATTTTGTCATAGCTTTGAAAATACTTAGTTTGTAAAACCGACAGAATAAGTAAAGTGACAGAGAAAGTCTCTTATAGGGTAAATCTTTAAATGTACCTTGTGAAAATAGTACAAGGTCTCTTAATTAAATTAAATTGCTTCATATTTCAGTGAAGTGACACTAATAGGTGTATAAATCTGAATTCTTATTGACTTTATTCTATTTTTCCATTTAGCTTAGTTAGATTCTGTTACTTCCTGTTTTATTTTGAAGGATATTCCTTCATGTGGCTATCTGTACCTTTTCCTTTCTTGGTATCCAATGAAGCTATTTTCCCTTTATCTTAGGAGTTTCCCACTACTTTCCTGTAGCCACATTTGTTAAATATTCATCCTTAATCAATTTATTTAACTACCTCTGTTTTAAGTATATATTTATGTCTATCGACTAAAAAGAAGCATAAACAATGAAAACTAGCATTATTTTAGCATATCCAAAACACAAGGGTTCATGACCCTTTCAGCTGCAGAGATGCTGGCAGACCACTGAGTTTGCCCATATGCATGTTTCACAGGATTAGGGAAATTTCTGTCACAAATATTGTGGAAATTTAGTTTTGCCAGCATGCTGTATGACTTTGGATGACTTTCCGCTCCAGCCCACTCACCTCACTGTGGTTGCATGACACGTGTCAGACCGTAGTGATACTTTAGTCAGCAGCTTATTCTGGCTTCCCCTAGCAGCATGTTGGTCATGGTGTGTGTTCCAGCCATGGCCTGTTAGTGTGCCATGCAAAACAGACTGCAACTCTGTGTGACAAGCCTTCCTTTTGCCACCCCAAAATCCATGCCATAGTAGGAAAGGACACAAGTTTTTCAATCTCGCTCACTCTCCTTACTCATATTCAAAAAGTTTCCCTCCTGAAGTTTTTTGTTTGTTTCAGAAGCTCAATTTTAATAGTTTCCTCCCAAAGTCCATGTACACTCACTTTGTTTAGTGCAAAACATTCAACTTTTCATCGAGGTATGCAGAAGAGCTTTTCCAAATCCACAAGACACTGAACTTCGAGGCACATGGAAGTGGACTGCATAACCACTTCTGCCATCTTGGATGGTAGCATCAAGGTTTGGGATAAACAAGATGAATACGTGGATTCAATCTGCTTTGTGTCAGTAATTCAGGCTGCTGTTGGTGGAGTACTGGTGTGGGTGGTATTTTTCTGACACACTTTGGAGCCCTTATTATCAGTGATGATTGAGCATCGTTTAAACATCACAGCCTACCTGAGTATTGTTGCCGACCATGTCCATCCCTTTATGACCCCAGTTTTAACACATCGTGTCACAAAGCTCAAATCAACTCAAAGTGATTTCTTGAACATGAAAATGAGTTCACTGTAATTAAAAGGCCTCTGCAGTCTTCAGATCTTTTCCCAATAGAGCCCCTTTGGGATGTGATGGAGTGGGATTCATATCACTTAAGTGCAAATGACAGAACTGCAGCAACTGTGTGATGCTTTAATGCCAATTTGGATCATAATCTCAGAGGAATGTTTCAGCACCTTGTTAAATCTATACCATAAAGATTTTAAGCAGTTCTGGAGGCACAAGGGGATACAACTCAGTACCCAATAAAGTGGCCAGTAAGCATATGTCGTGTTAACTGGCTAGTGCAAATTGGTCATACACTGCAGGTGTGGGTGTGAGCGCTAATTGTTGACTGTGTCTCTGTGTTAGCCCTGTGATTGATTGGCAACAAGTGTGTTCCCCGCCTCTCGCTCAGTGTCAACTGGGATATGCTCCAGCTTCCAACTGTGACCCTCCAAGCAGGGAAAGCTAATGATGTGCTACCTTCAGTTTGCTCTAGGTAATGTGTTGTTATCTAGATATTGTGGTCGTACCCGTAGCGTCTCCATTTAATCACAGCAGTATTTTTATTTCTCTTGATGATTAACTAGTCTAGTCTTAACATGCGGACCAGCCTTCTCACCATTTGATGTAAAGTGGTTTCTACACAATCGCAGCCCAAGTTCACAGAGATTATCCCAAATCAATAGATGTTCTAAGATGTGTAACCAGAGGTACTGAATTTGAAAGGGCAATTTTTAGTGGAAGAGGGTTCCAGAGGGGCAACAGCATTATTGACTGCGGATATGGAAGGTGTCTGTTGATTCAGCCATGACACTACAAGCAGTCTGTGTCCCTCATATTGCAATAATATTATTTAGTGTATTTTTTCTTTACTGTCCTCTGATACATTTCTACAGCTTTTCCCTTTTTTTCTTATACAAAATAACCCTACACTTAACACACAGGGTTTATTTTTGAACATTATGCTTTTACCAGCCCGCAAGCATGCAGTTAGAGGAAATACCATACCTTCCATGTGCTTTTGTAGCATAGAGTGCCAATATGAGCAAACTGAGCAAGGGTAATCCTGTGGTTTTCACACCGGAACGAACGGCTTCCCCGTCTGTATCACACCTTCTGCTAGCTGTTAGCCCCATGGAGAGAGGGAAATGGTGACTTTAGGCATATGATTTTTCATGGACACAGTCAAGGCAGGAAGTACCATCTTCATATGATGTTCCGCTTGTTTTTCTCTGCACTCTGACTGTTTTATTAAATTATCTATAGCCGTTAGATGCATTCTTTTTGATCAGCACTGCACTCACATTCTGCTTATGCTTTTTTGGTGGATTGCAAATAAGACTGTAATAGTCGGGCCCAATAGCTTTAAAGGCCTATATAAAAATATTTTATATGCACTAAATGTATTCTTGAGACAGTATGATCACTGAGACAAGATCCTATTTGTGTCTCTACAACATTGTCACTGCAGAGCCGACTGCTCATAATAGCAGCTGTTGTAGTTGTCTGTCACAGCCACTAGGTGGATGCTATATCTGGACAAAGTAGTCACTCTGTGGAGGATTTTCCTATATGTGAACTGTGATGGTGTGAATCAGTTGCATGGTCCTCCTGGCACAGTCGGGAATATAAAAAAATATTGTATGCTCTGTGTGTGCGCCCTGAGTCAAAAGTGCCAGTAAATTTCCCGGCTCTTCCCAGAGTATCTCCTACAAGCATCTCCAGCCAGGAAGCCTGTATGTGTGCGTATAGGAGTGTGAAAGGGAGAGACAGTGAACTGCTAATGTTTCTACACACACAATCACTTGCATGTTCATGTTCATCTATATGTGGGCCTAGTGCATCCCTCACCTTCCCACTACTCTGAGGCAAAATGAAGTCTGTCTGGCAGTGAATGTCTATTGTGTAGTGCTAATGTGATAGCAGAGATTAGCATTGTAATCCATTTAGCATAGAACAGCTAATCCACTTTATTACTGTTGAAAAGGAATCTGATAATATTGGCTAGCACCAGTGTGGCTGCCTTAATGATTTGGGGCTGATGAAAAAAAAATACTTTAAGATATATTCATAATTACTGTCTCTGATAATGAATGTAGGATTAGTAGGTTCATAACAAACCATGTCATTAATTTTAGCATTTAATCAAGAAAATAAAAGTGGTATAGTAGTATGCTGTTTTGTTTGTTGAGTCTTTTTTTGTCTAATTATAAAGGACTTTTCATGCACTAAGTGGATATTTTATATTAATTCTTCTAAGAGCAGAGATTGATATAAAAGAAGATGAAGACAACTCTGTTTTAAAAGCTACAAACCCCTCTGTATGTGCCAATTATTGTACAAACAAGACCACTGGTCCTTGATTTAAATCAGTCTTTCTCCCTTGTGCGTTCCCCTCTGGTCCCAGTGTGACTAAACCAGCTAGCGTTGCATTCTTGCAGACGTGCTCCATGCTCCCTGGTGGCTCGTTTGTTTTGTTGGTGGTCAGATTGAGGGATAATATACAGGAACTTCCCCTTGAAGCCTCTTCGCTCCTTGGTGACTGTGGATCTCTCCCAACACAATAAAACTCTACATCCAGTGACCGCTATAGACTGTCAGCCCTTTAACTCTACACAGCAAATGACTTGAGACCTTTATCACATGCTGTTGAGGTAAACTGATACATGTTTCCATGCATGCACATGCACAAATGATGAATGCTGTGCGTATATGCTTTGCACCTAAAATTAACATCCCCAATTGGGCAGATTAGATAACCCCACCTGCTGAATTGAGCTCTGGCTTACAAGAAAGTTTCTTTCTTCTTGCCTCCTTCTCTTCTTTCTTTCTCTCCTATTTGCCTTCTGTTCCTTTCTTTGCAACTGACCCTGCATACAATGGCTCCCAGTGGAAAAAAAGAACTCAAGGTTCTTTGAGATCGAGGTCACTACACGAGCCAAGCAGGAGGCTGAAAAAAAAGAGAGAGGAAGGAGAATGAATGAGAAACAAAAAAGGAGGGAGAGTGGGGTGAAGTCGGGGTTAAACAAGGTGTCTGTTTAAAGAAATGCGATGTTGTGAAATGGGATATCAGTAGAAACAGCAGGACAGGGCAGCACTTAAGCTGCAGCCAGTATACTTATAGTAGGTTTCTTTCTTTGCTCTACAATAGTTGACTGTCAAAGCAAAGACAAAAAGAAAGTTGCTTTGAACTATAAAGAGCTGCAGATTTTTTGGTTTTTGTTATGTAGAGAGTAAAGGAAAAGTAGAACCAACTAACATTGTCACTTACTATAAAGAACATCCTGATTGAGTTTCTTAACATTACCTTAAAAGTTTAGTGATGGAAATTCAAAGGCATGAGAGAGAGAAAAACTTAGAGTAATTTCCTCAAAATCCATCTTAAGATGAAGTTTAAAAAACGTAAATGCCCACTAGTCCTTTTTATCCAGCCTTTAACAAAGATAACCACCTTTTATTGAACGGTTCAGTCAGGCTACTTGACCTGAAAGAGACTTTAACTTGAGGTGTATCAGGTTATGATATTCAGACAGAACACAGAGTATGATGTCCTAGGGTTATTATAATTAATCAAAAATTGACTCATCTGTCTAGTCGACCATCTGCTTCCTATCCAATTATCTCCTGTTTATGCCTGTTACCTGTGAACCCGTAAGTGCTGAAGAGCACAAAGAACTACCAAGAGTCATCACAACTTTAACAAGACTTAGTTCACACCTGTCAAAAAAACCCAGAAAGGGCTGTGCGTGTGTGTCTGTGTGTGTTTGTCTATTCTATTGGGTGCTGAAAGTTGCTTAGTTAGGTAGAGTCAGGACTTTGTGTTACTGGAAAAATGGAGCCAGAGGACAAGATTTGGAAAGGATCATTTGCAGCACACACAATCAATCTGATTGTGTGTGTGTGTGTGTGTGTGTGTGTGTGTGTGTGTGTGTGTGTGTGTGTGTGTGTGTGTGTGTGTGTAAGAGAGAGAGAGAGAGAGAAACAAAATGTAAGCAGATGTTCTGGCACAACCCAGACCACTTCCATCACATCAGCAAGTGTGCGTGGGCTCAATTCCATGCACTTTCTGCTGAATAAACTCACCTAGGGGCCCATAGACCACACCTCTTGCCCAGATGCCTTATTACCATAATCACTTTTGAATGGCTTAAACTGTGATAGAGAAAGATGTCCTTCTCAGCAACAGCACCGACAGCCTTGATGCAAGGCAAAAATCCCAAGTCAGTATATCCTGGGCAGTTTAGCTAATAAAAACATCCAAAATTACCTTTTAAATGATTCCTTCATTTGTATTTGCACGCTTTGTTGTCCTAGATACCACCTTTGTTCCACTGCCAAGTCCTTCCTGGAAGGCAACCGTTTTCTCTCCTGTGTTTCTTATTTGCACCTCAGCTGTTCTTTATTTCGATGTTATGTCTTTAGCCATTTACTCAGTTACACATTTATGTAATTGGACTTAGCAGTTGATTCATGTGAAGTTTTAATGTCATGATTGCAGTACCCATGAGCGCAATGGTTGTGAAAGAGTGATTGAAAATGTATAATAAATGCAGTATGTTAATCTTTTAATGTGCTTCTCTTCTCGTTTTTAGATTCGTGTAGATGGCTCCTCCCGTGCCCTTCAGTATGAGACTGTGCAGGCTGTGGAGAATGGACCCATCCTCAGAGACATGGCCTTCTCTTCTGACCATCACTACCTCTATGTCATGTCTGAGACCCAGGTCAGACACACAAACAAACACATACATCAAAACTCCTCCCTGCTGACTCAGTATCATAACCACTGGCATTTATCATTTTCTTATGTCACAGGGTAGAATAACCTTTGGTATGGCAATAGAGGATTTCATTACAGCCTGACTAGAGGAGGGAAGAGGATTAGATGGACCATTGGATGTTGTGACCATGTCTTTTTATAGAAACAGGCTGTGAGGGTAGAGCTGGAGTGAATAAATGTGTTGAATTATGGCGAGAGAGAAGAGTGGTCTTAGTCCACTTTGGTGTGTGCTGGTGTGTGTATGTCTGAGCAGGCAGATTCACACATCTCTCTTGGTACCTTTGATGACATGGAATGTGGAGTGAAATAGCAGCACTCTATGTAATGGACACAGACACAGAGTCGGCGAACACCTATCAGAGGCAAAACCTTGCCAAAATAGCACCACGAAAAGTCACGTGAATGGACACCTCCCTGACTGGCTGACTATGTTAGATGTTCACGTTCTCTTTATATTCACCACAAAACACAGGCATGGACTTGTATCGTAATTTACATGTACAAAAGCATGATGACCAAAGCAAGGTCACAATCATAAAACGACAAATTCATTTACAGTCAAAGAAATAAGCACACATTTTGCTTAACTGAAGCTACCAATAGTAGCTTAATTATCAATACAGCATTAAAATAACTGAAAAATCTGTTGACATACTGATGGATACTTACAGATACTGTAGATTCATTTCAAATTCCATTTTAATTATATAGTGCTAAATCAAGAACACCAGTCACCTCATTGCACAATGATTCATATTTGAAGGTAAAGACCCTACAATAATACATTAAAATTGCCAACAATCAGTTGAGCCACAATGAGCAAACACTTGGGATGTGGGATGGAAAAACTCCCTTTTAAAACGAAGGAACTTCTGGGAGAACCAGGCTCAGGCTCTCACCCCTCACCCCAACTGTTGGGGTGAGAGGAAAGAAACGGGACAATGCAGAAGAGAAATATTATATAGAATAGTAAAAAGCTCCTTATATATCTCAACAAGATCATACTTTTTTTTTAAACTTTGGCCTAACAATGCACCAACAATAAAGGTAATGGGCCACACCTCTTAGTCTTTGAACTCAGCTTTAATTTTAGTCCCATTGCCACAGGTGAATAAAATCACGCACCCAGCAATGCATTCTGCCTTTAAAATCATGAAGAATGGGTCATTTGGGGAGAATTTGTGCTCCTGTAATAGGATCCCACAATTGTAACAAGTCAGTTTTTTGGAAAGTGGATATATTTTTGGACCCACAGCAATTCGAATTGACAGACGACATAACGTTATGGGAGCAGGATTACAGAGTGCTGAGGCGCAGAGTTCCACACCTCATCTGGTGTTAACATCACCACAAAAGTTATGAGCTGGGAGCTTCACATCATGGGTTTCCATGGCCAAGCAGCTCCTGTAAGGGCAATCTGCAGGTGACTCAGTGCTTTTGCCGATGTAGCGCATCAGCACCTCAGAACTGCATCTAATTGCAGCATTTATTTAGTTACATTTAACCGCTGCAACACTTTCCACGAGGCACTGTTAGCAATTAAATCATAAAGGCCAAATCAAGCCACCAGTGAATCGCTGTCTCTGTTTGCTGTTCATTATTAATGCGACTGTTAGAAATAATTTTGCAGGAGCTCTGAAGTACGGATAATGTGCATATCATTCCCTCTCTCACGCTCGCTCTCTCGCCGCTTTATCTCCTGCCACCCACAATCACAGAAGGCCACTGCTGTTTTGTTGGCATCAGTTGTTACCCCTGCACATTGTTTGTAGCTTCCAGAGGATTATAGACCTCTCTGGCACCGTGGAAGTGTCACTATTTACTAATGTAGTGCATTGCAATTTGTTTGTGTGTATGTGTGTGTGTGTGTGTGTGAATGCGTGTGTAAATGTGTGCACATTTTAAGTGGCCAGATTATCGTGATAACCTTTTAAAATATCAGTGAGTTGAAGGTGCCCTTTCAGATGGTGCTCTCATTGCCTCTCCTCGTCAGCCCATCTGTAGAGCGAGCGGGAAAGCAAAGGAACACAAGTGAGCAAAATAAGGACATTTAGGATGTTATTTGTCACGGCATCCAATTACTACTCTTTTGTGCAAATCTGTTAACCAGCAGTGTGAGAATTTGTGTTTTATTTCCCTTTCTCTTAGATTGTAGTCCATGTAATTGGCTTTATAAAAAATAGTACAGATTAACAAATGAATTATTAAAAATATTTGACTTCCATTTTTTTTACCCTCACTAACCCTCGTTAGATTTCTTTATGTCTCGCTTTTATTGCACAACATCGTGTTACAAATTTAGTATTTTTTTTAATTTGCATGCCAATTAGCTTATATTGAAAAAAAGAAGCATGGAGTGGAGTATTTTTTGTCCTGTAGTCGTTGTGCGTGTGTGCTTTATGTCTGTGTTTGCGTGTGTGTGTCTGCATAAGGCCTTGGTAATAATTAGTCTATTAGCCCAGTTGCGGCGCTAACCTACACTAACTGTTTGGGAGGAACATTTGGGAATTACCATACATACAAATAGAGAAAGCAGTTAATGAACACCCCACATGGAATATGCAGATAAATACACAGATAAATCCAGTGCACAAACACACATTCTTCTTTAGTCCTGAAGTGTTTATAGAAAAGGATGAGACATACAACTAAGAGTAACTTTGTTTCATTTATTTGCTTTATGTTTGAGCAACACCTTCATAGGTTAGCGCTATTTTAAGTCCATTATTGATGTTCTATTTCAATGTAATACCTCAGTGTGTCCTAAGTAAGCAGTATAAACTAGCTATTTGTAATTCTCAATGTCGATTAGACAGCTAAAATATGCAACTTTGCCATCACTGTCCTGATTTTTCTGTGAATCAGAGCTGTTTCCAAGTGCCTTCAATTAGTGAAGGAGATGAACCTAAATTCTTGCATGTGAAATGTCGAGAACATGTCGCAACAGTATTTTGAAATTATAGTTTTGCACAGCATGTCTTTTTTTTTTTCTCAGCAAGTTAGTTCTTGAAGATTTTCCTGCAATGTCTAGTTGAACTGTTTCCTGTCACGCCATTGCTTCAGGCCAAAACAGCTTTTCATAAGTCGTCTACAAACTCAAACAAAGATATAATCTGACATAATACATGTTTGTTTTTATTTATCACACATTTAATCAACAAATAAATTACCCGCATAAGATTTGCCATTAACATACATGACATTACTTTGCTTTTGTCCTTAATGCAGATCTGCTGCTTCAACGTAAAAGAATTGGCGCCTGATTTTTATTCGCAGATTGCCTTAAATTTCTTGGCTGTCAGCCTTAACAGTTAGTGCCAAGTTCAAAGGGCATGTTGTGGTCACCCTAGCACACCGCAGTGCTGGCTACCACGCTATTTGCTGGATCACTGGGGCAGTTTAAAATAACATCCAGCGTACACATACACATTTGCCAATTCCCAGGAGTGTCAAACGCTATTAAAACAGCTCGAGTTGGTCAATAGCAACAGGCCACCTGCTGTTTCTGGGGCCTGGGACACAGATACTCAAAGACGGAGAGTATGATATTTGAAAAGAAGGAGAAATACAAAAAGGGATAGAAGGAGAAGACCAAGGGTGCCCACAACAGGAGGCCAGAACAAAGCTGGTCGATGTAGCTGGACCCATACTGTGCATAGCCTTGAATTACTCCCCTTCTTATTGGCGATGCCCGACCAAGAGGGGGGATACCTCTGGATTCTGGCTGCTGTGTGAACTCGGCACCGAACAGTGAAGGTCAAATACTTATACTGGAGGAGAAGACGCAGAGAAAGAGCATTAAAAATTAATTTAAAGCTCACTTCTTTTGTCAAAAGTAAAGAAGAAGTTAATAAGAATGATTCTTATTGTACTACATTTGGCACACAAAATACAAAGTGTGTTAGTATGGTATTTGGGCATGACATGCTGAAATAATTGGTTGCTCTGTTTTGGGATTGAGTCTCCAGAACTGGCAGGATCAAACCCCAATGTTTAAACCTTTCTCTCATTTGGGTTGTTGGAAGTGGAGAGGATTATCTAGCAAATCTTATATAGTTGCTCGGTTTGGTTGAGATGTCATCACTGTAAAGGAGATAACATAAGCGTGTTGTGCGCTTTGCTGAGAAGGTGGTTGGCTGCAGACTCCCATCTCTGCAGGACCTGTACACCTCCAGGACACTGGGGCGTGCAGCTCGGATCTCAGCTGACCCTTCTCACCCTGGACACAGTCTGTTTGACCTGCTCCCCTCAGGCAGGAGGCTCCGGTCCATTCGCACCAGAACCTCTCGCCATAAGAACAGTTTCTTCCCCTCTGCTGTTGAACACATGAACAATAACCGTATGACTGTTCCCACCACTAACACATGACCCTACGCTGTGTTCACTGCATCATTCCATGTTTGGCACTGATCACCACCTGCACTCATGTATATATCATGTATATATCTATCTATCTACTTAGCACTTTTAATTCTTATTCTTATTTTTATTTTTCATGTCTATTTAAGAGTAATTTATAACAGTATGTTTGCACTGAAGCACCGCAGCAATTTCCTAATGTTGTAAACCTGCTCAACATTTGGCAATAAAACCCATTCTGATTCTGATAACACACAAGTCACATAATCGTAACATTAAGCGTATCATTATGAGGGACGAGACCTCTCCTAGAAGAAGATACAGTAGAAATGGATTCAAGCAGAGGCTTTGAGGTTTGAGATTCTGCTGGAAGTAAAGTTGACCTGAATAAAGCTGAACTACTTTGTTGCTCATATTTCTCTTTCACACAATTTACAATGAAGACAACTTATACAAAGATGGGAAAAGGCTCTGGAAGCTTCGTCTGTCTATTAATGCTAGAGAGATCCACTCTTTGTTCCCCCAGCAATCATCACTCTGAAATCACACCGGGAATGAAAGAAAGCAAACATGAATAGTTGGGCCTTATAATGATTCTGCAGCCCAGTGTTTTTTTTCTTTATCCTTGACAGAACGTGTGTATTGGTATCTGCTATTTAACTAGCAGAGCCATCTTCAGTGTAAAGGTGAATATTGTCACTCTCATTGCAAAGAAAAAGAAAAACCCAGCCAAGGATGACAGCAGAAAATTAACAGTAGCTATAAAGTCTCTGTGCAGAATTACAGTTTAATTTAAAAGTGCATTTAAAGTAATGATTACTTTTTAAGTGTGTCACGCTGTATTTATAGTCTTTTTGTCTTGCCTAAATCAGTTGGCAATTAACTGTAATCAATTATAAATAAGTTACAATGGGGCAGAACTACTGGAACATCTTGGCAGAGAAGTATAAATCAGCCTTCAGGGTTTGACTATCGTGCTGAGAGTCACACTATACCCTGCTTGTCTGTGTCAAATTATACACTCATTAGAGAAGGAAGCTGGCCAAACACTTAGACAAACACACATTCTCACGCTGTATTGTGTGTTCTCAAAATGATGTCGACATTGTATTTCTTTCGTGTCCTTGCGTGTTTTATTTATTCATTTTGCTGCCTTTTCCTGCCTCTTTGCTCCATCTTGTGACTGTGTGATGTTTGTTAGTCTTGTTTTATTTCAGGGTTACAGAATTTGCCTCTTGTTGCCCCTGATATTTTCTCAAATGAAAGTACATGAGGGCTCAGTCTTTTGTGTTTTCTCTTGTCCCCCCTTCCGTTCCATCTGTATCCCATTTCTAACTGTATCTGATTCCCCATTGTCATTTAAACCAAGCACCATCCCCCAATCTCCCACCGCCCCCATTCCCCCCCCCAATTCCATACTAGTAAAGTAATCTGTCATCCCTGCCTTCCCCTCATTAATTCAGTGATTGGCTGTCCTTTAATTGGATCTTCTTTTCACTCACACATACGCACACATGTGCACACGCGCATGCACAAGTCATCCTATTAGTGGGCTAAATAGGTGTTCTGGTATAAAGGGGACAGTTAGATTATAGAACTGGGTGTCATTATGGATGCTAAGGTTGCAGTTTGAGTGACAAGGGCAGGTCAATCCCACTGTTAATATGAGCTGGTAGCGTAGTCCGTTATTATGTTGCTATTCTGTTAACACTGGTTCATCTGTCAACTACACCTGGGTAGAATGAATGAGGAGGTGTCACTGGATCTCCGGGATCATTTCACCATTAGTGAAAGGGAGTTGAAGTGCACACCACACAGCAACATTTTTAGTAAAAGCTATAAATATATTCGTTGCCCCTCTGAAGTGATGAATTGTGACTAGTTCTGATATAAAAAGCTTATTTTAACGCATACATTCTTTCTTTTCCATATTTAATAAATAAAGGTCATCCAATCAAAGAGAGGGATCTCGTTGCATTAATCTTGCAAGCTTTCCATTAATGGCTTTGGTGAAATGCACAGAATCATAACTTTTAATTATAACAAGAATATGGTACATGTCCACAAACACTACGGCTAAGTCTGTGGCCCTGAAACTGTGATCTTTGTTTGACTCGGGAAAAATTAAATTAAATCAAACGAATGTGTTTTGAATAGGAAAATAAAGAAGGCAAAGCTGAAGCTAAGTCGGATCTTTTTTTAATGACTGAAAAATTGTGGCGTGTGGTGCGGGAATCTTTTTCAGCTTTTGAAGTGGTTCATGCCAGAAAAAATGCTGAGAACCACTGCTCTAAGTAGGGTTTTATGTCAGTTGGAGTAAAAACAACTTGGATCCAATCAGGAGAATGGAATTTCTATTAATATGATTTTAATGGCAAAGCACATTAGTCAGCAGCTGACTGTGCCAAGCCTTGACATGTGTTTGAGGGCATTCGAGAGCTGTTCCAGAGGTTGTTTGCTGTGTCTTTTTCTTTCAATTCATCTTTTAGTGTTCCCATAGCTATACCATTACCCTACAGCAAACACAGCAAATGCATTAACTTATCCTGCCAGCCACTGAGCTGTGAGCCAGTGGTTAGATTGTTTTCTGCCATGTTCCTAAATTGCCCTCGTGCTTGGGTATTTCTTTTCCCCACCTATACTAAAGCTTCTCATTCAGCATATAAACCGTTGCTGGAAAGTACTGTGACTTCCACGCTCATTGTGCTAAATTATTTATGTTCACCGTAGCAAATGTAGATCTGTAAGTGTGAATTATTGAAAATGTGTACCATAGTGGGTGAGATCGTTCAAAGTCAAATGGATTTTTTTTTTTACCCCCATCCCCCCCAAGGGAAATCCGACAAGCCAATTTGTAGAAGTATTGCGCCTTTGCATCTCATCCAAGACGTTTAGTACAAGCGTCCTTTAATTTTTGTCAGCAGGAAACTTTCTACCACATCTCTTGGAATTTGGCTTCTCTCACCTCTCTAGTGTGCAGATGGAAGTTACGAGGGTGTTTAGATGTGCATATTATGTTGTCTCCCAGTTTAGCTACAGGCACATTGTGGTCTAACAAGGCAAGTGAAGAGAGCTGATATGTCGCGATCACTGCTGCCTGACAAGCTTCTGAAAAATGTCAATAAAGTGGGGCAGACAAGGTTGAAGCGAACTCTTCCCTGATACAAAGTCCCATTTTTAATGTTACCCCGTTCTTCTTTCTCCCGTTGTCTCACTTGTTAACTTTTTCCCTGTTGCAGTATGTTTCTCAGTCTGTTTTCACAGTCTTGTTCAACTAATTTCTGCAAGGACATCACTAAATAAAAGAAGACAGAAATTCGATTTTTTTTAAAAATTGTCATTCAAGTGAGTCACCATCATCTCTGAGCGTCTTGGCTACTGGAAATAGTCCAAACAGTGCACTCCTTCTTCATGATACAGGCCTTATTTTATCCAAGGGCCCAATGACGCATTCTGTGCAGATTTAGACTCTGTGCAAGTACTTTTTTTGTGTTTACTGACCAACATGTATGAGGTGCCGTAAGGGACATTATTACTGAAACGCTCTCACACACACAACTGAAACGCTCTCACACACACTACTGAAATTTTAGCTCTCACACACACAACTGAAACACTCACACACACTACTGAAACGCTCTCACACACACTACTGAAACGCTCTCACACACACTACTGAAACGCTCTCACACACACTACTGAAATTTTAGCTCTCACACACACTACTGAAACGCTCTCACACACACTACTGAAACGCTCTCACACACACTACTGAAACGCTCTCACACACACTACTGAAATTTTAGCTCTCACACACACTACTGAAATTTTAGCTCTCACACACACTACTGAAACGCTCTCACACACACTACTGAAACGCTCTCACACACACTACTGAAACGCTCTCACACACACTACTGAAACGCTCTCACACACACACTACTGAAATTTTAGCCCTCACACACACTACTGAAACGCCCTCACACACACTACTGAAACGCTCTCACACACTACTGAAACGCTCTCACACACACTACTGAAACGCTCTCACACACACTACTGAAACGCTCTCACACACACTACTGAAACGCTCTCACACACACTACTGAAATTTTAGCTCTCACACACACTACTGAAACGCTCTCACACACACTACTGAAACGCTCTCACACACACTACTGAAATTTTAGCTCTCACACACACTACTGAAACGCTCTCACACACACTACTGAAACGCTCTCACACACACTACTGAAATTTTAGCTCTCACACACACTACTGAAACGCCCTCACACACACTACTGAAACGCTCTCACACACACTACTGAAACGCTCTCACACACACAACTGAAACGCTCTCACACACACTACTGAAATTTTAGCTCTCACACACACAACTGAAACGCTCTCACACACACTACTGAAATTTTAGCTCTCACACACACTACTGAAACGCTCTCACACACACTACTGAAATTTTAGCTCTCACACACACTACTGAAACGCTCTCACACACACTACTGAAACGCTCTCACACACACTACTGAAATTTTAGCTCTCACACACACTACTGAAACGCTCTCACACACACTACTGAAACGCTCTCACACACACAACTGAAACGCTCTCACACACACTACTGAAATTTTAGCTCTCACACACACAACTGAAACGCTCTCACACACACAACTGAAACGCTCTCACACACACTACTGAAATTTTAGCTCTCACACACACTACTGAAACGCTCTCACACACACTACTGAAATTTTAGCTCTCACACACACTACTGAAATTTTAGCTCTCACACACACTACTGAAACGCTCTCACACACACTACTGAAATTTTAGCTCTCACACACACTACTGAAACGCTCTCACACACACTACTGAAACGCTCTCACACACACTACTGAAACTTTAGCTCTCACACACACTACTGAAACGCTCTCACACACACTACTGAAATTTTAGCTCTCACACACACTACTGAAACGCTCTCACACACACTACTGAAACGCTCTCACACACACTACTGAAACGCTCTCACACACACTACTGAAATTTTAGCTCTCACACACACTACTGAAACGCTCTCACACACACTACTGAAACGCTCTCACACACACTACTGAAACGCTCTCACACACACTACTGAAACTTTAGCTCTCACACACACTACTGAAACGCTCTCACACACACTACTGAAACGCTCTCACACACACTACTGAAACGCTCTCACACACACTACTGAAATTTTAGCTCTCACACACACTACTGAAACGCTCTCACACACACTACTGAAACGCTCTCACACACACTACTGAAACGCCCTCACACACACTACTGAAACGCTCTCACACACACTACTGAAATTTTAGCTCTCACACACACTACTGAAACGCTCTCACACACACTACTGAAACGCCCTCACACACACTACTGAAACGCTCTCACACACACTACTGAAACGCTCTCACACACACTACTGAAACGCTCTCACACACACTACTGAAATTTTAGCTCTCACACACACTACTGAAACGCTCTCACACACACTACTGAAACGCTCTCACACACACTACTGAAATTTTAGCTCTCACACACACTACTGAAATTTTAGCTCTCACACACACTACTGAAACGCTCTCACACACACTACTGAAACGCTCTCACACACACTACTGAAATTTTAGCTCTCACACACACTACTGAAACGCCCTCACACACACTACTGAAACGCTCTCACACACACTACTGAAATTTTAGCTCTCTCACACACTACTGAAATTTTAGCTCTCACACACACTACTGAAACGCTCTCACACACACTACTGAAATTTTAGCTCTCACACACACTACTGAAATTTTAGCTCTCACACACACTACTGAAACGCTCTCACACACACTACTGAAACGCTCTCACACACTACTGAAACGCTCTCACACACACTACTGAAACGCTCTCACACACACTACTGAAATTTTAGCTCTCACGCACACTACTGAAACGCTCTCACACACACTACTGAAACGCTCTCACACACTACTGAAACGCTCTCACACACACAACTGAAACGCTCTCACACACTACTGAAACGATCTCACACACACTACTGAAACGCTCTCACACACTACTGAAACGCTCTCACACACACTACTGAAATTTTAGCTCTCACACACACTACTGAAACGCTCTCACACACACAACTGAAATTTTAGCTCTCACGCACACTACTGAAACGCTCTCACACACACAACTGAAACGCTCTCACACACACAACTGAAATTTTAGCTCTCACGCACACTACTGAAACGCTCTCACACACACAACTGAAACGCTCTCACACACACTACTGAAACGCTCTCACACACACTACTGAAACGCTCTCACACACACCACTGAAACCAGAGGCATTTCTGCTGAACAGGAAGTTGTTTCCTGACAAGGAAACTGATGGAAAAAGTGGTATATTTCAAAACACTACAAGGATTTCTACTCAGCAACCTGCTAGTACAGCAGTCCCCAACCTTTTTTGCGCCACGTAAACAATCTAAAAATAAAAAAACGATAAATACCATGAAAACCATAAATAGAAATGTGTTCGAATTTTTGTGGAGGAATAAAACCCATTACATAGAAAGATCTCAGCTTGTGAAGGGATACAATAAAGGTGGTATCAAAACTCCAGAATTGGAATTTATGGTTGGCACCCTTAGAATTAAATGGTTAAAATCTTGTCTGTCACAGCCAGACTCTACTTAGCTCCACATCCCATGATTCTTGTTTAATAAAATAGTATACAGGATTAGAATTTATTCGAAATGTGATTTTGCGGCAAATAAAATCCCCATAAAGATATCAAACTTTATAAAACAGACGTTGCATTTTTGGGAAAATGAGATTTACCCACAACTTCTCCCCATAATTCAACCTTATGGAATAATAGGGTAATAACACTTAATCAAAAATCAATTTTCAAGAGTGACTGGTTTGAACAAAAATATTATATTCATAACAGATTTGTTGGATGATAACGGTGTCATTCTAAGTTACACAGACTTTTCAGAAAAATATTGTCTAAACTGTTCTCAAAGAGAATATAACAAATTTTGTGAACTGGTCCCACTGCCTCTGCTTCATTTGATTAAAATTTTTATGATATACAATAATTTCTCATCAGTGCTCCCAAATTTATTGCTAGGGCAATGTCAGCTGTTTGATAAAAATGCAATAAGAAATTTGTTAGTAGTTTCTTCAAAGACAAAATATTTCATAGTTACAACAGAATGGTTACATGGCATGGTTCTAATTTAGTTATTTCATATACACTGGATAAAGCATACTAAAAATTTATGAAATAGCCTATTCTACCTAAAGTTAAAGAAACACACTTTAAACAAAACTAATACTGTGGCAGAATTTCTAAAAAAAGAGATTTGGCTTTGAGGTGGATCAGTGTTCTTTTTGTACTGATGAAAATGAAACCCTAGAACATCTTTTTTTCCCCTATGCCCTATCAGACAATGTATTTGGTGCAACTTAAAAAATTGGATTTCCCTAAATATTAATGATGTGCCACTGTTTGAATTACATCATAATTTTTTTTATATGGATCATCTAGCATTGGATGTCTCAGACATTATTAACATCATCATACTTTTGAGTAAATATCATATCCATTGTGCTAAATGGAGGATCGCTAAGCCTTCTCTCCCTGGTTTTATTGATGATTTTAAGATATTTTTCTTTGCTAAAAAAAGACAAAAAGCACATATGCCAAAAAAATAACCAGGATAATGCACGTCTCCCGCTATTCTAAATTTTGACTTATGCTGAGGCTAATATATTGTTAAGTAATGCAGCTGTCTCACTAAGGTCCAGAATCGATTTGTTCCACGATTCGATTCAATTCAATTCGATTTGATTATGGGGAATTTTGACAGTCAGAAATATTATAATTCAGATCAGTACATTTACATATTTTTGTATTTAAAAAAAGGAAGCTGACACACGCAAGACTTTATCAAAGGTGTGAGCATCACAGCAGATGCCTTTGTGTCAAAGTAGCTGAAGATAAAACACATAAAAACATGAAGGTGGTTTTCCTGGCCTGGGATTTTATAAAAAATATTCTGCAGTACATCAAAAACGAAAGAAAACCATTAATCAACATATGAACGTTACCTCTGACGTTACAGCGGTTTTATTAGAGACACGGCTAACGTTTTGCATTTTGCATAATTTAAAAAAGTTTAAATTTATTCAGTATTGAACGGCAGAAATTAGGTTTTCTTTTCGGAAGTATGTAAAATGAAAAAAAAAAAACAGCAGCTGACAGCGCTGTAAACAACAGTAGACTTGTGCATAACAAGCAAGCGAATAATACAGAAAACAGATTTTTAGATGGGAAACTGTTCTTGAAGTACAGAGAGAGAGAAAGAGAGAGAGAGGGCTGTGCATGACGTGCGATTTTATCGTGGTGGAAGCAAAACAGTGAGGGAATTCATGACGATGTTTATGTGAAGCGCAGTTTGGATCTTCTTTTGCTGCTGGTTCAGTCAATATTGTTTGGAGAGAGATCAAACTAACAGCTTTAGAATCGGCGCAAAAACGGCGTGAAAACAAAGCGCGGACCTGCCGACAGATCAGAGTCAGCGAGCTGTCGGCTTTCAGCCCCGACCGTGTCCGTGCTGTCGAGAAAGGCGACATCTCACTGATTCTGATCCGCGGGTCCGCGCTGTGTGTTTACGTCTTTGTGCAGAAGCCGTGTACCTGCTCTCATTTACTGTCTTAGCTGTTTGGTGGTTGTTGAAATTTTGTGAGGTTTCACCAGAGATTCTGGCATTTCGGGTAAAATAAATTTATATTAAAAAATCGATTCAGGATTTTAATGAATCGATTTCACGTTATCCAAGCCAGAATCGATTTTAATCAATAAATCGATTATAAAAACCCACCCCTAACTAACAGGTTGCTGAGTAGACATCTGTGTAGTGGTTTGTTTGAAATCTAACACTTTTTCCTTCAGTTTCCTTGTCAAGAATTAACTTCCTGTTTAACTGAAATGCCTTCCTGTTCAACTGAAATGCCTTCCTGTTTAACTGAAATGCCTTCCTGTTCAACTGAAATGCCTTCCTGTTTAACTGAAACACCTTCCTGTTTAACTGAAATGCCTTCCTGTTCAACTGAAATAACTTGGTTTTTCAGTAGTGTGTGTGAGAGCGTTTCAGTAGTGTGTGTGAGAGCTAAAATTTCAGTAGTGTGTGTGAGAGCGTTTCAGTTGTGTGTGTGAGAGCGTTTCAGTAGTGTGTGTGAGAGCTAAAATTTCAGTAGTGTGTGAGAGCGTTTCAGTAGTGTGTGTGAGAGCTAAAATTTCAGTAGTGTGTGTGAGAGCGTTTCAGTAGTGTGTGTGAGAGCTAAAATTTCAGTAGTGTGTGTGAGAGCGTTTCAGTTGTGTGTGTGAGAGCTAAAATTTCAGTTGTGTGTGTGAGAGCTAAAATTTCAGTAGTGTGTGTGAGAGCTAAAATTTCAGTAGTGTGTGTGAGAGCGTTTCAGTTGTGTGTGTGAGAGCGTTTCAGTTGTGTGTGTGAGAGCGTTTCAGTTGTGTGTGTGAGAGCGTTTCAGTAGTGTGTGTGAGAGCGTTTCAGTAGTGTGTGTGAGAGCTAAAATTTCAGTAGTGTGTGTGAGAGCTAAAATTTCAGTAGTGTGTGTGAGAGCTAAAATTTCAGTAGTGTGTGTGAGAGCGTTTCAGTAGTGTGTGTGAGAGCTAAAATTTCAGTAGTGTGTGTGAGAGCGTTTCAGTTGTGTGTGTGAGAGCTAAAATTTCAGTAGTGTGTGTGAGAGCGTTTCAGTAGTGTGTGTGAGAGCGTTTCAGTTGTGTGTGTGAGAGCGTTTCAGTAGTGTGTGTGAGAGCTAAAATTTCAGTAGTGTGTGTGAGAGCGTTTCAGTTGTGTGTGTGAGAGCTAAAATTTCAGTAGTGTGTGTGAGAGCGTTTCAGTAGTGTGTGTGAGAGCTAAAATTTCAGTAGTGTGTGTGAGAGCGTTTCAGTTGTGTGTGTGAGAGCGTAAATTTCAGTAGTGTGTGTGAGAGCGTTTCAGTTGTGTGTGTGAGAGCGTTTCAGTAGTGTGTGTGAGAGCGTTTCAGTAGTGTGTGTGAGAGCTAAAATTTCAGTAGTGTGTGTGAGAGCGTTTCAGTTGTGTGTGTGAGAGCGTAAATTTCAGTAGTGTGTGTGAGAGCGTTTCAGTTGTGTGTGTGAGAGCGTTTCAGTAGTGTGTGTGAGAGCGTTTCAGTTGTGTGTGTGAGAGCGTTTCAGTAGTGTGTGTGAGAGCGTTTCAGTAGTGTGTGTGAGAGCGTTTCAGTAGTGTGTGTGAGAGCTAAAATTTCAGTAGTGTGTGTGAGAGCGTTTCAGTTGTGTGTGTGAGAGCGTTTCAGTAGTGTGTGTGAGAGCTAAAATTTCAGTAGTGTGTGTGAGAGCGTTTCAGTTGTGTGTGTGAGAGCGTTTCAGTTGTGTGTGTGAGAGCTAAAATTTCAGTAGTGTGTGTGAGAGCGTTTCAGTAGTGTGTGTGAGAGCGTTTCAGTAGTGTGTGTGAGAGCGTTTCAGTTGTGTGTGTGAGAGCGTTTCAGTAGTGTGTGTGTGAGAGCGTTTCAGTAGTGTGTGTGTGAGAGCGTTTCAGTAGTGTGTGTGAGAGCGTTTCAGTAGTGTGTGTGAGAGCGTTTCAGTAGTGTGTGTGAGAGCGTTTCAGTAGTGTGTGTGAGAGCTAAAATTTCAGTAGTGTGTGTGAGAGCGTTTCAGTAATAATGTCCCTTACGGCACCTCATAAACATGTCTTGGTTCTTGCAGTAACTATGTACAGTAATAGGACAACATTAGCATCCATCTTTTTTCGCCTTATCCAATTTGGGCTTGTTGGGGTGTTGAAGCTGTCATAAGGCGAGAGGCAGGGTACACCCTGGACAGTTTGCCAATCTGGTGCATGGCTAATAGAGAGACAGACAAGCATTCATGCTCACTGTAAATTTAGAATTGCTAATTAACTTAACATGCATATTTTTGGCCTGTGGGAGGAAGCAGAATACCTGGAGAGAACCCAAGTAGACACAAGGAGAAAGGCCCTAGCCTTGATACGAACCCGGGACCTTCCTCGGATGAGGTGGCTGATATGATTTTGCTTTTTGCCCTTAAACCTTGGTTCCAAATTTAAGTAAGCATAAACTAAACTGTTTCAAGCTTGTTCACCTGCTTTTTTCCTCTCTTTGAACGGAGGGCTCACTGTCTTTGGAGTGATAGGATAAATAAAAATGATTGATTGTAACAGAGTCATTTGTCTTAAGCTGACAATCCTGACAGTGCAATAGATGGCTTTGTCATTTAACCTCTGGAACGTCAAATGAAACCAATATTGAACCTGCAGCCACTGGCCCGCTCTGTTAGCTGAGTTTGTGATATAATACCATTGTTTGGTGGCTGATGGATTGAGTGGGACGTCGGCTGTGATGAGGCAGTGGATCGTTGACGTGTCCCTCGCTTCATTTGACTTTAACTTCATTTGACTTTAACGCACCTTCATCCAGCTGGAGGTGCGATACAGAAAGACAAAAAAAGGAAGTCACACTGAAGCAAATGAAGCATCAACTCACATTCTGCGTTAGAAGAGAAGAACATTCAGGATTTATAAGGCGAAGTAAACAAGAAACAAAATGCTGCTTGACCACTTGGAATAAATGATCAGTAGCTTTACCCTGGGTGGGTGTGGGTGTATTTGAGGGGAGTTGAAAAAGCTTGAGTTGTAAACTTTAAAACAATACAGATGGTGGCATGCACACTGGCACTGCTTTGCTTTCTTCTGCTGTAAGAAGCAATACATCGTTCTCAAATGCACTGCAATGTGTTGGTTTGAAAATAACCAAAAAGCACCACATTACTTACATTTAGCACATTATTTCTTGTTAATTTCACTTCCCAGCCAAAAGGATTGCCAACACTGTGCTGAACTAATGAACAAACTCACACCAGGGAAGGAGAAAAAGACGAAGCTAGCCGGGAGGAAGAAGAGAAAAGATAAGAGAAGTTCAGTGTGCCCTACAGGCTGTGAAGCAGGATTGGGCTATCACTTTAATTTCCCTCTCTCTGTTCATTTGGAGTGGTTTAGTTTAGCTGCAGGTGGAATCCCTGTTTAATTACAAGTGGAGTGGGCAGGGAAAGAGTGGGATAAAGAGAGGAATAGAGATTAGGCTGAAGAATTAGTTGATAATAAAAGTCTCTGCCGATTTAATAAATGATCACTTTCCCCATTGCAAGTTGACTTGGATGCCCCTGGCATTGTGTAAGAAGAAGGGGAGTCAGAGTAAAAGAGGGAGCAAAGAAAAACAAAGACAGTCTTTCCTTAGTGGAATGATTAAGGTTTTAAAGTAAAAATTTGAAGATGCAAAGGCCCCCACCCTGACACCCCAATTCCCTTGATACCCATCTTACACATATAAACTGTATATATAATTTGATGCCATTGTGCCGCCACAGTAAATGATCAAGTGCGTCTTCATCTTCCTCCCCACACATTAGGGTATCAAGTACTTCTGTGATCTCTGCCTTTTTTAAAAAGCACGATTATGTTCAGCAGCCTCCATCTCTCCCTATTGTGAAAGGAGGGAGAGTGCAGGGTGTAATGGCTGTCATTTACTCACCTGAAACACGGAGGGAATTATAAATGCCATGCACCCCATCCTTTGTATTTATCCCTGCTGATATGATAGCACGGTCATAGTGGAGAGACTGCGAGCCGTAATGGTCGTCTCACTGGCAAAGCCCACGAAGAAGATAGCATGAAATGAATGTGATATCGAGATGAGAGGGACAAGGGGTGCATTGGGTCGTTTAGCCACCAAATCCCTCAATTTTTTGATAAAAGAGGAGACAAAAGTATTGCTCGCTAAAGTGTGTGTGTGTGTCCGATAGAGGAGCGAAGCTCTGGAGAGATGATGAATGTATGATCTTACACACCTCAGAGCATCTGAGTGACAGAGACAGACAGATAGAAACAGAGGGAGAATGAATGATATCAGGATGTGTGCTCTGGAACAGAGGAGCCACATCGGCACCCATCATTTTTGCCATGCTCTGAATGGTGGTGTGTGTTTGCCTTTGTTTGTGTGTATGTTTTATCTGTTCAATAAAACCATCTCCCCAGATGCAGGCATCTGAGGCGTTGATAGGCATCAGGAGGTTCATTCCATTATAATCGAAGTTTAATTCCATGTGAGGTTTTTTTTGTGTAGGTGTATAGTTGTGGGCGATGTGTGTATCAGCATATCTGCCACTGATGAAGTGTTAAATTGTAAAGATACAGTGGCATCTTTTGCTACAGTTCTGTCTGGGTGCTTAGTTTCTATGGCAGATCACAAGGTGACAAACCACTTGATGGCGTGTCACGGCCACGTAGATGACATAAATACGCACATGCACCGGCAAAGAGAAATCGTGCTTTCATATACTCTTACGATAAGGCTTTTTGGAGCTGAAATCCCACTATAGGCTATCACAATGGCCTTTCTCTTTAGTGACTTAGAGCTTATTTTAGCTGGCAGTGGGGCGAGGCAGTGCTGGATTGCAGGAGGAGGTGCAGGCCCGGTGGAGAGTGACAGGAAAGCAGGAAATCTATCTCGCAAGATGCACCGTGCAATGACGATCAGTGTTGAGTTTGATCATGTGCACACACCATTTCTCCACTATCTCCCCGATTCCATCTCAAACTCATTCTCTTTATCTACCTAATGCAAATACGCCTCTACACAGTAGGGAGGGCAAAAAATACTAGCTATTTTTTTCCCCCCAGAGCAGACACAAGCTTAGCACACAGAAGTGCTTTGTCTCTAATCTGTAATAGCAAGCTGGATTCCTCTTGACTTTGACAAGGAAATACGCCCCCTCTGAATTTATTCAGCTGTGTGTGAATCTGTTTTAGAATGTGTGTGTATGTGTGTGTGTGTGTGTGTGTTTGCAAGCGAGTACGCTATTTATAGTACTTGCAAAGATGCATAAATGTCGCGAGAAAGAGAAGGAACAATGCACTAGTATGTTTTTTTAGAGTTTCTCCGTCATGTGTCACTGCATGACTCCAGTAGTACTGTATGTGGATGTCTGTGGTTCTTGTGCATCAGTGTGCATATGTCTTGAAATATGACTTCCACCATCAGCGTGAGCAAAACTGTCTTGACTTGTGTGGGGGGTTTTTTTTATTATTATTATTTGAGAGAGGCTGTCAGGCAGAGATGTGCTGTGTGATAGTCCAACAGAGAGAACCGCCGTCAGTGGCAGGCTGTGCTTTAGAGATACCACTAGGCACAGGCATTTCTGATCTCTTGTTACATTCTGTCATGCCCTACATTGCATGGTTTAATTATGGTCCTTTTCATACCCTCAAATATGGAATTTAGTCAGTAAAATGTGCTGCAACGACATGTATAATTACATCTCATATATCCAGAGGTACACAGAGAGAGAGCAGTATGCAAAACAGTTTGATCCTCAGTTCATATTGTAGGTGGTTGATTTAAGACCTAAATTACATCAGTACTCACCATGACTGCATTAGTATTTGCAAACAGGGCATTAAATCCATGTTTTCTTTAGCAAGTTGCGCTTGAGCTGACCTCTTACTCAAACTTCTCTATCTATATTTTTGTAATTCTTTTTGCTATAAATGTAATGTCTCTCAGGTATCCAGGATAATGGGTTTGAGTATTCAGCAAAGGTATAATAAGTCTATTGAGTATTTTGATGTAAGACTTACTTTTGTCCTCTCCATGATACATCTTCAGTGAATCACTCAAAGAATCCTTAATAAATATGCACTGGAGAATCCTGTAATGGTAAAGGTGTCCTGGCCCTGCCCCTGAAGAGCCAATTAAAAGCTGAACAGGGCACCATATGAGTCAGTCGTGTTGCACATGACACATGCAGCCCATAGATTCAATTGTGTGATGGCAGCCATACCTGTACTTGTTAAAAATAGCAAACATGTAGGATAGAATATTATTTTTCTTGTCTAATCATATTCATAGCATGAATTAGCATGACATTTGTGGTTTAGTTTGAGGAGTCGGTTAATGAATATAACAGATATGACAGCATGCATTTTTATATCTCATTGGACATTGCATCTGTTTTAACTGTCTCCCTTTTCATTTAAATAGTACAATAATTGCTTGGGGGTGTTACCAAAGTGACTGCCAAATTTTGAGACTTTCTTGAAACTAGGTCCAGTGGTTTAAATCATACCACGGATGTATACTATCGCTGGGTGACACACAATGATAGTGTAGCCTTCTAGTTCCTTTATGTTAAGTGGGTTTTAAAATAAAAGAAACAATTTTTTAAAGTTTCATGTGAGAAAAAGTTGAAGAAACTCAACTTGGATGTTAAAAGCAAAAACAAACTATTTGTACCTTTCTTCTAACAATTTTTTTCCACTGTTTTTTAGTAATTCCAGAAGTATGCAGGCACACGTGCACCCTTTTTACCCACATCGGTCCAACACCGACGATTTTGTCTCTCTTTCTTGGCTGTCATCACAGAGCAGCCTGAGTGACAGCGGTCATCTACCAATGACGGCTCATTTATCAAAAGTGCCAGCAACACCTATTATTGCACCATGCAGTTACCATGGAGACAAGAGGAGGGGGACAGCCCGAGATCTACCTCAGCTTTGCCCCTTGTGCTCGGTCACTCATGGCCCATGCCAATCAGTGCCAGTCAATGCCACTTTGAATTGGCAAGGCTATACATCATAATGGATGGACGGCTGTCCCAAGTGGCCAAGTTTCCCATATGGAACGAGGTCGATTGGAGCAACGGGGGAGCTGTCGAAAAATAACATTTTAATAGAAATCGGTCATGAAACTAAAAGAATTTATGTGTCTATACAGTATAGTGGGTAAAACTAGTGCTTTAGATGGATTTGTTTTTCGGGCTGTTGCGTAAATCAAGATAAAAGGAAGGCTTTAATTGAATCTTCCACATCTTCATGATGTAATTGTGTTTAATAGAGACAATTTACAACTAGCATAATTGTTTTAATGATCATTTTGTGTTGATCTGAGTCATCCTAGATGGAAACAATAACTCTGTAACAATATATTATATATTATGTTTTCAGTAAAAGGCGTTACTATCACCATCACCTCTGCACCTACACTTACCTCGACCATACAGCAGACAGATACTGCTAATTGCAACAGCAGTATTGCTGATCTGAAGAAGCTGTCTATGACACCATTATCCAAAGATTCCTGCTCACTGCACTTTCTTATTTGATGTCTTGAAAATGTATCATTATGTCTCTCTGCCAAAACCTGAACACAATGTTTCTGTTTTGTTTCAGAATATTATATATCACTTTCACTAGTTTCAGGCCCTCTCTGTGTCTTGTGGTAATGTTCTCCTTTTGGTATTTCTGCTCATCCTCGCATTATTCATGCAGCCACACAGCTTTCTGCTGTATGTTAATGATATTTGTATCTCATTGCAGCTGTCGAGGATCCCAGTGGAGGCGTGTGGTCAGTACACAACCTGCAGCGAATGTCTTGGATCCGGAGATCCCCACTGTGGCTGGTGTGTTCTGCACAACATGTAAGTCCTGTTAGAACTCTCTCAGACCTAAACACACATGCAGTTCTCTCTTTCCTGCTTACCCCTGATGCATACAAATACTGTATTTGCTCAGTTGCTTCTCTTTCATTTGTTATGCCTCCAACATACCAGACATTTTGAGGGTGTTTTGGGTTGTTAGACTCCCCTACCTCTATGTGGCGCTTTTCCATCCTTTGCAGTCTTTTAGCTTTTAGGGACACCTGAAGCCAGCGCAGGCCAAGTCTCAGATTGCTTTCCTGGGGAATCAGCTTTTTGCCAACAACCCCCCACCCTTTAGATCCATTACCAAACCTAACCACTGGCATTGTTTACTACCCCTGAAACTAGAACCTGGTGAGAGCATAGATACTGGTGGGCACTGCCAGTGGGCACCAAGCCCAGTTGACGCTAAGCAAGTGATAGCTTCTTTTATTGTAGAAAACTGTTGAATGACATCTCCAAGATTAGTTCATTAAAAACAAATGATTTACTTTTTCTTGCACCCTGTTCCCCTTCGTCTTCTCTTTTCTTATTGCTCCTGCTTTTAAGACCGTCTCCCTCATTGTTTCCTTGAAATGCACAAGCATGCACACATAGATAAGCACAAATTCGCAAACACCCCAGCTGCTGTCAAACCCTTGTCCCTCAAGATGGGAGGGAGATAGTGCTTGCTGTGGGCAGGGAGATTTCCCACTCCACTGTAAATTGAAAATTGGTTTCTTGTGTTGGTTCTAGCCCTGGGGTAGAGTGTGTGTAAATGTGCGTAGGTGTGTGTATCAGTGAGACTGAGTACATTTAGCACCTTCATCCCTGCTGGCACTGAGAGGACACAGTGAGGGCAGGGTAGCAGGGTGAGTGTGAGAGGAACATACTGAAAGCTGCAGAGAAGTGAAGATGGACAGATGAAGGGAATAACAGATGAATGGCAAGGTCATAAAGAGAGAGCTAAGGGAACAGAATAGTAAAGAATAGATACTGGCAAATTCTAAGAAACACTCAAGGTATCAAGGATATCATGACATATTCAATGATCAGGGAGTGAGTGTGTCTGAAAGGCGGGCGAAAAAAGTATCTGTTTGTGCAACAGAACATAAGAAATAAAAATAGAGGATGCACATAGGATGCAGCCTGTGAACACTCATTTGAGCGCCACATATTAGAAGTTATAAGCAAGGTCACACACATATAGTAATTCCAACCATACATTTAATTTCTATCACGATCACCAATTCACTATGTGTGGTAATATGTACTGTTTAAGTATGGATTTATGTGTGCTTACAAACCCATTAAGACTTTTCGTATCCTAACAGTCAGAGGAAATGGGTGGTTACAGATTGGTCTGTCACACTTAGCCCTTTCAGCTCACCTCTGTCTTAACACACACATATAAGCCACGAATGCTCACACACAAGCCCTTGTTGCTTGAGAGTTAGTGTCAAGTCACCGAAAACAAGAATAGAACCCAAAGAGAGCGAGAAAATAACCAAAGTGCCTCTTGAGTCGATCTCAGGTGTCTAGACGTTTGACCATCACAAGGGCAGGAAAAAGAGATTACAGGTGTGCTGCGTGCATGCGAGTTTGTGTTTGGTGTGTGAGCCTGTGCGGACCTATCAGCACTCACACATTCTGTCTGTGTGTTCTGAGCCCTCTGCTATACACTCTCTTCACCCATGACTGTATTTCCTCCTGCGCGTCCAATCTCATTGTTAAGTTTGCAGATGACACTACAGTGCTCGGACTTATATCCAACAATGATGAGACAAACTATAGGACAGAGGTGCAGAATCAGAATCAGAATGGGTTTATTGCCAGATGTTGAGGTTTACAACATTAGGAATTTGCTGCGGTGCTTCAGTGCAAACAATAAGAATTAAAGTGCTATGTAGAAAGAAAGATATGTGCATGAGATATACATTAGATATATACATGAGAATAAGAATTAAGAGTGCTACGTAGAAGGATATATACATGAGTGCAGGTGGTGATCAGTGCCAGACATGAAATGATGCAGTGACACAGCGTAGGGTCATGTGTGAGTGGCGGGGACAGTCATGTGGTTATTGTTCATGTGTCCAACAGCAGAGGGGAAGAAACTGTTCTTGTGGCGAGAGGTTCTGGTGCGAATGGACCGGAGCCTCCTGCCTGAGGGGAGCAGGTCAAACAGACTGTGTCCAGGGTGGGAAGGGTCAGCTGAGATCCGGGCTGCACGCCGCAGTGTCCTGGAGGTGTACAGGTCCTGCAGAGATGGGAGTCTGCAGCCAATCACCTTCTCAGCAGAGCGCACAACACGCTGCAGTCTCTGTTTGTCCCTGACAGTGGCTCCAGCGTACCACACGGTGATGGAGGAGGTGAGGATGGACTCGATGATTGCGGTGTAGAATTGCATCATCGTCCGTGTTGGCAGGTTGAATTTCTTCAGCTGCCTCAGGAAGTACATCCTCTGCTGGGCTTTCTTGATGACGGAGGTGATGGTGGGCTCCCACTTCAGGTCCTGGGTGATGGTGGTACCCAGGAAGCGGAATGAGTCCACAGAGGTGATGGGGGTGTCAGTCAGGATGATGGGGGGGAGTGGGGCTGTGTGCTTCCTGAAGTCCACAATAATCTCCACTGTCTTCTGGGCATTCAGCACCAGGTTGTTGTGGCTGCACCAGGACACCAGACGTTCAACCTCTCTCCTGTAGGCAGACTCGTCCCCGTCCGAGATGAGTCCAATAACGGTGGTGTCATCTGCAAACTTGATTAGCTTGACAGACTGGTGGGTGGAGGTGCAGCAGTTGGTGTACAGGGAGAAGAGCAGAGGAGAAAGAACACAGCCCTGAGGGGAGCCGGTGCTGATGGTCCGGGAGTCCGAGACATTCTTCCCCAGCCTCACGTGCTGCTTCCTGTCCGTCAGGAAGTCAGTGATCCACCGGCAGATGGGATCAGGCACATTCATCTGGGAAAGCTTGCCTCGGAGATGGTCTGGAAGGATGGTGTTGAAGGCAGAGCTGAAGTCCACAAACAGGATCCTGGCGTAGGTTCCTGGGGAGTCCAGATGCTGCAGGATGAAGTGTAGGGCCATGTTGATGGCGTCGTCTACAGACCTGTTGGCTCTATATGCAAACTGCAGGGGGTCCAGGAGGGGGGCCGTGAGGGTCTTGAGATGGGAGAGAACTAGGCGCTCAAATGACTTCATGACCACAGATGTCAGAGCCACGGGTCTGTAGTCATTTAGTCCAGTGATCCTAGGTTTCTTGGGGACAGGGATTATGGTAGAGGACTTGAAGCAGGCAGGCACATGACATGCCTGCAGTGAGGAGTTGAAGATGCCAGAAAACACTGGGGCCAGCTCGTTTGCACAGTGTCTGAGGGTGGCAGGAGACACACCGTCTGGGCCGGGAGCTTTCCGAGCATTCAGACTCCTAAACTGCTTCCTCACATCTGCTTCATGAATATGAAGAGTTGTGGTCGGAGGAGGTGGTGTGAAATCCTCTTTTGTGTGGGGTGAGGGGGCGGGTGTTGTAGGTGAACAGTTTGAAGGTGGTGATGGCTCTATGGAGGGGGGAGAGGTGGGGGAATGAGTGTCCAAAGTGTCTCTATTGTTGGGGTCGTTGGAGGTGTGAAGGCTGCCTGATGGCTCGTCAAAACGACAGTAGAAGTCGTTTAGGGTGTTGGCCAAGAGCAAGTCGTCAGTGGAGTGGGGGGTTTTAGGCTTGTAGTTGGTGATATTCCTAAAACCTTTCCACACAGAGGCCGAGTCATTCTCTGATATCTGCTGCTGCATCTTCTCAGAGTGCTGATGTTTGGCAATGTCCACTTCCTTAGTGAACTTATATCCAACAATGATGAGACAAACTATAGGACAGAGGTGCAACAACTAGAGTCATGGTGCCACGACAATAACTTGGTCTTAAACACCAAAAAGACCAAGGAGATCATTGTAGATTTCCGGAAGAGGGGTCATAACAACCATCTGCCTCTCTTCATTGGCAGTGAGGCGGTGGAGAGGGTGAGCAGTTTTAAATTCTTGGGGGTAACTGTGACCGAGGACCTGTCCTGGGGCAACCATATCACCTCAGTTGTACGGAAGGCCCAACAGCGCCTCTACTACCTGAGGAGACTGCGGAGCGCACACATTCCCAGATCTCTGATGTTGAACTTCTACAACTGTGCCATCAGCAGCGTTCTGACGTATGGATTTCTAGTGTGGTTCCCCAGCTGCACCAAGGCCGATCAGCAAGCACTCCAGCGGGTGGTGAAGGAAGCTGGCAGAATTATTGGAACAAGTCTGCCAGAGATCAGTAATATCTTCCCCACTCGCTGTCTGAGGAGGGTGCACAGTATCCTGCGGGACCAACATCACCCTGCGCGCCACCTTTTCCATCTGCTGCCCTCAGGGAGAAGGTACAGGTCTATACAGGCCAGAACATCCAGACTGGCCAACAGCCTGTATCCACAGGCTGTGAGGCTCCTGCACTCTCTGCCCCCCTCTCACGGACAATAACCATATCCAACTTCTTAATAGCAATGAACTGGTCTGCATTGGTGCATCATATCTTTATTCTCTTCCCCCTCCTGCCCCCCCCCCCTCTTTCTTAAATAGATAACTATCATATCTGATATCATATCTCACAGTACAATAATATTGAATGGGTTGCATTGTTGTATTTTGTCATGTTTCTCAGGTCTTTGTCTGAATTTCTACGAACATTATTGCTAAGGATTGTCTTATTGCATTGGAGTCACACTGGGTTAAATATGTACACTTGGGTTTTAAGGGGTATTTATTATTTTCTTCTTTTTTTTGGGTTGTATGGAAGCCCCAAACGCAATTTCATTGTTCTTGACAATGACAATAAATAAATAAATACTAAATACTAAATACTTAGACAGCCCGGTAGCACACAGCCACAAAATGTAAAATGCACAACCCATTGGGACTGATCGACCACAGGTTCACCTTTCTCAAAGTCCATCCCCCTTACCCAGCATGTGAATTCTTAACTTGGTCCTGGTGTAATTGAAACCCCCCCCGAGTTCCACCTCGACCACAGGGTAGACAGGACTTTATACTCCTGCCACAACCACTGCTGTTGTTTTATTAGCCCGTTAATTTATTTATTGTATAGCTCCCTAATTTACCAAATTTAGGCCTCAGCACCAAGGATAACTTCATATTCTTTACATTATTGCTGTGTTTTTTTCCTAACCATTGAATTTTTTCTTGATTATGTTTGAGAAAATTGCAAAACAAAGTTTAATAACAGACTTGTAAACTTCATGTTAAAACAATGGAGGATGGATGTAGCTGTTGAGTATATTTACTAATTCACCACAGACAACTAATTACTGACTGCTGTGCATGGATTGTGCCGTCGCTCATGCAAATATGCGTGTGTAGATACAAATGCATTACACACCATAATACTCTGTAGTCCACATAAACATGTTACTTTTAATGGTCTCTAGAGGATAATTGGAAAATAATTATGTGTCTGGAAACATAAAAATCCACTGAGATGACATGGGCTTGAAAATTATGCTTTGAAGGTCCTGAAGCATGTATGCAGTCTGTTAATATTTGTGTATGTATCTTTCCACTCCTTCCTACCCACTTTATTTAATGTGAGGTCAGTAGTAGTGCAAAGCCATTAACAGGCTTGATTCACAGCTTGATAGATAACATCCCAGCAGACCTCCAAAAAGAAAAAGTGTTTACACAGACACATGGCCAATCTTCACATTTAGCTGTAGTTCTCAGTAAAATGTAATACTTTCTCGAGAGTATTTTTAAAATGTCCTTTTTTCCAGTTTTCTATATTTTGAATAGTTGTTTTGTATGGCCGCTTTTCAATTATCCAAAACAAAAAAGGAAGCTTTACAAGTTAAACAGGCTGAAGGATAAAGAAAGTGGGAGAACTAGGGTTTATTTTGCAAGGTAGCATGACTGTTAGCCTGTCCTTGTTGTGTAGGTCTGGTACACTCATACACAAAAATGCACACATGGTTGATCCAAAGCACTTTTCTTCAGGCATCTCAGCAATTGAAAGCTGAACTGTTTGATATTCGGAAGACAGAAATGTTTAACGTTTTTCTTTTCGTCTTCACCCACCTCCGCTTTGTCTTGGCTGAACCATATTTCTGTTGTAACACAAAAAAGGAACAATTATTGATGGATAGCTGCATGCAAGAGTCGATCAGTGGATTCTGAACATAAAGTACTGTTGCTCAAAGAAGTAGTTTAGTCGAAAAGGACTGATACGTTGTTTACTAAGTATACAACAGCTCAAAACTGAACAGTAAAGCTTGCACATTTTCAAACACATTTTCTAATTGTGAAAGCTGTTAAATAAAACCAAAACAAGCCTGTATAGCTTGCAACCTTCGCCTATCTGCTTGTACGCGGCACATTTACTAAAGTAATGATTTAACGACAAGCACAAAATCCTCCATTTCCCTCTGTGACTGGTCACAAGTCCTGCTCAATCATAGAAGTGATTAACCTAGCATTATGACATGAAGTGAAAACCAGTAAGCTCCGTAAGTGAATGACAACAGTTTAATGATGTAAAGCCTCAGGAAAAGTCTGCAGGGAAAAACATAAATATAGGAATATAGAGCTTGTGTGTTTGTCTGCCTTCACACTCAATGCATCGCTATCCTGTGAAATGCTTTTTCCTGGTCTGGCCAAGCCTGAAGATATTTTTACAAAGGATGAAAGCAGGCACCTGGCCTAGTACACTGACAACAGACCAGAGACTTGAACACACATAGCAAAGGCCTAATAACATATAGCAAACGTATAGCAAAAGGGCCGAACCAGGAAGAGCTCAGACTCATACACGGTCTCCCACCCACACTCACTTTGTGCTGGAAAGAGGGGTGTTCAGTGGAAGGATAGCAAGCGGTTCCTCTTCAAAAGTGTTCTTCCAGATAGTTTGTTTTTCCAATCAACCTTGAAATCACCTCACTGGTCCGAGCAAAAGCAGAATTGCAAGCTCTCTTGCTCTCTCTCACTCCCTCACACACACACCCACACTCTCTCTCTCTCTCGCTCTCTCTCTCTTACACACACACACATACACACACTCCTTCTCTATCAGCTTTGCCTTTATTTACTCTATAGATCGGTGAGAGGAGCTGTTAGAGAGAACACCAGGGGAAGAGGAGAAAGGCAATCAATATTACAGGAGAGGAAATCAACAGGAGTGGATGGTGCACCTGGCTCTGTGTGTGTGTGTGTGTGTGTGTGTGTGTGTGTGTGTGTGTGTGTGTGTGTGTCTGCTTCTCTGATAGCAGTCATTTCCTTGACATACACTGACCATTTGTTTAGAAAGACAAATATCTTCAATAATTACTCACATGTTTGACTTTGAATGCACACGGCTGCGTGAAGACATATGCTTCCATTTATCCTACTATTTGCAAAATCCCTTAAACCCCCCTAAATATGTTTAGATCCATCAAAATTTACATCAGACACCCCCCTCCCTCGCCCCTCCCAGCGGGGAGGGCTCACTAAACCTTGAGCCTCACCTGTCAGCTAAACAGACTCGGCCGTCTCATGCCATCTTCTGCCAAGATGCAAAACGTATGCTAATGCCTGTCAAACTCAGCAGGTGAAAGGAAAGTTTTGAATCGAAGCAGCTCCTCCTTTTCATCTTTTTCTTTTTTCCCCCCTACTCTTTTACCATTGACATTGAATACCACACACTGTCAATCAGGGGAAAGCCTCCTACAGAAGAGTGAGCATATTATAGGCTTCCTGTATCCATATGGGCAGAAGCAACCATAAATGCATTCCTACATGCATGCATTACATGATTTATTCTACGCTGCAGAGTGAAAACATTTCACTTTCAAAACAAGTCACTTTTAAAAAGATTTATCTTTAAATGTCAGAATTTGACAAATTAGTCGATACTTGTTATATTCAACCGTGTTTACACTGTTTTTTTGGTACATGCTAGTCTGATAGGGCTTATTAAGCTTTCTGTTACTTCCATCCACACACCAACCCTTCCAAGTAAAGCAGAAGCACTTCTGCAGGGAGCCAATATAACAAAATGTTACAGCCACGTTGTGGTTATGTTACCCCCTGTAATGCCAGTCTGTCAGCTGTCAGTTTTGTAAGTGGTTAACTACGCTGTCAACACGCCTATCGTGCATGACAGCCAGACAGATTGGAAACCATATTTGGAGAAGTACCATTGTCAAAATGAATGTCATCATATTTGGCATGGATTTTGAGAATATCACACATTCCTCTGTGATATCAGTGTCAATTCGAGACAAGTCGTGCTAATGTTGAGATATCTTCACATTAATAATTGGTTTGACATATCTCAATCTCTGCTTTTGGCTGTGATATTGGTAATATTCCCAGAGCACTGAAATCACTCTCTCCTTGTCACTTTTCTCACTTTTTCATTTTCTTATTCTCCTCCTACTCTTACCTCTTTCCAATATCACCATTCAAATTACACTCCATCTCCAGCAGAGTTATCATACACTATATTCTTCCTGGGCACGTTCGTATGTGTTACCGTTACTTCCACTAGTCCATTTACAGTGTGCATTTTTTATTTATTTATCATAATTTTAAATGTGTTTTGCTCTATTTTACATTTTTATTTTTGCATATTTTTGCCCCTTTGATCTGTGTCAGGTGTGAGTGCACTACACAGTACGATGAAAAAATCTTGAACAACCCTTCACTTCTTTATATTTTGTTTCAATGGAGCAAGACTTCCTTGTCAGTTTTAAAGTGGTGTTGTTCTTCAGCCTTTCTGCTTTTTCCATCCATTTTCAATCCAGTCCTTGTGCCTGACTATTTGAAGGGGATTTTGGTTTTGGGTTTTTTTTAAAGCCACTTAACACTCACGTATGAATCATTCAAGCATAAAAAAGTTGCTTAATTCAAGAGATGAATCATTGTTATTTCCACACATAACAAACAACTTTGCAAAGCTATTTTAAATTGTATTTAACACATTGTTGATACCAGCCTGTCACAAAAACATAATTTGTTCTCAGTTGCTTAGTTAAATGTATATATATTTTTAGATATTTTTAAGAAAAATATTTCTCCTTCTATGCACCGGTCTTTCTGAATTAGTTGTTTGATACTAATTTAGTTATTAAATGACCTTAGATAACATTATATGACAGGTATAAAAACATTATTGCACTAAGAAGGTATTCCCAAAGCGTTTTTAAACAAAAACTAGAAGTGCCAGGTCTAAAAAACGATCTACAGCAGTTTTAAAGTAATTTCCTTAAGAAATTAGGAAAAAATGCAACAAAGACCTGACACAGGTCCTAGGAGATGCAACTCCTTTCAACTGACCCATCTACTTTTCACTGAAGCCTCATTGAAAATGGTCTCAGTGGAAGTGTGTCTGTCAAGAAGCCCATTATAAAGAAGGGTAACCGGGAGAACAGGATGAGGTATGTCAAATTAAATAAGAATTGGATGAAAAATCAGTGACAACAAATTAGAAATTTTTAGTTCAACCATCGTCAATATGTACGCAGGTCAAGAGAGAGGTACAGTGAGTTTCTACAGCCATCTGTGGAGGCTAAAGACTGTCATGGTTCGGGAGCTGCATTTGAACCAGTGGTCCTGGAGCTCTTGTCAAAACTGGTGGAATTATTAACGCAAAAAAGTAACTTCAGATTTTGCTCTGCCATGTAACACCATCGAAAAAGTATCTGATTGGCAATGGCATAAATTTTCAGTGTGACAATGGACAGAGCCCAGACCACAAAATTATTGAAGCAGTGTGGGATCATCTCGACAGAGAACAGAATAAAAGGCAGCTAACATCTAAAAAAAAGGTTGAATGTCCTTCGAGAATCCTGGAGAACTATTTCTGAAGATTACTTGCTTGTCTAAAAGAGTTCAGGCTGTATTGAGAAACAAAAGTCATCATACCAAATATTGTTAACTAAAAAATTGTTTACATTTATATATTTGAAACACTATCCCCCCAACAGCTTGTGGGGATAGGTTAATTGATTAATCCAAATTACCCATAGGTGTGAATGTGAGCGCGAATGGTTGTCTGTCTCTGTGTGTTACCCCTCCGACAGACTGGTGACCTGTCAAGGGTGTACCCCGCCTCTCGCCCTATGACAGCTGGGATAGGCTCCAGCACCCCCCACGACCCTGAAAAGGATAAGTGGAAGCGGATGGATGGATATTTGAAACACTAGTTTCTAGTTTACAAATATTTTTAAATAAATCACTGCATCTGTTTCTAATTTTGTGAGCAAAACATAAAGAAAAATCAGAGATGGCTTGGGATTTTTGCACACTAATGGGAATGGGAGTAGTAATGTCATGCTTCTGGCAATAGCCAGATGTCATGTTCTAGCTTATCAGATAAGATCTGTCAGTACAACCAGTAGTAAATCTCTACAGGTAAACTGTGATTATACTGGGGCACCCTAATGAATCAGTGGACCCAGATGATACTGCTACTAAAAGTGTCAATTTGCTTGAAACTTGTAAAGTTTTACAAGCCCACAACTTATATTGTCTTTGGAGTACCACTATGTTTCATAGTAAATGAAGGATAACATAAATCTAAATGCTTCTATGCAGTTGTATGCCAGTGTCCCACAATCACGTCTCCATAAACAGTTGTCTAAGATATGTACATGTGTTTTCTTTGCAAGCTCCTTTGACAACATATGTACAAGCTTATTAGGCTGATACAAAAAGTTCAGGAAGTCATTAGTAAACACAAAATGGCTGATAAAACTTGCAAGTCATGCTGCAAGCTTCTTGCCCCTTCAATCCTTTGTATTCCCAAGACATCTTTGGTGCTGTCAAACGAATAACCTTTTCGGAGGGAAAAGCTAATTGGCAGATCCGTTGAACGTTTTTTTTCTCTCTGTCTTTCTCCCCTCTCTCACCCACACATTAATTCTACACCACCGCTACCTGTCGCTGTGTTCACAGCCATCCATTACCTCAGTATGCTCATTACTGTGGTATGCCACACTAATGCTAATTAAACTGCAGTGCCACAATTAGCATGCCGCCATAGACTCATTGTGTTTGGTTGCAACGACCACTAACCTGCCCCTGGAGGACAGCTCTAAGTGCTTTGAAATATATTGTTAGCAGGGACAGTGACTGTCAACACAAAAACAAAGTTTTTGCAATATTAAAAGGCATCAAATTTAGCAGTTGGCCTAACACCTTTAAGCACCTTTAGTTGCAGTGTTCCCAAGATCAAGTAGGCTGAAATTCTATTAATTCCAATACATCCCTTTATTCTTTTTTTTACAACAGCAGTGGTGTTATGCAGTCTAGTCTCTTTTAGGGTTGAAATCACAAAGCAAGTCTCAACGTAATATAATGTGTCCCATGATAATGATGGCACCATGATACAAATATTCAGGAATACTCAATATACTCTAAAACAATTATCCAATGTGTCTCCTGGTATCTGTGTAATTGGAGATGGAAAGGCATACAAGAAAAGATGACAGTCAAGAATTATTTGATTATAGCACTGTGGTGTCAGTGTCTGTGACTGTGCGTTAACACTATTATGTAATTCATATAATGTCTCACATCTAATGATTTGTGTTCCCCCCGCTGTCTGGAAATTATTGGATGAAAGCGTGTAGAATGCCTGCATGCTTTAAGAACAGTATTCAATATTTGGCACCAGTTTATCCCAAGAGGAAGTAGCACAATATATGAGGTGCATAAAGTTGTGCTGTTCTCCATGTGCCTGCACTTCTGCTTTTTTAGAAGTCCCGTTTCAGTCATCTCAGAATTCACAGAACTTTTTGATTATGCCTATGAGGTGTATCTATTTTGTGAATGTGCTTGTAAATATATTTTGTACAGCTAGAAGCTAACTGAGAGAAAATGGAGTCTTTATAAAATTCATCTTCTGAAAAGTTACTGTATGAGCATATCCAGTCATTGATAGACCTCCAGTGAAGGGAAATGGCTAGAAAGTCTTATTCTTGCATCATATAGATATAAAGACGCCAGCTATTTGAAATTTGTTTCAATCACTTCTTAATGCACTGCTAAGATCAGTGTTTAAGAAGTTGTACTCAGTTTGTTAAAGTCCTAAAGATGACTTGACCAACTCTCAGAGTATGTATGCAGTTGTTTCTTTGATCTTGAGATTCTTGGATCTGTGGCATTGCTCTGATGTCTGTGGCCAGGGGAGGATGGCCACCCCTGTGTATGGGTGACTGATTTCACCCCTCACCTCTTGGTGGGTGCGAAGGGAAGTTGAGGGGAAGGGAACAAGGCCAAGAAGTGACAGGGGCATCAGGACGGAACGGAATTCTGCACATCCCAGTTCCCTCTCAACTGTCACCATCATTGTGTGAAGACACACACACACACACACACACACACACACACACACACACACAAACTAATCTACCTAACCCCAACACACATCCGCAAGCAAGCACACCCACTTTTAAGTCAGGACCATTGCTCACTGTCACCTTTTGTCACTCTGCCACACACAGGGAAGCACAGACACTGGGAAATGGACATAAACACACCCACATAGTGGTGAAGGTGTCTTGCCTTTGTCTGGCAGAGCATGAACCAGACACAGGAACTGACATAAGACTGAGAGGATTGAATGAGAGACATGGCAAGAGTCAAAGGAAGTAAAGATATATGGTGATGTATTCCAAGTGATGAGGTAAACTGAGGAAGGGAGAAAGAGGTTGATTATAAATTCACAGCGAAAATGAGGAGGGATTAGGAATCTTCTGGTTAAGTAAACGAAACTCTGTAAGCAGGTAATCTTGATGAGGATGTGAGGGTAAACACACACACTCACAAGCACACACACTCACACACACACACACACACACACACAGACCATATGAGAGATCACCTCTGGGGAATCGTACTCAGGTAAATCACTTCACATGTCCCGTCACATAGCTGTTTCTATGGCAACAAGAGCTAAGTCACAACATAATAACCTTGTTATATAATCCAACGGTAATCCCTACTGATGTTTCAGCATTAGTGTCACCAGTGTGTTCATTTCAAATCATACATTGAAAGGCTGAATCGCTTGATCTATATTTAGTCTTGATATATTAGGTGTAATTAGCTGATTTTAGATGACTATATGCAAAAAAATTGGTGTATTTGCTATCCAAATTTGGGATTGTGGGGTATGATTTATTTTTTTACTCAGTAGTTGAGCCATATTTTGTGCTCTTTTGTTCATGCATACCTCAGATGATGAGCGTGCTTCTCACAGTGAACAAAGCCAGCTATTAATATGCGGCATGGACTAGCTCCTTGTTAGCTCAAATTCAGACTAGGCAAAAAGGAAATGTTCACAGTAAAGTATGAGATTGTGTTGAGAATATGCAATAGGCAAGACCATTTCAAAAGCTGTGCTTTCTGAGATGTATGACATATTTAAAATGAACCCATCTAGTTGTTTTGTCAATGTCCCCAGTTCGAAACAGCTTTGTGACCGTGAATAAACACACCTTAACACCCCAGGCTGTATATTGACTGCCTGAATCAACAGTATCATATGCCCCTATCTATAGTTGCACACATGAAGGGAAATAATACAATGTACTGTAGATAAAGATGAAAGCTGAGTGCACTGTTGAAACTCCATTGAAAACAACCATGCTGTCCCCCTTAAAGGGAAGTATGAAGACATCAACATGGAACCTAAAACATGGAACCTCTGGAAATACTGTAGATGCACAGCAATAGTAAACTAATGCGTTTCTTTGTCTGGGCTTCTATCTTATGAATGCCAGGTCAAACTGTGTTGATGTAGTAACAGGACAGTGATATGTGAGCCATTTCAAAACTGTTCCCTTTTAAATCCATCGCGTACTTTATTCCATCTAAAGTATCGCATTTTCTTTGCTCACTATGGGTGCTTAAAGATGATAATCATAAGACTTCCAGTGACAAAGTAAAAAAAATATAGGTTTAAAAAAGTATAACATTACTAATTAATTACTTGGTTTCTGCCTTTCTCACATGCACTCAGCTAACCAGCATACCTGGTATGGTCTAATGGCATTATCTGGACCAGGAGTCACATCAAACACGATTAAAACGACAGCCTAATAAACCTGTCACAGCATGTCACCACCGCCTGTTTCTACCAGGGGACTGTTTGTTTGTTAGTGTGTGGAAGTGAGAGAGTAAGACGTTGTTGCCGTGTCTTTTGACTACTGCTAAATTTGCATAGCACTAAAAGTCATGGCAGAGAAACAGCTGCTCGTTGATGCCCGGAGGCCAGGGCTGATGCTGCCAAATCTAATCACCGCCTAGTGCTAGCATCTTTTTTGGGGTTTTTTTGTGTTTTAAGATTTATAGGTTGTTGGAGGAGTTTGAGCTAATGACACCCATTTAGAATATTGGTGACGTCAGCCTCTCCTTTCCTCACTTTTGTTTTCCGGTCATCCATCACGAATTACATTTGACGCTATTATAGAATTTAATATTGCAGCGACTTTATATCCAAATTGTAAGCTTTGTGAGCACTTTGGTATCACGATGTTTAGCAAAAATATTTTGTCATCAGATAGTCTTTGGTGATCACATATTAAAGCATTTCTAACTGTTTACATATTTACGGTATGCAGTTTATATATACTTTAATAGGTTCTTTTAAAAAAAGTCTCATACAGCTTAAAACCTGTGCAAAGGAGCAGTCTTACTGTATAATTTTCTACTCAGTTGGTGTTCTTGCACCAGTGGTATGCAAAGGGGATAGCTCAGAGATTTCTAGACCTGGGGCAGAGATTCTGCAATTTCTGTGTCTTCAAGTATGGCCTTATAAAAGACAGATTGTGTGTGTGTGTGTGTGTGTGCACACATGTGTGCACACAAACCGGTTCACAAACCGGAGTAACAGGGTCATGGCCAGTGGGCCAGGTAATAACTCTCCCGCCAGCCCCTTCATGCGGATTTCTGCTCTGAGGACCACCACTCTTAATGATAGCAGGAGGAGGTACGCTTACTCTTGTGTGTGTTCATGTGTGTTCAGCTGCGTTCGTGTGTTTGGTCACATGTGCAAGTGTGAGATGTAGCCACCTTAAAAGTTGAAGTGTCATTTGACTGAATCACTGTGACATAGCCCCTGCTCTAAGGTACTTTATATAGGCCGAGGCTATTAGTATGTATAGACTTCTATATGGTGTCTGATGATGCATGGTTAGCACAGTAATTGGTTTTTAGTTGGACTACAGAGTGCCTATTTGTAGGGCATTGAATCACCACAAACAACAGTTAATATAACAAAAAACTGTGGGTAATATATAACAAATCCTATCAAATTTAAGTATTTTAATTCATAATAAAGTGGCATTACAATGTGCCTTATTTAATGCTTTAAAGTACAAAGGAGTATTGTACACAGTTGATATTACCTACCCATTGTGTTTTTGCGATGACATGACATCAATCATGTCACCTTTTTAAGCTAAATGGTACATGGTAAAATCATATGCATGTCATTTTAATTCATCTCCTAGTGTTGACTATGTATCTATTTTTCTGGCTTGTACGCATATGTTGCATACAATACTGTAGCTATGATAAATATTTTGTGGTGAAATGTATTGTTCATAAGGTTGTCTTGCTTTTAATAGCTGTGACAGCCTCACCAACAGTTGCCAAAGCTAAAAAAAAAAATTCCTTCTGTGCCCTTTGCCCAGTCTCTCTCTATAATTGTGTCACCTTATCAAAGGCTGGGAGAAACAAGAGTGCAGATTAGTTTTCATTCAGGGCCCATCTAATCCTTTCAGCTTGTTCTTTCATAACGTGTCATTGCCAGTCAGTCAAACAGCTCTTCACAACAGCAGTGTTTACTATCCAAATGAATAGATGTTGGACGTCTAATTCTCTGGGGAAAAAAAAAGGGAACAGATAGCCCGAGTCAAGCTTTTTATGACTGCTATTTGAAATCTAAATCGCTTTGATCTCGGGGGTCCTCTAAATGTTCTATTCTTTGATGTTTACAAAAGGGTGAGATTGTTGCATATTGTTACAAATGATGCAATCTTTCTTTCCTTTCAGGGTCCGCGTGGAACGTAATTGAAAACAATTATCCAGTGCTTTCCTCTGATAATGCCCATCACTTACATCAGTTAAACCATGTAAGGCATTATCTTAAACATCCTTTCAGTAAAAACCCAAGTCGCCAAATGGCCAGATAAATTCTCCCCTCTCCCGGCATGGACATAGCCAATGTGTGTAGCTATCCTATGCTTTGGCTAGAGATTCAATCAGGATGTAAGACCATTTGGTAAATGAAAATATTCATATGCATCTGTTAACTGGTTACCCACTAGCATCTCAGTAGGATTCTCTGCTGGGAGTGAATAAAATAAAAGGAGGTTTTATTTAATCAAACTAAACAGAGCATTGGTATGCATGAATTGTGACTGTGTGCTGGTGGAAGATGAACCATTTGATCTGAATGTTTGCGTGATTGGTGGGTGACATTGCATTGTGCTTTAAGAAAATGCTGATTCTAGAGCGAGCCTGTGTTTTGTTGGTGTATCCCTCCACCATGCCAGTGATCTCGATGAACACAAAAAAATGAGACATCAGCTCTATTGCCCATTATTAGGAAGGTAGATTAAAAAATCGGTAGCTTCCCTCTTCTCTTGAGTCACTTTCTCTGCACTGTTGAACTCAAACAGAAATTATTTGACCCCTTTGTTTTTGTTTAAACCTGCTCAGCAATTCTGTGACCTTAAGACTCTGAAGTGCAGATGCAATATACAGTTTCTGCAAGGCCAGAGAAAGCCAAAGTGAAACTGTTCTAGAAATTAGAAACACTCTTGCAAAAAGAGACCTTTTCTTTCTAGTTCATCTTGTGATTTAGTGCGTACAGTTTGTTTAAATAGTAGCTTTACAACAAACAATCTTATAACATTGTCTTTGGCAACATTTATAGACCCACACTTTCCATAAACAGCTTAACAGAAGATCAGTAAACAAGTTGAGGGATGTTGAATAGCTTGGATACATGTCTGATGATCTACCCAAAACCAATTTAATCGTGACCATGAAAAATATTTTCAACATTAACAGAAGCTATTTCAGTTTACTCACACATTATAGATAGGGCTACTTATGAATAACCAGAAAAATCAAAGTAAAAAGTAAATATAGCAGGATTGTTGTGATATATAAAAAACAAAAGTGTTCTCAATTTTAAGCATCTGTTTACATCAAACGAATAGCATCTCATGCAGATGCTATTCATTGAAGGAAAACTTTACAGGGCTGAAGGCAAAAGCAAAATGTTCACTTTGACCAAGGTGAAAGTGACTTTTCCCTTCAAAGTCCTGGAAAAAATAGAATTCTCCATTCCTTCTGTCTTTTTATTTTTTCAGTTTATTAATAAAAGCTGGTAATCACATGCAAATGAAATGTTACAAACCTCCTGTAAATATTCTTAGTTATGTTTCAGTGAGCTATTACCTTAACCCCAGCTGTTAAATAACGAAGGCAGGCATTTAATTGCTATCAAACTATTAGAATAACAGCAGTCACCATGAATGAAACTGATCATCACAAAATGATGGATAATAATAACCATCTTTGTGTGTTTTGTAGTGAGAGATAAGGTGTTGATGCTGTGTCGGTCAGGCGGTGATGTTTGAGCTGCGGTATTTCAACACCTCTGCACTTTTCTTAGGACTGTCACAAAACACATAATCCTGAAAATAAATGTAATTAAAAAATGAATTAATTGTATTCATGTTTTTAATCACTGGCATCATACTTTACACATGACAACAGATTTGATTTACTGGAATAATGTGGTCTTACAGAGTACAAATACTTATATGTATTCTATATTTCTCTATAGGTGTGAAATTAATCTATAGCAGATTAAATTCAGTGAGTCAGGATATTTTTTTTTTTAATCCATCTTCACTGCACATAACAACCAAAACAAATTGCCCCCTGTCCACTTTTTAAAGTAGAGGATCATACCTTGTCTCATAATCCTGTATTAACAAGTCCCAGTCCAGCTATGCCAGGTCTTGTTGTTGCAACCATCCACTCATACTGCATCATTACGTCTTATAACTGCATTAAGATGCGTTATAAGTCCTGCGGATGATAAAACATCAGCTGCAAATCTTGGTAGATGTGAATATTGGACAAAAATAAACAATTCAACGAACACATAAAAAGAAAACTGTAAAATTTGAAAATGTTATTCACTGCAAACTCAGCATTTACACATCCTCGCATCTTGTCCTGTTTACTCTGTTTCATTCTCTTTACTGTTGTGTTCCTACATCGTCATCATCCTCGCCACCACTGTCATTTACAGCAGCAAGAGTCTCATAAAGATGATGTCATAAATCTGGGTCATAATAAGGTTCAGCAAGGGACAGCAGATATTTATCAACCCTGAGCTTATCCCTCATAAATCAAAATGCTACTAGGGTTTGTTTTATTGGTCATTTTGAAAAGTCTGGTAACTTTTTCTGCAATGTTTTCACTGTAACTGTGCTGTAGAGATTGGAGTTACTATATTATAGAAAAGAAGAGGGGGGGGGGGGGAAGGAAGATCAACAACTCCAGATGTAGGTCGGTCAGTTCATCTTCAAGGATGTGTCATTTGTGAGAGGACATCTAATTCCTTCTTTGAAATTTTAAGGAATTGTTCTATCTGTTGAACATTTTCTAAATGTATTAGGCCTGAATTGAATTTAGTAATGAGGCAATCATGCATAGTGATGATTCACTTAAAGAGATTGTGCCAGTTAATGTTAATAATGCAATACAGCCAGCGATTTTGGCATGAAATGCATGTTTTTCTACCAAAACACAATGTACCGTGACACTGTTAAGGAACGCACACAAAGACAAACATCATTATGGGCACAAAAGCACATACAAAGCAAGTATTTAGAACCTTATTTCCAAAAAAGTTGGAATGCTGCTTAAAATATGAATCAAAACAGAAGCCAATGGTACGCATGTAACACTATATCTAATTTTGAATGTTGCTGCAAAGCTAAAACTGCCTGTCCAATATTGTGTTGCTTGGTCTGCAGCAATGTTTACGTGGGTGGTATCTGTCAGAGTACAAAGTAAGATCCGCATAATGCCAGAACCCAAGGTTTTCCTACAGAACTTTGCATGCTAATGAGATGATCCACGTCACGCACCGCACCTATCAGCACTTTTAATGTCGTGGTTGATCAGTGTTTGTCGGTGAAAGTGTGCTTTTTTTTGGCAGGGGGGGGTTATGTGGGTTGTTTGCCTGGGGGGTTACTTATATGATGCGGCCTTATTAAATCAGTGCTAGAAGAGGAGGCACAGACATCAGTGATTGAAAAGCACAAAGGAACCTGAAGCGATTAAACCCCTACTCAAACCAGCTTAGAAGGGAAAGCTTCACAGAAAGCCAACAATGGTTGCATTCCTTTAAGTCGTGCTTCTCTTGTGCTTTCTTTTCCACACTCTCTCTCTCTCTGTTTCTCTCTCGGCAGCGCTCTTTACCCCTCCTCCTGTTCTGTGCCTTTCTCGAACAGATTATTTCTTTTCATTTTCTTTGTCTGTCTTCTTTGCAGCACGTTAGGCCGCTTAACTTTACAATGCTCATGTCAGGTCAAAACCCACCCTCCTTCTGTCTGTCCAATTCAGGAGAAAAAAGCCTCTTTCTGCATAAGGTATTACTGTATCTCAGACGTCAACCACCTCGAAAGTCTTTCTTTCATTCGTTCATTAAGGCCTCTTTCTTTCTTTTCAGCCTTTTATTCCTCTAAAGGAGTTTTAGGGCGCTCTCTGGATTTTCCAGGTTGTTAATTGCACAGAAAGTTTTTGTCTGAATCAATAGGGGATTAAACTTGAATAAGTTTATGAGGGGATTCGATTAGAACAAGAGCATGTGGGTGTTTGTGTAGAGAAGAAGGTTGAGGTGATATTACAGTCTGGGGCTGTTTTTTAGAATTTCTCGCTAAGCATATATTTAACAACAGTTTAAATAATTGTGTTTCCCAGCCACTTCTACTGGAATTTTTAATGTGAAAACTTTCCATTGCAGCAGTTTTGGTGAGAACCAGTTGCGCTTCTCATACTCCTTTAATTACGAGCTCATTTAGATCGCCCAGCTATGGGAAATGACCTTGTAGTCTATCAAGGGATTGTTTTTGGAACATGAGTCAGTAAACTCCTCTTACACCACAAATGGTCCAGTACTCCAGCTCCCCAAAACGCTGTATTCTACTGGATTAGACAGAAGTAATCTATCCCACGTCCCAAACAACATCCACATATCCACCTGCATTTGGCACTGCCCATGAATGCCAGTCATTAAGATGACTTTGCAAAGAAGAGGACTACTACCTCTTTCCCAATGGGCCGTCTCCACTTCCACATATAGAGCAACCATTGTTTTAAATGTAACTGCTCCCAGCCCTGTGGTGACCAGCCTTCCATTCACTGAACACTGAGGCTGGTACGCTGCCAGAGAGGAAATATGATAAATGTGTATAGCACCAACTGTCGGGGAGGGGGAGGGACATTCTCTTTTTCCCAGATGCCAACAGGTGGAAAGGGGTAAGCCCTGGTCAGGTTACTGCAGGCATGCATATGCCAATAAGCATGTGTGTATTTGTCTCCACGAATAACACTCCCTGTTGTTGTTCTTTTTCCAGGTGTGCCAGAAAGGAGAAATGTGAGCGCTCATCAGAGCCCCGGCGCTTTGCATCCGACATCAAGCAGTGTGTGCGTCTCAGTGTCCATCCAAACAACATCTCCGTGTCCCAGTTTAGTGTCACGGTGAGTGGAAAACAAACTCACTGAATCAGATACCCTGAAATGGAAACAAAGGCTTGTTTGGGGCTTTAGATGCGCAAACCTTGTGTTTTTTCCCTGTGTGTGTTACATGTCCTATACTATCAGGCATCAGTTTCCTCTTTGTGTCACCTGGAAGATTAAATTTAGTCACATTTTAAATTGAAGTAATTAAATATATCTTTCTCTGACTGCATATGGAATATTTTTAGCAGCCAAACGTGCATTTGCTTTACTGGAGCCACATTGCAATAGAAAGTGAGGATAATTGAATAAGTTTCTGGTGAGAATATCTTGTCTGGCAGATTGACAAAATCACACTCTCAAGCATAATTTGTAATATGGTGGAATTACGCTCTAAATACTGATTAGTAGCTTGTTTTAACTCTGTAATCCTGCTTTATATGATTTTACTGACTGCCAGCAGGCATTCCTCAAATCCCGACCTCACAACTTACAATCCCGTCCAACGAAATGGTCTCCCAACAAATGTCAACAATCATTGACAGAGTATAGTTTAGCTCGGCTGTGTTTATTGTGATTGTTGGCAGCCAAATGCACCACTTTTCCCCCTGGATGTTTCATTCTCAAACAGCTGCCAGATTTAAAGGGTCTGAATTGTTTTTATTGTTTAAGTGTATTGATTGGTGTGCAAAGAGGCTGTGATCCATTGCAACAAAAATATGTCTCTGCAGAAACTGGAGAAACACAAGCGCTCGAACTATCTCGGTGTATCCCCATGTCAACTTTCACCACGACACAAAATCTTTTTTTTTCTTTGATTTGAACAGGATCAAGAGGCTAATGTTTTAAATGTCAGCATCTTTGACGTTACTAGAAAGTACTGCAGTAACACTGTGTGTTATATAGTATAAATATTCCACTTACCTTACTGTACCCAGCATCAGAGGTTAACACGGTGGTGCAATTTTAACTCATAAAGTGCAATCAGCATGAAAGATCTCCATTGCATCAAGGGTCACGTACGGATTGCATTTTTTTTTTTAAGAAGAAGAAGAATTCCTCTGCAACACAAAAATGATATTTATGAGTGTGTGTGTGTGTGCGTGCGCGTTGTTGCTCAAGCCTTTCAAGTGTTTAACCTTTTGCCAGACATATCCCATCCAGGGGCTTCTGCCTAACAGACAAAGGCTTTTGTTTGACCTTTTTGTTCTTAAATATTTGTTGAGAAAGATAAGGCTTAGAAATTCTTGACAGAAACGGGTACACATCACCGCTGAAGTTGGACCTACTCTAGACGAAGCCATTATTTTCTAAGCTCCAGAAGTTCCAGAAAATAACTTTCTGAGCAAATAGTTTTAGGATCTGCCTCAAAAGTCATCATAAATATATCTGGCTGATCACAGCCAACACTGGAGGAAGAAGGGGTTGTGCTCGTTATAATACTATTATGCTTCTAGAGGGACAGATGGAACAGCTGTGTCATGCAGTTTTTCACACACACAGAGGATGTAGTCTTTTTACATGTCGTAATTCTCTTTCATTTTCTTAATTTTCTCCCTACATTGCTTTGCTATGCTATGGGTGCAGACGTTAGCAAGTCAAGAGGAAATGCGAGTGGAAGTTATTATAAAATGAAATTGCTCTATTGCATCTGGGCTTTTAAGAGCTAATTGTTGCTTATATGGTTGATATTTTCATAGATTTTTTTTTTTTATATGCCAGATGTAATGCAGGAATAATGTACTCTTAAGTTTAGATCTTACTTTTATGTCACTCTTCTGGACATAAAAGGTCATAAATAAAACAATCATGTTTGCTTTAAAGCTTGCTTAATAATAAACATAAAGTTTAAGTCAGTCTTCTCTGTAGCGTTGACTGCATTTGAATAAATCCTCTCTGCAGCGAGGATATTTTTCACCCATCTAAGATGAACACCAACACATATTCTCAGCGTCAGGCATGGTGTTTTATAAACTACCGGAGGTCATTTGTGCGCGCGCATTTGTCGGCTGTTCCTATTAAAGATGAGTATGTTATTTTCATACTCATGCATCACTGCTGCGGCTCGGCTCTAAATGTAATTGAGGGAACTCTACATCTGTCCGCCTTTCCTTCTTAAAAGGAAAAATAAATAAAGAAGACGAGAAATAAAGGAGGTGAGAGAGAGAAAAGTCATGCAGTGTCCACCTTTATGCTGGATGTTGTGTATCTATTCACACCAGTACCCATTAAATAGCAATATAAAAACAGCTCAGGTCAGCCCTTCTTTGGCGCTGAGGCAGCTTTCAACACTACTACTACTATAGGCTACGCTTCAAATCAATGCCTAGACCAAAGCCCCCTTGCAGACACAGTTTTCCGTCAGTATGTATATTTCAGTCTTGACCCCTCTCCATCTGCTCCCCAAGTCTGTTTTTTTTTCTCTTCCTTTTATCCACGGAGTAATTTTTCTGTCTCCCACTGTTACTAGTTCACCTGAAGCCTTTTTTTCCTGAGAAGCTGAAAGAGCTTGCATAGCATTTTCAAATGAAGAGGAGGAATTTGCATTCTTTATTTCAAAAGTCTTCTTTTCACTTGCTGTCCAGCACCCTGCGTGCCAGCACTCTCACTATTTCATCTTCTCACTAATAGTTCATCCTGCACTTTGAGTTTTACTTTGGATTTGAGTTTTCTGTTTTTATCATTTTATTCACCTTTTCCAAAACATTTTATACCACAACACCTTTTGTTCTCAAAGAGCCAGACAGCCAGGAATTTAATGTGGAACTGAAAAATCAATGTAGCTCATACAATGCCACAAGGCATAATGAAAGGTGACTAGAAAGGTATCAGTGCTCTTGGCAGTTGGATACAGCCTGTTAAGATGGAACTAATTTCAGTTTTATGTCTTAATGCATTAGAGGGTGTCCATGTTGTGTGGACATTCAGCCAGGATATGCAACTGACACCTGGTTCAAGAACCCTCCCAGTGTCCCCTCTGGCCACTGACCACTGTGCTGATTGATCTTTACTCTGCAGTGACCTTGCATGAGTTCCCTGCTCAGCAGTCTTATCTGAAAATGTGAAGTTCTCACAGATGTGTGTCAGACATAAAATTACATTTAGGGCTTGTTTATCTTGTCTCACTTGTTTATCTTAGACCGCAGGGCAGCTATAAAATGCACCTGGATATGAGTCATCATGTATGTTTTAAACTGGCTTTCGTGCTGTCATGTATGTGTTAGCTTTAGCTGGCCTTAATCTCTTTTATCATATCTGACGGCTTGTATCACTTTTCTTTCCCTTTCTGCAGTTGGTGTTGGAAGCCCATAATGTTCCAGAACTCTCTGCAGGTGTCAACTGTACATTTGAGAACCTGGCTGAGATGAATGGCTTGGTGGAGGGAAATCGGATAAAGTGCTCCTCGCCCGCTGAAAAGGAAATGCCACGAATAATCGTTGACAAAGGTAAAAAAAAAAAAAAAAAAGAAGAAGAAGAAGACTGGAGTCATCACGTATTAGATTAGGACTTGATTGACTCTCAGGTACATGCACATCTGGATATTCTCCCTTCTGTCAGAAGCATGCTTGTCCTAGGGCAATGAGTGTTCTGTGAATTTTTGTTTTCTCATTGCCATCAGTAACTCAGCAGGCCTTGAAGCACTGCCTTAGGATATGTTTAGTAATTGAATGAACATTAGTTATTTGTCTGAATGTGGGATTTTTCTTCTCGCCTACCTTAACATGAATACGCTCTAGAGGGAGTTACGGGACCCTAGTTAACCTCGGTGTAAAAAGCAGAAAATCACACTTCACAGCGTGGTTTTACTACAGCATTTCAGCTAACGTGTAGCCTAGAGATAATATAATCTCTGTGGACAGTTTCCCTGTGTACCACTGCCTTACTGATCGTTTTCATTTACATGGAGTTTTTCTTTTGATAACCCTGTCCTTCTCTCTCTTGGGTGGCCAAGCTTGTTCTAATTGAGAAAACTCCCATCTGGGAAGGTCTGTCTGCAGGCAGTTGATCCTTCACCAACACTTATGTGTCCTCGTGTTGAGATAATGAAATTGCCATCCCTTGATTTTTCTTTCTAAAAGAAGAAATAGAGAACAAAAAATATTAGGATTCGGCTGTAATGCTACCATTTATGATGGAAAGGCTCTAAAGAAGATCTTTTCAACTGTTTGCGCGTCGTGCAAAAAAAGTAGTCTCTACATTGTTTATATAATGGATTCAAATGCAAAGATACACATTCGCGTTTTTCTTTATTCCTCGATTGCTCCAAGAACAGAAGAACAGAAGAATCACACATATATGTGCCTAACAGACATATGAAATCATTTCAATAAAGTTATCCACAGACAGACAGCACACATGTACATGTATAGCTGAAAGGGAGCCTGGGGGTGCTTTGGGGAATTTGAAGAAGAAAAAAAAAACGTTTGTTCAATGTTTGCTATGTCACATGTAAAGCTGGTAATGCTGCAGTCATGCAAACATTGATGTGCAAATATGTACTCTGAGTCATCCACAAATGATCCATACAACATTTCTCCCTACCAACTGCTTGTTACCCTCCACTCTCACAAACATATGGTTTTCCTGTTTTAGGGAGAGGAAACCATTCCAAGTGTTCGTGTCTTTTATCTTCAATTTTTACTAGTACTCATTAGTCTAAGCTCAGTTGAAAGAGGGAAAAGGGAGAGCGATGGATGAAGTGACGAGAGGCGGGGAGAGATAGTGTTAGCAGGCTTCAAGGTAACATTTAGGTGGCCTAATTAGGACAGATCCGTTGTCAGTGGTGCTTTACTGTGATTGATGAATGATTCCTCCTTTGTTGGAGAGATGGGGGACAGACACGAGGGAGACGAAGGAGTTGCAACATGGAAGGAAGTGAGGAGACCTGGGTAGAGAGAGAGAGCGAGGATGAGAGAGAGACATATAGGTAGTCTAGAAAGAGAGAGAGCGCATTTAGATGTGTGGATGGGCTGTTGAATTAAACATGAACTCCTTCATTAGTGCCAGACAAAAGGACACACCAAATACAGATGAGGCGCAAGCTCATGGACACGCACACTCGAACAGACACACACAAACACACACGTACTTTCCGTTTCATCTTCTTCTTCCTTTACCTTGTCAAAGACTCTCTCAAAGACTTTTCCAGGGGAATATTGTCCATCCCGAGGGATATGCGCCAACTTTTGTTTCTTGTAAGACGCCAGGAATAGGCAGAGTTAACCCAATAAAACCCTCTTCTTCTACTCTCTTTCTTTGCTAAGACATACTGCCTTTACCATTGCAACAAGCTGATCACCTGTAGCTCCTAGCAGTGCAGTCGTTTTCTTTTTCTTTAAAACGACATCTAACTCGACGTCGTAAAATGATATTTGAATAAGCGAATGAAATGATTATCATACAAGTGGTGTCGACCCCCTGCCTGTGCTGAAAGAGTAACGGTGACACCCTAACATTACCATTATAATACTGTTTTGTTTCTCCTACTTGTTTGAAGAGTTGAATGAAGCTGTCAATAACGGCTTCAAGTAACGTGTTCTGAAACAAAGGCAATTCCTCCTTCTGTTAGTTCTCATTGTTGTTGTCCTTGTCTTGTGTTTCTTTGTTTTGTTAGCAGAGTACAAAAGCTTTCTTCCTACCTCTGTGTATCAAACCGTTAATTTTGACTTTAATCTGTTTTCTCTAGGTGACCACCAGATCGTGCAGCTCTATCTCAAGTCCAAAGAGACCGGCCTGGCATTTGCAAATACAAGTTTTGTTTTCTACAATTGCAGTGTGCACAAATCGTAAGTTTATGTCTACTATTAGTTTCTAATTGCACTTCAGTGAGTGTATAAAACAATGCCAAAGTTATGTTGTATTAATATCTGGGGGGCCGAACTAAAGAGTCGAGGCATGCAGCACTTGCAATTAGTTTGTGTCTTGCTTCCTTGGCCTTTGGGGTGGCTCTGGCTCAGGAAGTAGAGCAAGTCGTCTTCTTACTGAAAGGTTCATGGTTCAATCCTTGGCTGCCCCAGTCTGGGTGCCAAAATATCTTTGGGCAATAACCACAGGTTACTCCCAATGCATTCATTGTAGTGGGAATGTTTGGTAGAAAGTGTATATACGTAGACAACGTGAATGAGATATGTTGTCTAAAGTGCTTTGAGTGCACAACTAGAAAAGTGCTCTGTGAGGTCCAGTACATTTAAAACAGATACTTTGTTGCAAATCTAATTCCTCTATATTGTTGAAAAGCTGCCACAAACTATGTGCAGAATCCATTTGTGCACAGAAGTTGTTACATTGAGCTTTTGTACTTCAGTGCATTTGGTGCTGCTTAGTCCTAATTCAAAACTATGCTCTCCTTGTAGGTGTCTGTCATGTGTGAGTAGTCCCTACCAGTGCCACTGGTGTAAATACAGACATGACTGTACCCATGACCCTCGCACATGTTCCTTCCAGGAGGGTCGAGTGAAGAAGCCTGAGGTGAGTCCCAAACCGAGCATGAGATTAAAAGTTTGCATTGGTTTTTGTTTTTATTTTCAACCTGTACAGGTATTGAAACACATTGTAGCACCCAGAAGGTAGACGATGCCGGTGCTAGGCGGGATTGTAAAGATGTGCTGTCAGAATTGTTGTTTAAGCAGCTCTCAAGGGGGACCATGTTTTCTAGCATCACTTCTGTCTATAGATCTAAAGACTGTCAAATTACATCCCGTTAAGACATTGTCCACAAATCCTCAGATTTTACTGCTGCCCAGCTTCAGTCCAGCCTCTGGGTATTGAGCCAGCTAAGTTATAAAACATGGTGAAATAAATTGAGGGGAAATGTTTGGCTATGTGAGACTAATAGCCATCGGTGGAGGTTTTACATGCAAAAAGAGTTATGTTAAAAGGACTGAGACACCTTTCAGCTGTAGTGCTTCCATCTGGCATGAGCCTCTTGGCATGTCTCACTCTTGACTGCACATCAAAGGGCAGTGGAAGCTAATAAAACTGAGTCATTTCCACTTGCCCAACCCTATTCCCTGTGACAGCTTAGTCTGTGTGAATTATCAATAGTATCGGCAGCCAGTTCTATTCCCTTCGAAACAGAACCCACTGTAATTAGGCTGCTCTGCTGCAGAGGACAAGCCACTCACTGGATGGGGTACATTCAGTGAATGCCCCCAAAGCAGCCACTCCCCATCCTGTGAGAGAGAGGCTTCATGCTGATTTAGAGTGGCTGCAGCAGTAGTAGCCTTTAGGGCAAAGCGGCGAGGTAAAGGAAATTTAGGGGATGTCCCCGTGATTTGGGCCTGTGGGTACATTATTCCACGGGTATCTGCATTTCTCTGTATTTTTATGTGTATATACAGTGTGTGGCTGTCTTTGGCCTGTCTGTTTGCTGACAATTCGCAGTGGCTTTCAGGGGGAGGGTTTTACAGGGAGTGAGTGGCCTGTTAATCTTAGCCTGAGGTGAGCTATGATGAAGATCACTAGTGCTCATGTCTAGGTTGGCAGACGCCGCACGACGGGCAGGGACAAGCTTAGCCAGATTGTCTCCTTTGCTCTCGATTGTGTTATTCCACCCGTGTTTCCCCCGAGCCATTCAACCTGCTCAGACGATATTATTTTCTTTTTCCGCCGTTTCCATTATCCTTTTGAACCTTCTGCTTAGTTAGGCCCAAGCGTGAGTCTTTGCAGGTTTACTTTTCCAATTAGCTCAGGCGCCGGTGGTCAATATTGACTCTGGATAATAACGCGTGAATCCTCTCCTATTGTGTTGCTGACTAAAAGAAAACCATAAATAAAGCAAGGCGGATTTTGGTATTAGCACATTAATGACATCCTTTTTTTTGACATGTTGTTTCAAAAAAGACAGGTGTTTTGCAGGCTTAATGACTTTTAATTTGCTTTTAATTAACCCCTCAAATCCAGGGTCATGTTTTTTTTCTGCTGGCCTTTTGGTGGGCTTTTTGAATTAACAGACACACAGTTCTACAAGCTTGATAGCATGCACACTCACATACAGCCATAGAAGATTTTTCAGATTTCACAAAAGGCATCAAGTCAACTTTGCTCTGAAACGGGATGGCCTCTTACTGCAGCACATGAATTTTTGTGTACTATTACAATTAGGGGATTTCAGGAAGTGATCTGAATAATCCCCTAACTCTATGCTAATGATCGAGCCAGGCAAATCTCCCTACTGGTTGAGCTTGTTGTTAGTATGCATCGGAGGACAGCGTTAAAGCCCAGCCTGGGTGTACGGTGAATGCCTTTTTATTCATGCCAGCAATGATATGGGCACACGGATCAGACATTTGCCTGTTGGCACATTAACTAAGGGCGTGTCCCTGTTTACCCTCCACACATGTCAAGGACTTAGCCATCATTCTGATGAGTCTCAGTGACAAAGGACGTGCTTGCAGCTTCATTCAGTTTCACTGTAGAAAGAGCCAACAGTCATTTCCAACCTCTGCAGCATTGATGTGAATAGGTTGTGTTTACCCAGTGAACAATATTTGTTTTCCTACATATTTAGCTCGGTTTCATCTCTCCTCCCTAATTCACACATGGTCTCACCTAAAGACACTGATGAAACTGGGGACACTTCCTGTTCTCTTTGTCTGATGAAAACCACAGGGGGATATTTCCCCCTCTTCTTCCTCCGTCTATAACACAGCATGTTCATATCCTGAGTCTCTGCCAAGCCTTACCCTAATATATTCAGTTGGTAGGAAGATGCAAAAAACACACAAATATTAATGTTACCAAAGATGTATCACTATCTCCTGGCACATAAAGCATCCTTGTCCTTTGTTGTTGTTTGATTATTTGCTTCTTGACTGCGTGATCAATGCCGTAGACTTTATTTACTAGGAAATTATTGATCAAGTGATCAGGATAATGTTATTAAAGAACCTAAATGCCAATTGTAATAGCTATTAGTTGCCAATATTAGACAGAAATGGTAGCGCGAGGTGCTTTGGTTCAATTCATGGACAAATCAATGCCATGCACACGCACTGACTGTTGAGGACCAGTTTGAGCATTTGCAGAGAAAAGAGGAAAAATGGATATGCGAAAATCGAGAATGAAAGCAAATGAAACAAAGTTGAAAAGAAAATTACAGAAAGGCGCTGAAAGTGAAAGTTTAAAGAGGTAAGATCTGAAAAATACGGGAATAAAAAAGGCACAATAACAAGAAACAGAAGCAGTCAGATGATCATAGAGGCTTTAAACAAACCCCTGAAGTTAGGGAAATTTATTCGGAAATGGCAAACAGAGAAATGATTACCAACAATGTGTTTTAAGATCTGGGCTGACAGATGAAGTTAGTCTTCCTACCATAGTTGTACATGTACGTACTTTACCTTATTTTCATTGTTGTTTTTTACAATCAACATTATAACTTAACTAACTTTAGTTTTTTGTTGTTAATGATGAAACAAAGTGGTTTGGATGAAGCCCTGATTACTTGTTTTTTATTCCTCTGTGGGATGTGCTTCAGTGCTGCTTCTGTATTCTGAAATATGAACATTTGGTTTATTGAGTTGAATGTTTTCATAACCTGGAAAATGATGAAAAAACACATTTTAATAAATCCTAACAGTTCTTAAAAACAAATGGATGCAAATGCAGAGAGGAGGAAAAAATAACAGATATAGTAGGGGAAAAAAGGAACCAGTTATTTGGGAAAACCTTAAGGCAATGAAGGAATGGATGGTGGGATAAAAACAGGGATGAGAAACGAGTGAAGAGCAGAGAACGTGGAGAGTGTCTTTGCCCGAGGCTCTGTTGGATATGATAAAACAGAGGCTTGTTAAGGGGAGCTCTTGGTAACCACTAAGTGTGTGTGCGCATGTATAAAAACTTAAGATCCTCTTCATCTTCACACCTTGCACTTCTATAATTATGTCTGTCTCTCTCTCTCTCTTTCTGTCTCTCTCTCAGTCTCCCTCCCTCCTTAGCTTCAAACTATGCCAAGGGCTTTTACATTCACAGCTCCCATTCTGCTTCCTACTCTCTGTCACTTTCCCTATCTCCACCCATCCACACCTCCCACGAGGCTCTAATTATCAGATCTAAGTAGGTCCCAAAGAAGAAAAGGAGTCAGAAAAGAGGGAGGGCAATCAGCGAGAGAGTTGATAAGAGAAATGAGAAGGGTCAGTGAGATAGATCAAACAGCACAGGATGCGTTTAGAGAGATAGAAATGAAGGAGGGAAAAAGCATTACTGAGAATCAGAGGTGAGGTTAAAGAAAACATCGAGGCGGCGATGGAGACGGGAAGAATGAAGAGTTATTACATATTTGTGGGGAGAGGCGCCGACTTTTTTCAAACGTCTTAGCTTATTATGTTGTTATGATGAGTCATGCTATTGACAGATACTCTCCTTAGTGATTTACTGCAAGTGTTTGATTACATGACTGGAAGAGTGTCAGTGAAGCTCCCGGCACCACACGCGCACCGACAGACACATAAAGTAAAACACATACAGTTAAGCAGCTAGTTCAATCCACATCAAAGTGTAGTTTGTAGTTCCCATCTCTCCCACTTTAATATTCCCCCTTTTAAAAAAAAAAAAAAAAAAAAAAGCCCTCCAAAAACTTCTACTTGTCTCTACACATGCAGATATTTTCAGTGAAATATGTCCTGGATTTTAAGATCCCCACAAATACACAATATGTTCACGTAATTAAATTTAGGAAAAACAACAGCAACATCTCTTTCCAGAAATTGTTTTCCTGTTGTTCTAAATAATCCATTTAACATGCTGTCAGTAGTTTTCACGGGGAACTAGAAAACTGGAAATAATTATTCTGAGCCACTGGAAAAGCTTCCTTTGCATTTAGTTAGTGTAATTTGTAAATTATGCGAGCGCCACAAATTAATTTAACCCCTGATTTATTGGATTGCAGTGGGAATCTGAGTAAAATAACTACTGATTTCCTTTCTTCTTTCATGGAACCTGTAATTCGAACCCCACTTATAGGTACGGCTTTGAAAGAGTGCAAAGTTTTCTGTCATTGTCTGCCATTTATGATTTGTATGTGTTTATATGTATGAATGTATTTGTCTGTGAATCTGCATTTCCTCCCCTGCTATTTGGTGCACCTCAGTCATTGAGCTAGACAAGGAAACAATAAATACACAGACATTAAACCTACCTAACACTGACATAAATCTCAACAGCAACAGCAAGCATCACTGCCAGCAGCATGAGCATCTCTAGCCAGCTAGGGGATATGCATGTGTTTGTCCAAACCAATAAAAGCCCACTTGGCCTCAGGAAGAGCTGGCAGTGATCGTACTGTTATACAAGTGTGTCTGAGTGTGTATGTGTACATACAAATATGAAAAATTTGAGCTAAGTAGCAAAAAACACAGACTACCACCATTATACACACTGCCTCGGTTGTAATTTCACTTCCGCATGGTGCATTTATAATCGGTATTTAAGCGAGATTTATGTATTTCTCCTTTTTCATGTTTATCTCTTCTGTCACAAAATATGATGTTTATTTAAAGGTGGTTAGGGAGGTTTTTTTGACTTCAACATACACGATGAATGATACCTCACAAATCTCTCAAAGAATACAGGGCTTGGTTGTGAGGTTATACAGGGAGTGCAGAATTATTAGGCAAGTTGTATTTTTGAGGAATAATTTTATTATTGAACAACAACCATGTTCTCAATGAACCCAAAAAACTCATTAATATCAAAGCTGAATGTTTGTGGTGGTAGTTTTTAGTTTGTTTTTAGTTTTAGCTATTTTAGGGGGATATCTGTGTGTGCAGGTGACTATTACTGTGCATAATTATTAGGCAACTTAACAGAAAACAAATATATACCCATTTCAATTATTTATTTTTACCAGTGAAACCAATATAACATCTCCACATTCACAAATATACGTTTCTGACATTCAAAAACAAAACAATAACAAATCAGCGACAAAAAAAGCCACCTTTCTTTGCAAGGACACTCAAAAGCCTGCCATCCATGGATTCTGTCAGTGTTTTGATCTGTTCACCATCAACATTGCGTGCAGCAATGTGGAGTACTTGGACGCGTGTGATGGAGCATTGTCCTGCATGAAAATCATGTTTTTCTTGAAGGATGCAGACTTCTTCCTGTACCACTGCTTGAAGAAGGTGTCTTCCAGGAACTGGCAGTAGGACTGGGAGTTGAGCTTGACTCCATCCTCAACCCGAAAAGGCCCCACAAGCTCATCTTTGATGATACCAGCCCAAACCAGTACTCCACCTCCACCTTGCTGGCGTCTGAGTCGGACTGGAGCTCTCTGCCCTTTACCAATCCAGCCACGGGCCCATCCATCTGGCCCATCAAGACTCACTCTCATTTCATCAGTCCATAAAACCTTAGAAAAATCAGTCTTGAGATATTTCTTGGCCCAGTCTTGACGTTTCAGCTTGTGTGTCTTGCTCAGTGGTGGTCGTCTTTCAGCCTTTCTTACCTTGGCCATGTCTCTGAGTATTGCACACCTTGTGCTTTTGGGCACTCCAGTGATGTTGCAGCTCTGAAATATGGCCAAACTGGTGGCAAGTGGCATCTTGGCAGCTGCACGCTTGACTTTTCTCAGTTCATGGGCAGTTATTTTGCGCCTTGGTTTTTCCACACGCTTCTTGCGACCCTGTTGACTATTTTGAATGAAACGCTTGATTGTTCGATGATCACGCTTCAGAAGCTTTGCAATTTTGAGACTGCTGCATCCCTCTGCAAGATATCTCACTATTTTTGACTTTTCTGAGCCTGTCAAGTCCTTCTTTTGACCCATTTTGCCAAAGGAAAGGACGTTGCCTAATAATTATGCACACCTGATATAGGCTGTTGATGTCATTAGACCACACCCCTTCTCATTACAGAGATGCACATCACCTAATATGCTTAATTGGTAGTAGGCTTTTGAGCCTATACAGCTTGGAGTAAGACAACATGCATGAAGAGGATGAAGTGGACAAAATACTCATTTGCCTAATAATTCTGCACTCCCTGTATTGTAATGTGGAAAGTCAACTTCGAAAGATTTCAACCTCCACAGAGACTATTTTCTTCTTTTTCCACCATTTCCATTATGTCACTTTAAAAAAAGGAAAAAAATCTACATTTGTTTGAGAGTCACACAACCTCCAGTCTGTGCTGTTGGCAAACAGATGTACTATACTTCATCGCATTGAGAAAATGTAATGAAATATAGCAATTAGTCAATTTTTTATGAGTTTTCTGCTATGCTCGGGTCCTATTCTGCTATACTACTATAAATTTCATATTAGGCTGTGTTAGCTGGTTGCCAGACAGTGTAATGACATCATGGTGTATCATCTGTATCATAATATTCAACTTTTGAGGAAATTAATTTGATTTTGTTTTCACAAAATGAAAATAAAGTGCTTCTTCAAGTGTTATATGTGTATAAATACACTTATATGTCCTATACTCGGTTATTTTGGCTCATTGACTTTAAGGCAATTATGATATCATAATATCTGATATGGATAAGAACCTTTAGTGGCCTGGATACCTGTGTGAAAGAGTGGTTGGTCAACTTTTCATCATATAGTGCAGTGCGGTGAGCTTGTATGCATGAGCCTCTAGACCAAGGCTCACAGTACAGGTTTGAATCTGCTGATTATGTAATGATTTTGCAGAAGCAAGTCCTTTTCAACCAACTTTTAATGTAAAGAGACATTTTCTTCTAATCTTTTCATCAATCTGAAAGGATAGATTTTCACCTTTAATGTTTTATCCAGATTTCAACAATGTTTTAATGTCTGGCAAAGACATTAAAGTTTTTCAGTCTTTTCAGCAGCAATGCATATTTTTGATCAAAATGCAATTTAACCATTCTACTAAAGTGGAAAACTAGTTCAGTCCATAACATTTTTAGTTGATGACATTCATTTTATACTGTAATGTGATTTTGTTTTTGTACATACAGTAAAATTTCTGTTAACCTTAGTCTACACGCATGTGCAAAAGAAGGGGAATTTTGCTCATCTCAAACACCACGGTGAAATTTAACTGCGCTTGCATGCATGCATCTATTTCCTGTGATGTTTGTGTGTGTGAAATCCTGTCTCCTCGTCATCATATGCGGCTATCAGTGTTCATCTGTGTCTTGAAAATTCAGCATAAGTCCCTGTGTTAAGTCATACTCGGGTGCTTTCCATGCCTTCATTTCCACAAACCAGATCAAATTCATTGTCCCCCATTGTTCAAGTGTATTAACTGGAAGAGACATGATTAAAAATGGATTGCATCTCTCTTTGCTCTCCCACTCATTTTCATTCACCAAATATGACCCTTCGTTCTTAGGAAAATGAGATTTGGAAGAGCAAACACGCATGCACCGCAACTTCCTTCCTCTCCTTCACTGCTGAACTCCCTCACCCTGTGTGTCATTTATCTATAATGACTTTGTGAATAGTGTCACAGAGCGTTCCCCTCTCTCACCACACAGCTATCCAGTCAGTCACTCACTTAGCCTAACCCAATCAAGTGGCTTTTAATGAACTTCAAACAAGTGTTATCACCCGGTTCAACGTGCGCTATGCTTCACTCCCCCCAGCTCCATCCGCGTGGGGGCTCACCTTATCTGCTCTCCCTCTTTTTACCGTCTTTTCTTCTCCTTCTTTGACATGCTAAAGCCCGTCCTGTCACATACACTTAACGGTGTTTTTTTCCCCCCATTGCTGTGTTCTTTTGTTGTTCTTCTCCTTCATTTGACCAATTTTGCCATCTCTTTCTCTCTATTTCAACTACCCTTCAGAGAAAATAGTACTTAGGGAAGCGCTGTTCTTCATTTTCTCTCTTTACCCTGCTTTACCACCCATTTTACCTTTAACTTCTGGTTGTCAGTCACTTTCCTGTTCTCCTGATAATGCTTTTTGTTTCAGTTATCCTCTGTGGTCTTTGCCTTTCCTTTTCTGTCCACCCCTTCCCCTCTCCTCACCTGTTCTCTTTTTCTCCTCTTCATCCTTCAGGCGAGTCATAGGTGCTCTATATTTAACCCACTAGTCACACCTGAATGGATTGGCTGTTAATTTTAGACCTCCAATTGCTAAGTGACTTTTACCTCTGTCTTGGTCTTCCCCTTTCTCTGTTATTTTTTTTCACCTAACATGGGCACAAGTATCACAGAAAAAAATCACATTTTCCACAGCAGACCCTAGATTTTGAAAAGGAAATGCACAAATTCAAACTCAGAGCTCATAGTCTATCAGAATAAGTACCTTTTTTGTTATATCATTAATGCTCCTCTCCTGTGGGTAATGACATTAGAGTACCTATTGACCTTCACTCGTTGAATGTGAGCAGGCCACGGGCCTGTAGGAAACACAGCTGACCTCTACTCAACAGAAAATCGAACAAATAAAAGCACTAAACACTGAAAATATACTGAAGTGTCATTAAATTAAACTAATGTTTGTGAAGTACTGTTAGGTGGTATGCTATCTAGTGAGATAAATGATAAGTGTGAATGTCTCTGTGAATTTGCAGCTCATTGTGTGTTAGTCAGATTTTAGGAAATGCCCTGATGCAAGCAGCAACTTTCCTTACTGCCTAATAAAAAAATTAAACCGATTTAAATTGTTTTCTTTTTATTCACATCATGAAAAACAGCATAGGTATGAACTTTTTTTTGCAAAAAACAGTCCTATAAGCAAGACTGGGCTAGCCTTGCAGGAGATCAGTGCTGCATTTGACCCCAATGATGGGAAAGAGTGACACATCTTACTGGGAATATCAAGAGAACCAAAAGGACAAAAAAAAAAAACGACTTTCACTCCAAAACCTTTACAAAAGTTACATTAAAACAGAGACCAAAAAACTATTTTGGTCTCTGTGGGTAGCTAGCCTATGCATTTGCACTTTTCATCCAGATATGGGAGTTGAGGGATTTTGATTGGCAGGTGTCTCAACACAGCCAGCTATAACTTGTTGGTGTTTGCTAATTGAAGTTGATGGACCTGTGCACTGTGTTTGTGGTCTCGGTTCCTTTTTGAAGAATGTTTAATGGGATAATTTGACAAAAGAGATATCCTTCTCTTTCAGTTTTGCTGACAGATATTTTAGGATTTTACTGGTTATTAATTAGCAGGCGTGTTTCTCTTACTTGTGAATCCATGTTTTTAAAAAGCTTTCATTCATCTTTCATATGGTCTGTGGATTAAATGAAGTGCAAGTCACTTTAAGACAGTGCTTACACTGCAGAAATCAACTGCACTTCTAACAACAGTGAAGTGGAGAATGCATTTGAATCAAAATATACAAAAGGCTTACTTAAGCAAAAGCTCAACAGCGACACTGTTGGATCTCTTTGAGGTAATGAGGTTTTATTTGCAATTTGGCATTAGACCCACTGACCACCTTTCTTGTTTCTCTGCTGCTTTGCCTCCAGGGGTGTCCCCAGTTGCTGCCTGCAGAAAGGATACTGGTGCCTGTCAATGTGGTGAAGCCCATCACCCTACGGGCTAAAAACCTTCCTCAGCCACAGTCTGGACAGAGGGGTTACGAGTGTTTGCTCACCATCCAAGGAAACGAGCACCGGGTTCCTGCCCTGCGCTTCAACAGCTCCTCGGTGCAGTGTCAAAACACATCGGTGAGAAGAGTCTGTCTGTGGGTGTCTGTGTGTTTTCAGTGTCGCAGCTTGTGTGACATATTATCCTTGACCACCACCCACCTACACCTATCTTTGTACGGATGGCCCATGTCTGCAAACTTTTTCTATAAAAGTTAGATTACCTATAAAAGATGTTTTTGCAATCTCTCTCCTTCACATACAGCCACATGCACACACTGATTCCAGCTGAGGGATTTTTGGTCTTCCAGCTAGACAGGTGGTAGATGAGATAAGTGCCTAACTTTGTCTCTAGCTGCAATGATTCTCCATTCACTGACTGAATAATGCATTGACAGGAACGAAGGATGAGCATGAAAAAGGCTTTATGCTGGTCTTGATGCTAATTGTCTGTTGATACAATAACATCCCATCTTCCTGTCTATCTTCATCACTCGAAGTGTGTATGTCAGTAAAGATGACTGTGGGATTTGTGCGCATAATCACTGCACATTCCAAATATTGTACTTTGATTGAGCTGTGAAGGAGGGAAACTGTAATTTAGCAGAAAATGATGATTCCTGCACCAACCCTCCATTCTGCTAGTGTTACAGAACCAAATGAAAAATAATCTCTCAATGCTCGCTGGTGTGTATAGTGTGCGTTTGTGAGTTTAAAGCATGTGTGTTTGAGTTTGTGTGTGTATTTTCACTGTGCGCGCGTGTGCACATGTGTACAGCAACTTGTTGAGGATGGATTTTTGCATTTTCAAAAAAGTATTTTGATACCACAGGCTTTTTCAAACTTAGAGAGAAACAGTTAAGACTTTGTATCTCTCATTTGCTTTTCCCATGTCTCTTCCTTCCCTCTCTGGTTGCTATGGTGATAGTATTTCTATGATGGGATGGAGATGAGCAGTCTTCCCGTGGAGCTGACCGTCATCTGGAACGGAGATTTCAGCATCGACAACCCCGCCCACAACAAAGGTAAGCATGCACAGATGCATGAGCATCTGTGTATGCACAGGCACACACATGTGCATACATGCACATCCACACACGGACACACGCACACGCATATCAGCTCTTTCCATATTTCTCGTAGTATCATAGAAGAACATATTGAGTTCACAGTCTCTTACAAACTCACTTAAACACACATGTGCATGCACACATAGACACACTCCAAAGCTGCTGCTTCCCCATTGTTGCCCTTGGAGCCCATCTCCATGGCAACAGGCGGGTGGTGTGCTGAGGTGCAGCATCCATTCCCTGATGTTGCCATGTAGTGGTTAACTTTACCACATCCTCTCATACGCTTTCGTTTTGTCTCCCCGTCTGCCTGTCCAGCACATGACTGTTGTCTTTTTGTCTTTTTTCAAACTCTCTAAATTTAGTTTTCTCACTACCGTTCAAACATAATGTCCCCCAATTCTGCTGTTTCTATTATTTTGACACCTCTCTATGAGTTTGGCAATCTTTCAGTCTCCGTCTCCACTGCCTCTCTCCTTTATTTTATTCATTCAGTAAAGCGCACTGACATAAATTTCACTTCAGCCAGGACCACTATAGGCATAAAAGAGAGTATTTCTATCTGTAGTCATTCTTATTTTGTGGTATGGCTCTGTTCTCTGTCCCAGAAATTGGAAGAGCAAATGCAAAAAAACCTTTGCATCATATACAAAACAAATGAGAAAACATCAATGACAAAAAATGTGGCATTAAGTTAGAAACAGCATGAGAGATGCTATAAGGCATGTTGCAAAGTGGCTTGCAGATGGTCAGTAACCGTGGGTGGGTTAAAGCAGCTTAAAAATCACCAACTAGATGTTTAAATTGGTATCAGGTGAAGCCATCAGCTGGTGTGAAGCACTGAGCTCAGCTGTTTTACTATGACTGTAACTGAACTTGCTTTTAGGGCCTGTCTGATATAACACTAACTACTAAGCCCTAGTAAAGAAATTACATTTATTATTTCTTTCTCTATATGTAGAGAACAGGGGAGTACATTACATTTCTCTATTATTATTATTATTATTTCAACCTTTCTTAGTTTTTTTATGTCCAACCTTTCATCCTTTCATGGTATATCAGCACTGGGTTTTTAAGAATTCAGGATTCAGCTGCTGAGCTTGATTCAGTTTGGCCACTGACAATCCACCACTTTAAGTGATTCATGCTGGGGGTTATACTACTCTGACAGGAAAACAGCTTATTTTAACCAAAGGCAGTGGAGTCAGGCATAAGAAGCATGTTGTTAAAATGTGTATTATATGCCAAAATGACACTGTGCTGTAAGGCAAAGTTTGTAGAGTGTTTGTGTGTGTTTCTGGTTGTGTGCATGAGTGTCTGAGTCAAATGTGCTCTACAAAACATATCCTTAAGCATAACTGCAGAATCAAAGAAGCAACAGAAGTTAGAGAACCTTGAACTAGAGACTCCTCCACTACTCTCTTCCTTCCTTTGTTTGCTTGTGGAGGAAGAGGCCTATAGGGCTTTTTAAAAAATTTAGTTATTTTTTGATGGGCAGATCACATACAAAATTAATGGCAATTAAAAAGAAAATGGTTGCTCTGTTGCCATGGAGATGATATGTTAAATGTGCGGTGGGTGAGGAGTGGCAGGCGGCAGTAGTGTAGGAAACTCAGAGGCAGGGTGGGATGCCTAGGGAGTGTGTAGAGATGATGATGGAGCGATAATGAGACAAAGATGTCAACAAATGTCTATCATAATATTCAGTTTATTTATAATTTTTTTGCATTGTTCAAACAGCTTTATGTAGATGTTGAGTGATTTGGGTAAACTATAAAACAGTTTCTTTTGTGTTTTGAAGTCTTTTGTTACTTTATTTGATTTTTGCCCAGAATAATTTTTAGCTGCATTTGGAGTCATCATTTGTAAAAAGCTTGTTCACTTTTCTCCCTTCTTTCTCCCGTCTATCTTTGTCTTATCTCCTCCCGCCTGCGCAGTCCATCTATACAAATGCGACGCCCAACGTGGAAGCTGTGGTCTGTGTCTGAAAGCGGACCCTTTGTTTGGGTGCGTCTGGTGCAAAGGAGAGAACCGCTGCACCCTCAAGCAACACTGCGCCAATGAGAACACGTGGCTAGAGCACAACGGCATCAACAGCAAGTGCACCCACCCACGGATCACCAAGGTGAGACGTATGCATCAGCGTCCACATGTGTTCACACAGTTTACACGTTAGCACATATACGGACCAATCAATCCAGCTATTATTGTAAAAACCTTTTGCCTGAAAGGCCATACATACACACCTTAATTATAGTGCGCTCGTGGGAACATAGTCATACTCATCACCTCACTGACGGTGTGGCAGTCGATCATCTCAACATAATGGCAGAGGCTGTGAGTCATTATCAGCTATTCAGTCTGACACCATTTGTGAAGAAGGATATGTTTTACACCTTTTTGTAGTGCAGCAACACATCACAGGAAAAAAAACAAGTTTCAATGATAATGGCATACGAGAACTACAATTACAGCAGTCGTGTAATTTAGCATTTTAGATGTCTTTTCTTCAAACCGTAGGGGGACAGTAGTTATTTTTTGCCAACGTTAACTCGAAATGTCAATGTACAAACACATATACAGATCTAGAGAGACAAATCATCCTCACTCTTGTTAGTTATCAATCTGCTGCACAGATGTTCAGGTGAATCCCTGCTTAACCCAGCGCCATGTGGGGTAAATAGACTTGACCTGTGCAAGACACATAAAAAGGGTGAAAGCAGCAGTGATAAGGGTCAGCAAGATGAAGGATAATAGGACATAAAGGAAAGATGGATGGAAAGCTGCCAGATGAAGGAAGAGGAGGGTGGATTTGGGGGAAGGGGGAGAGGCAGTGATGGATGGCTAGGCTGAGCCAGAAAAGAGTCACATGAGGCTGAATGACTGAAAAGAGTCCCCCCTTTTACCCGGGTCCACTTTTCCAGTGATGGATATAAAGGTCCACTCTGCATCCTTTTCCTGGGAGGAGAGTTGAGGGCAGATGATGACTGACTGTGGATGAAACATAGAACAGATAAAAACGACAACGAGGGGAATCCCTTTTGTTGTCCTGGAGATTGATACGGACAGAGAGTGGGAAGAGGGGTGCGGAAATGGAATCTGACCCTCTATCATCCTGGATGTAGCGGCATTCAAGTAACTGCCTGATCACAAGGAATCTGGCTGCTCGCTCATGAGATGTTAACCTGATGGGTTACGACAGAATCGTCTAATTTCCCCCGAATTGCTTCTAAATAAAGGAGCAAGACAGATAGAGGGAAACAAACATGGGGGAGTCATAAGAAGAAAAATAAAGGGGCTTATTGTAATTACTCGACCCTCACAGATGACCCAGAGTACTGTCATTATTGTTATTCGTTCAAAATCAACTCTTAAGAAGAGTGATGTCATGATGGTAACATTTTGTCCCCCCCCCCCCCCCCCCCCCCCACCCTTACACTTATTTAAAGAGTCTGGATCAGTCATTTGCACTCTGTCATTCCACTTCTCTAATGTTTGTCTTCTCCCGGAGCAGTGGATTTATTCTTGGAGATGGGCCTGTATTTCTCCTTACATCCCCGAGGCTGCAGCGGGGACATATTGCAGCCTTCTCACGTCCCCCATAAAAACTGTCAGTGGGTGAGGAGTGAGGACTTTCCCAAGACAACCCAGGCCCTAATGCATTCTAATACGCTTCATTATAATGACATCTCCCATCAACAATGAGAGGGTGAGACTCACATAGAAAGATGAAAAGTGAAAAGGAGAGAGAGAGAGAGGGAGAAGTGATTAAGTGTTTGCCTCTACCCAACCGTCAATTATCTTGTCAAAGTCACAAATCTAATCAACGCCTCATTGCGTCTCTCCTCTTCGCTCTCCCTTCTCTCTCTCTCTCTTGGTTTCTTTTGCTTCTTCCTTCCCAGCTTCCCTCAAAGTCCTTCTCCCGCTCCATATTTGTTAATAAATTGAGAGCCACGAGGCATTGTGTGCAATCTTTTTAATTGCATGTATTGTAGCCCTGTTCCCAGAAGGCTCTGTTTTTTCATTAAGATATCAGCAGGGAACTTTATTAATCAGCGACGCCGAAGCATACGATAACGATATCTCCCATATGACAGTCGCAGGACTTGTGTTGTGCATGACCTGGCTTGAGTTTGCCTGAGTTATTTGACTGGTGAGTTCAGTACTCAAATAGTCAAATTAAATGCTTTTGACGTGCTTGCGGTAGTGACATACGGAAAGTCACGCTTTAAGCTATGAGATAAAGGCAAACACACACACTCACACAGCACTCTACCTGTGAACACCGCAGGGGTTCACGCTGCCAACTTTTACACTGCACAGAGAAATGACAGTCACCATTAAAGCTGGGCTCCTGCCTGCAGCATGAAGCCTAGAGGACTTTTATTTGGCAGAGACAGATAGACACAGACTATTCTGTGTCCATCTCTCACATCCATCCATCTGGACGGGCCTGATGATGTGTACTCACACGTACACTGACTGGCCAAAAAGTAATTGTGTGAGTAAAGTGTTGATGGATGTTGGAACCACATCATCAACAATGAGAGATGTTACTGATAAATCAAAGGACATTGTGATTACTGCAATGGTGTCACCCGATGCCATGATATAAGTTAATCTTATGAAATACTTCACAGTAGATTTCAGTGTACACCAGATAGAGAAATGACAGTTGTTGACCCCGAGTCTTGACCCTTTACCAATCACTGCATCGGTCCCGTTCCCCAAGCTACAGACTGCTACCTAATGTGTGAACTTGAGCGCTTATCCCCAAGGACCTTGTGAAAACCAGCCATAAACTAAAGAGTTGACTACCATTTGAAACACCCTTGTGATATTATTTTTTTGTACAACCACAAATTTATAACATGAATATTTTTGTGCCATATTCTGGTTCATTCAGATTTCACATTGTTTTGCATGCCTATTTGTTCATTTGAGATAAGCCTCAAATACAGTTTTCTTTTAAAATAATGACCTCTAAACCTAATTACACAGATTTGGATAAAGAATGGACAGGGTTGTCCAGTTAATGGAAAGCTAATGGAAACATGTGAGAGATTTATTATGTTAATTCATTAAACTATCAATGAATTATGGATTAACTTACTACTTAACAAAACTAACTAAATTATATATATTGTCTCATTGCTGTTATCATGCACATTACCTTGGAGAATTAGCTTTCCACCACTTTCTATTTTTACGTTGTCAGGAAAATAATTGTGTTGCGTAAAAAAAACGAAACTAAATAATGTTCATAATCATCATTTCCAACAGATCACCCCTCTGCGAGGCCCCAGGGAAGGTGGCACACTTGTGACTATCCATGGTGAGAACCTGGGACTGGACTTTAGGGAGATTCAGGGTAATGTGAAGGTGGCTGAAGTGGATTGCACTCCAATACGTGAGGGCTACATCCCTGCTGAACAGTAAGTCACATGTTGATCACAGTAAATGGTAAAAAAATAAGGTAAATGGCCTGCATTTGTATAGCCCTTTTCTAGTCCTTAAGGACCCCAAAGGACCCCAAAGAGCTTTCACATAATGAGCAATTAAAAAAGGTGACATGACTAAGCATTAAATAACATATCATGAAATGGTCATTATCAGCTTAAAAACATTCATTCAGAGCTGCAATGCCAAACCTTTGACCTTGTGGTAATGAGTGTAATCACACAAACACTAATGCCGGTTGCTTACGATGAGGAAAAACCCCTCTAATGGTGTCCATGTTTGTCCTCACCATTGCTAGCTTCCCTATTTTAGGCTGTAATCCTTCTCTGAATGAATGAAATAGATCAAAAATGTATCCAATGTTCTTGAGGTTCTAATACAAAAGGTTCCCCCTAATTTCCATAGACTATTCCATTGAGTGTGATCGTTTGTCTCAGTTCTGGCACACCAATCAATAGAGGTTGAAGTAACACAGAGATAGGTTACAGCTCTTCACACTAGGGTTGCCAACTCCCTGAAAAATAAATAAGGGACACCTCGTGGCCAGGGCCGGGCGACCCAGTTGTCTTCACCCTTCCCAGTGTGGTGAATTTTCTAGCTCTTTTTTTGTGTGTGAAATTATTTTTTTAACCATTTGACTTGAATTTGATTTAAGTAGATGTGTATTCTTTGTGATATGAACACATGTGAAACAAATGATCATTTAGCCATTTATTTTTAGCTCAAAATGACAACATTAACACGATAAAACAGGTCTCTTTCTTAAACAGAAGCCTGTCATGCTTAACTTTTGAGAATATAAGTAAATCTTTCTTTAAAAGAACTTTGTCCTGCTTAACTTAAAATAATAGAAAACAATAGAAAGAAAAACATTCTTGTAACAGTGCACATTTAGTGCATTTAGTACAATTGGCTTAATGCTAATCAGCTGCTCCTGTTTGTAAACCCGCTTGTTCCCATGATTACGCATCATAACTCATCATCATTATTCATCTATGTATTACTTTTATGTATTAGTCATCTATTTGTTGTAATCATCTATCCTTACAGTTGTTTATTACACAAAATAAATTATATTATCACGCTTCTGGCCACATAGCACTGATATTCACTGCACATGGCCATAGTAACTTTTTCCAGCCAGGTGTTTTCCTTTTCCCATTTTTCCCTTTCTCTGAACAAACATTGCTGCTCTAACGCTGGGCTTACACTGTGCGGTTTTAGGCCCATTTTGAGCCGATTTTTGAGTGATCGGACCGATTTTGGCCTTCATCGTGCATCGTGTAGTATACGTGGGGTAACGAGAAGTGATTAACACCTCACGACCAACTCCCGATCATCAATCGCTCGTGAGGGTCTCACCACAGCCGCTCACACTGCTCGCGCGCAAACACGTAAACGTTGGTGTAAAAGATGGAGCAGCACGGCTGTGCAGCGTGTGATCTAGACACAAGCGATGGAGGCACACAACCGTGAAAATAGTTGGATTTACACTGCTGCTCAGTCACAGCTGCCCGATCAATGTTTTTCATTAGCAATTTAGCAAAGTTGATGGTGGTGGTGTGTGTGTCTGTGTGAGTGTAATGCTGGGCTTACACTGTGCGATTTTTGGCCCATTTTGAGCCGATTTTTGAGTCGTGCGACCGTTTTGGCGATCGGCCCGATTTTGGCCTTCATCGTGCGTCGTGTATCGTGTAGTATACGTGGGGTAACGAGACGTGATTAACACCTCACGACCAGCTCCCGATCATCAATCGCTTGGTCGGGAGGGTGTCACCGCAGTTTGTCACACTGCTCACGCGCAAACACAAATGTCGGCGAAAAAGACGCCGCAACACGGCAGTGCAGCGTGTGATCTGGACACAAGCGATGGAGGTACAACTTGTAGAACTTTGGAAAGCTCATCCGAGCCTTTTCGATGTGGCCTCAGAAATTATCACGACACAACAACCGTGAAAATAGTTGGATCTACACTGCTGCTCAATCACAGCTGCCCGATCAATGTTTTTCATTAGCAATTTAGCAAAGTTGATGGTGGTGGTGTGCGTGTCTGTGTGAGTGAAAGACGGAGAGAGCGAGCGACAGATTTTCTGTTATAACCTTCATTTTATGGAGGCACAGTGTGAGCACTCAGGTCGCATCAGAGCATCGGGCGGTATAGTGTGAGACCTGCATCGTGACCTACCAACTTCTAACCCCTGCGAGTCAATCGTGCAGTTTGAGCAGGAGCTGAATAACGTGACTGAAAAAATCGCACAGTGTTTGCCCAGCTTTAGGTGTACTGTCGTCCGAGACTTGCACCGCAGTGTCGGCGTTTGTTTCCCTGTTGGCCATGCTTCTTGTTGTGGTCATCTGTTGTCTTCCGGTATTTTCTCCGTAAGCGACCTTTCCTTGACCAATGAGATGAGCGGTAATCTGAATTGTCATACTCGAATTGTCATAAGTGTGCTGTCAGCTCATTGGTCACAAAGCAGGAGAGGGGCTGGGAATTATGTTTTCAAACAAAGCGTGAATTCCATTAAAAGTTATAGACTACTTTTGATTCTCACTGTATTACGGGACAAAGTGCGTCCCTTATTAGCTCAACACGGGACGTGTACTTTTGTTTCGAAATACGGGACGATTCCGTATTTTAAGGGACGGTTGGCAACCCTACTTCACACTATGAAAACTGTATCCACTGGAGGGACCCCACAATACTCAAGATAGGTCTGAAAAGTTCAATTTAATTCAATTTCAATTAAACTGACACTCAGTTTATGAAAATGTCACGCAATGCTTTAGCTACTGTTGTTAGCTAAGGCATTTGTAGCCTACAACCAAGCTTCTTTCAGCTGCTCCCTTATTTACAAGGGGATGGCACCGTGGCTGGATGCACATATTTGATTTGGCACAGATATTTATACCAGATGCCCTTCCTGGCACAATCCTCCGAGGGATTTGTGTCTATTCCCAGGCTCAAATGGGAAACCCTTTATTTATTAGGTGAGTGCGTAAACCTCGACATTATGGAATAGTCTAAAACCAGCCTTTGTACATTTGACTCTTATCAGTGACAAAATGCGTGCTGGACATACTGGCATAAAAGATATCAGGATGATACGTTTTTTCCCAGCAGATTGAATTAAGAACTTGCAGAACAAAGTTAGAACTTAGTGGAGAGGCATTAATTCATTTTCCTGAGTGGGATTTAATTGCACTGTCTTTACCACTACTACAGGAATGTCGCTAGAGACATTGTATTTAAAACTCTGTCATGTTGCAGAATACAGAGGGACTGATGTGGCACAGATGTTCTCAGTCAGCACTGTGTGAACTCCCTTGGCAAAGGCTTGAATGTAACGAATGTTAATTCAAATGGAAAAATCCTGCTCTGCATTTTCAAGCCCAACCTACAGCAGGAGTCTGTTGATACTACGTACTAAATATTGAAGCATATTATATAGATTCTGTGTGAGCACAGTCACAGACCTTTGCTGTTATGGGATTTAAACTGAAAGAACTTTGACCACAGCTGAACACTTCATGTCCTGAAGGGCAAAACACTTCCCTAAGCACACAAACAGCACTTAGTTCAGTGTGTTAGCAACTTGACATATCCTTAACAACACTGAGGGTCAGTTTGGTAAAGTAAATCCGTTGGGCATCTTTCTTTGCCTTTAGACAACAATTCTGATGGCAAAAGAGCCAAACGGGACAGGCCAAATAAATAAATAAATAAATAGATAAATAAATAAATAAATAAAAAAAAAAATAAAAAAAAATAAAAACCAATTCAATGTAGCGTGGTCTTGGTGGTTGCATAAGAGATATGATCTCAAAGTTGGCATAATCTTCTGACTAGCAGAATGTATATGAATGTAAACTAATTTAAAGTCAGAGCAGTGCACTTATACAGTAGAAGCAATGCTGTGGGTGACAGAGCACAGTTCCTCCCTCAGTAGCACACACAACTCCAATAATCTTTTTTTTTTTTTTTTTTTTTTAATTCAGGAGGTTACATTTAGTTGACATACGAGTTTAATCCAGCGCTTTGGCTCCTTTCAGGTGCGGTCTGTAAAATTATTAAAACTAGTTTAAAGTTGGCTTATCAACAGACCCCGTGCTTCTTCTGCTGAGAAAGAAAGTTGTGTGCCAGCACTTTCTAAGCAAATGCTGACCCAGCAGAAGAGGTAGCTGCATTTGAGGTCATATGTAAAAGGATGGAGACTTTTTGCTTTCTCTCCTACAAGTTGGCAGCGCGGGGGAGGTGAAGCTGTTGGCAAATAATGCATTATTTTATCAAGCTTTAAGACGGGTCTAGCTATAAATCTATTAAATAACCTGCTTTGCATTTCCCAGCGACGCCAACTGGTATAGTACAAGTAACTGTGCAATTACACATGCTTTGTTACATATTCTACAATTGTGCCAATGTTTGTTTCCAGGATTGTGTGCGAGATGGGTAGAGCTGAGATGAGCCAGTATACTGGGAACGTGCAGGTCTGTGTCGGGCAGTGCACATCTGAATTTATGGCAAAATCCTCCAAGTACTACTACTTTGTGGTGAGTGTTAACTTCTGTTGTTTTTGTGTAATTGTATGTGGAGTTTTGCAGACTTTAAAAAACTAGCAATTTGATGGTTAAAAATTGAAACGTGTGCTTCTATTAGCAGAAGGGCAACTATACTGCATGTGTCACCCTCGGCATGTTAGCACCTTGCTTGTAGCTGATCAGTCTTCTCACCTACTGTGTTAAGTAGGTGAGAACATGTATGTACATGTTGCTTTTTTGGCTGTGTTCCAACATGGTGTGGTTCTCACTGAGAGTCTGCTTCTCAGCTTTTCTGTCATGCATGTATCAGTCGTGAGACATGACTGACAGTTACTAATGAGAAGAAAATGAAGAAAAAACACGAACGTTGATAAAAAAACCCCGAAGTGAATAACAAATAAAAATTGAACATTAACACATGAAAACACACATTACACCTTTTTTAACATTCACTCTGCGTATAATTATTCTCACACTTTCGCTTTCTGAAATAAATTAGCAATTGTTAATGTTATGTACGTATTTTATGCTGTGTTATCATTTTTACTGCTATCCATTAATGGGTGCTGGCTGGGTTTATTTCTCAATGGGCTCCCTGCACAGGATTATAGGATGTTAGGTCTAGATGTCCCACTACACAGCAGGCTAAGGATGAGATTATAAGAACACGAAATGGACTGGAGGAGGATTTACTTTATGCCCCACTTCCCCTGAACTGCATCTGCTGCTACTGTTACTTTAATTTACAAAAGTTTTTCATCAGAGAACACGTTAAGTGGAATCAGTGGGTGCAGGTTAAAGTACAGCACTGTGGAAAAGTCTTGAACTATCCCTACTTTCTTTCTAATTTGAGCGAGACTTTCTGGCCATTTTCAGGGGAATGTATTTCTTTGTTTGTCAGACTGCTTATGAATCAGCTATAAGTGACTTTCTTACCAACAGGCTGTTACAATAACATTTATTTTTTTATTGTTTTTACCAGATTCCAAGGATTATCAGTCTTACGCCAAGCCGTGGGCCAGTCTCTGGGGGAACTGTCGTCAACATTACTGGCAGCCACTTTGATGCTGGGAGCAATGTGTCAGTCATGTTCAAGGACCAGCCGTGCACTTATCAGAGGTTAGTTGGAACAAGCCAGCGCTGACCCCGTCAGTCACACTTTAACAGTCAATTAAACGGTCAGGTAAAGCTACTCTTTCACACTACAGGTACAAAACCTTTCTGACATCACAACAATATCTTACTTTTACACATAAAATGAAATATCACAATGCCCAAGGAGGAACTTTGCTACATTATGATTAATCAAGGGTTTGAGTACACCCATTGCTGAAAAAGAAAGTTTTGCAGCTGGACCCCGCACAAATGTTAAATTCAATTAAAACAACTGCATAAAGACAAATGAAAATTAATGCTAAGTACTTCAAATTGCCTTTGTGCTCAACCCTGTCACAGTAGCAGGCTGAAGGTCTACGTTTAACCATCTACACAGCTGCAGAAATATATTAAATACCTTGAGAGCAGAAATAGCGCTGACTTAGAGGTTTTCCAATTTTGAGATTCAAATTTCTACTCAGTGATGCACCAGATATTGCACCATAAATGATTGGGCAAATACAGCATCGTTGCAATGTACCATTTGGCATTGATAAATGCTCAGTTCTCAGTTCAGTCAATACATTATGGATCAATGTCTATTTAACCAACCGTTCAAATGTCTTAACTATTACATCGTTTTTAGTGTTGGAATAATTTAGTAGTCTGCTTAAAAAAGGATATTGACTAGAGAGATGGCTTTTGGGTTTCTTTACATTTAAATACCACTGTACTGATTCCTCCTTTTGTCTGTTGAACTGTACCACTAACATATCAGTACATGTAACTAATGTTTCATCCTGTCATTGTTTTAGGAGGGGTGGCCTATGGCTTACTTGCCGAACCCATGCTTCCCTACATGGCATTGGAAATGTGTCTGTGTCTGTGAGCATAGATAGGGCCCACCTTCAGAAAGACCTCCAGTTTGAATATGTGGAAGATCCCACCATCACCAAGATAGAGCCTGAGTGGAGCATCTTCAGGTATACATTTTTGTCTGTTTACTTTGACTCGTTGCTCACTGCAGAGAGATATCAACAGAATATTTTGCGTCCTGTGGATGGAAATATCTCAGCAGCACAGGTTATTGTCAGATCCTTGTCAGGAGGAAATGAAAAGGTTTAATCGTCTACTGCAACATAATACAAAATTGACAGCGTACAAATTTTGCATTGGGTGCATAAACTAAGCAATGAATAAATAATTCAAATCACCATTTGTCAAAGCAATCTGAGCTGTCTTTTTTTTTTTTTTTAAACCGTCTTTTCTTTTTCCCCTTCTTTTTCTCTTTCAGTGGATATACTCCGATCACGGTGACAGGAACTAATCTGGACATCATTCAGACACCACTCATCAGAGCCAAATACAATGGCCATGAGACACTCAATGTAAGTGAATGTAGATGCAGCGTGGGTGATCAAACAATCACCTCGTGGTTAATTGTGTTATTAAAAACACAATTAACCAAGATAGAGCCTGAGTGGAGCATCTTCAGGTATACATTTTTGTGTTGCAATGCATTCCATTGTTCACTGTTAGGTCCATAATTTTGCAACTTGTTGCTATGTCTTTGATCTCTTGAAATCTGCTTAATTTGTCATGGAATAATGAAATGACAGCCCACACCACTTTGTCCACTTCCTTTGTAGTCTAAAGATAGGTGCACATGTAATTCCTAAAGAGTTAGTGGTAAAGTGTTGTTACAGCCCTTGAGTCAAATGTGAAAGTCTGTACTTTAGTCAATTCTGGATTGTTTGATTTAAATATCCGCTGTGTTGGTACACAGAGGCAAAACCACAAAAAAATCAATACTTGTTGACCTATTTCCATGCAATTTTATTTTACTTTTACTAATGTGGCCCAGGAACAAAAGAAAGTGGCTAATTTAAATGAACACGGCGAGCTATATAGTCAGCCATAAAGTTTCATTTAGTCCAGAGCATTACTAAATTCTTTATTTGTAGGGCTAGGAAGAAAATTCAGTGGCACTGCAGTGCAAAATCAACAGGTTGCAACTGAATAGGGAATAATGTAATTCATCGCCACTGTGTAACAAATAGGAACTTTGATATTGAATTAGAAACCACAGTGATTAGCCTCTTTACCCAGGCGAGGATAGGTAATGCCATGCTTGGGGCTCTGCGATCTCTTTGAAATAAAAGGAAGTAACAAAAGGTGGTAATGCTATCTTTCTTGGTCCATTTAAGCATAGCCCGACACCACGTTTAACATCTGTGCTCAGATGTGCCTCTTTTAGGCATCGTATCTCAAGTGTCTCAGCGTGTCACGATATAGTCTCAATCTGACACAGCTCAGATCTAAATGAAAAGGAGTAAAAATGGACATCCAAAGCATTTGTCCGCAAAAAGAGTTTTTGTTACTTTTTCTTTCTTTCTTTCTTTTCCTCTATTACCTTCTTGTACCAGTGCATGATCCTTGTCAAAGATGTCCTTGCAGGATTTGTCAATTTGATATTCAAGGAGCCAATTAGGGTGACAGGCAATAGTTTGAATGACTGCATGGCAGAGGTTAGTGTGAAAATGTGAAATGTCTGAGAATGAAACCCTGACAGACGGAGAGGAATGAAAACGTTAAGGGGATGTTGAAAGGTGTGCGTCGTTTGACAGTTGCGCGTCAGTCTGTCTTTGTTTTTAAAACTGGTTTTGACACCAAATGAGCAATTTAAATAACATCACATGTCAAATGAGAAACCTCAGCAAAGACGAGAATGAGGGGAAAAAACAGGAGTGGGACACAAAAAGATGTGAGGCGCTGTAATTGAGCAAAAAAGCGGGATCGAGAAAGATGACTGAGGGAATAAGAATTTGTCAAAGAGAGAAGAAAAGATCACAGACAGGAATAACAGGATGGAATAAAGAAGTGATGAGAGGCTGGGGAGGGTTCTTTGTGGAGGGTAAAGAAGGGATGGTAAGACTTAGTTATCACTCCTGAATCTTCACACATCAAAGCGTGATTGCGGTGAGACTGCACAAGCTTTCTAACTGCACCTCATTTAGTGGCTTCCTTTGAGGAAAATACAACAGGTTCTTCTTTGCACTTGGAAATGGAGGAGCTTCCAGTTTCTATTGTGTCTCCAGTGGGTTTAGTGAAATGCACAAGTGTGACATAAAAGGCTGACACTAATGACTTTTGACTGTATGGGTTGGCACATTAGCACTGCCAATAAAGTGAGTGAGCTAACTGGGAACACAGTCAGGCAGTTTGGGTATGATGCATGCTGAGATCCAACCACGAGAAATTTGTTAATAAATAATCTATATTTTTGTATAAATGCAGTAATTTGCAGGCGATAAATTCACTTATGTGCTTTTCTTTGTGAATTAGTTCTGCGACATACTAGGTCCTACAACTATGGTGTGCCAGGCTCCAGAGCTGCCCATCAGCCTAGCCAGACACCAAGAAGTACCTGAAAGACCTGAAGAGTTCGGCTTTAAATTGGATGACTTGCAGATCACACTCAATAACACCAACTTCATCTACTTCCCCAATCCGGAATTTGAACCGATTAGTCCATCCGGAGTCCTGGAGCTTAAACCTGGATCGCCCATTATACTGAAAGTAGGAAGATATCACTCACCCACATATACACTCAGTTTTCATTGTTATAATATTTTATTATCTTTTATTGCCTTTTGTCTGAATGTAAAGACTTTAAATTAAGATATTTTGCCAGTAATGATTGTGTATATCTTAAAATTCATATAGTACACAGCTTAGAAATGATATCTGTATCTTGGGTTAGTCTGTGAAAACTAACCCGAGATCAGTAACATGTCTCAGGTTAAATATTATAGGTATAGAAAGCTCAGCTTAAACTGATCATTTGCATACCCAAGTAAAATAAATTGTAGAGCATTGCACATAACATATCTTTGCCCAGCTTTGCAGTACGAATATATAGATAAACATAAACATATATCATTTGACTCTTATTTCTCTAACCCTTCCACTTTGACGCTGACAGCAATAACATCAATCATTATTCTTTTGAAGGGGCGGAATTTCCTTCCAGCGACCAATAGCGGAAATGGAAAGCTGAACTACACAGTTCTGATTGGAGAGAAGCCCTGCATTTTAACAGTGTCAGAGAACCAGCTCCTCTGCGAGTCCCCTAACCTGATTGGTCGACATAAGATCCTGGTGAGTGACACAGCACATGTCGCAACGTCAAGACATAGAGCAAGACAGACAAACGACGGAGAGGCAGGCAGTGTTGGAGAAGGCTGACAGACCTAAAAATCGATTGAGAGTTTGACAGACAGACCAACAGACATTCCTTGCGTTGCTTTCTATCCTTCCACTTGTCCACTCCCATTCAGATTATGGCTCTAATCCAATCAGCTGTGCGGTTAGTGCCCACAAGCAGACAAAACACAAACAAATAAGCCTTCAATAAGAAGCATTAGAGCCCCAGAAAACTCAATGAAGATTCCATTTGTGGTTTTAAGAGAGACCACTTTGAACAAGGCATTTCCTGATCTTACCACCTGAACCCAGCATCATAGAAAAAAACAGAAGTGTGTACACAAATCAATATGTCTGTCTGTGTGTCTGAGCTTGGACGTTGACTTAACCACATCAATGTAATAGCTATAATCTCCCCTTTTGTCTGTTACTGTCATAAGGCACGTGTGGGCGGCATCGAGAATTCACCAGGTTCGGTCCACATCACGTCCGACAGCCCCCTCAGCAGCACTGCAATCATTGGCATTGCTGCAGCCGGTGCCCTGCTCATCCTTGTCATCGTGGCAGTGCTCATTGCCTATAAACGCAAGTCTCGTGAGAGTGACCTCACCTTGAAAAGGCTGCAGATGCAGATGGACAACCTGGAGTCACGTGTGGCTCTAGAGTGCAAAGAGGGTAAGAGGTTCATGCTAGTGCAGATCAGTATATTCATTTTACACATTTGTTTCCAAGAACATCTAAAGAATTTTGGTTCATTAAATCTATTTACACGGTTTAATTAAATCTTTGTTAGCAATACTAGAAATTTCCTATTTAATCAATAGGTTATGAGAAAGCATTATATAGGAACAAGTCCATTTACCACATCATCATTGTGACAAGAACTTGTTTGTGATTAGGTAGGTTGTAAAGTTTTTTTTTTCTTTTAAATAGTACCTAGTTTTCTATGGTACCTCCAATATCTATCCACTTTAACTTTTAGATTGCTGTCTTTGTGCTAGAGGAATTTAAAAACAAAATAGGAAAGAGGTACCTTTCATCAGGTAATAATGAGGACAGAAATAAAACAAAATCAAAAAGTAAAAATGTAGTGAGCCACAAGGAAATGCCCTTCAAAATTATACAGGAAGCAACTAAGAAACAAAAGGTAAGCTCATGCAGATAAACAGGAAGATAAAGATAGATAAACTGAAGGCAGGGTAGAGGCAAAACATCTAAGAAATAACATGTTTTGCTGGCAGACCATGTTAGATACTATTTTAGATATTATTTTATATGGTAAAATCTATATAATAATAGGTTATAGCCTAGCTAAGAGTTATGTAAGACTTATATGTATATATACTAATAAACAATTTTCTGTTTGGTTTATTAGCATTTGCAGAGCTGCAGACAGACATCCATGAATTGACCAGTGATCTAGATGGTGCAGGTATCCCCTTCTTGGACTACAGGACCTATACCATGAGAGTCCTCTTCCCAGGCATTGAGGAGCATCCTGTCCTGAGAGATCTGGAGGTATGATTCACCAATTTTTATTACAAAGGAAAATGCAACTATTTATTCTTTCTTTCTTTCTTTCTTTCTTTCTTTCTTTCTTTCTTTCTTTCTTTCTTTCTTTCTTTCTTTCTTTCTTTCTTTCTTTCTTTCTTTCTTTCTTTTTAAATAAAATAAATAGGCACTTTTAGTCTATGAAAACATTCCTACTCTTTCAAATTGACTTTCTATTAGGATTCTCTGTTTGTGATAAATTGTTGACACACAGACTCTATATAAGGCCCCGAGTCATCCAGGCCGGTTGGTGACCACCAAGTACTTGTCGCTAAAGAAAAATTAATACTCCTCAACCAGTTGTGAATTGTTCCTGGCAGTCGCTGTAAAGTTGTTTACTAAGCACCAGTCATTCAGACCTAAAGACCAATCACACACTAGGTAAAAAAGGTGTTCCCTTTTACTTGTTAGCGAGTTGTCGTAGGAGGTTGAGTGTTGTTCCAAAAACAAGATTGAGATTGCTTTGGTCACTAGCAGATTGCCATGGTCTCCCATAGTTTGTTTGGAACTTATCTGTAAACCCTTGCAAAGTACTCACTAAGCAGCAGTGACTCTGTGAGAAGTGCAACACAAATCAGAAATGGAGGCCGTAAAGTGAAGTTTTCCACTAGCATGCCCAGGTCAAATATTTAGAGCATTTCAATTAAATAGAAAGCTGTAATTTTCAATACATTCGTGAAAGAAGACAGCTGTAAATATAAGAACTTGTACCTATATTCTCATCAATCAAGTGTGTAACTGTACGTGTCTAACTGTTTATCCGTCAAATAACTGATGCAAAACAATTAGCCTTATTTGAAATTAGAGCAAAATGAGCAAGCAAATTAACAATGTGGTAGGGCACAGTGGGTGAAATAGACGCCGATGTTGTTTGTGTCGCTGTCTGGTAAACAAAACCCCTTTGACGGCCGACAACAACACGCTTTTTCAAAAACAAACAAGGCAACCCTCAATTCAGGAGTGTGGTGTCATTAATAATTCTTAATGATACGAGAAGCTGTGCCGTTTTCTCTCCCCACCTTAAAGCAAATTAAAAGTCAATCACAGGCAGAAAAGCAAAAGAAAAAAAATCAAGTCATTTATCCTTAGTTGGTGACATTGATAGACAGCCGTAATTGACTAGGTCGTCTTGTTCCATTAAGAGAATGTTGGACCCCTATTTCACTGCCCTCAGGGTTAGCCTCTGTATCCTTGATGAGAATTTCCCAGTAATAAGCAATATTAATTATATTTTAATTGGCATAAATATTGAACTGTATAAGGAGCATAATGTGGAAAAGGAGCCTACTGAAAAAAGCAGCAAGCTCGTCTCGGGCTGCTGATGACTACTTAATTGTTATTGATGTATCAGATATCGCCGTATCAAGTTTTTGACTGTCTACTGTGGACGGAAGTAGCACAGGTGCTGGAAAGCTGGTCTAGGTTTACTTAAGCAGTTTTGTCAGTATTAAAATATTTGAAGACATGCCAGGTGCTAGAAATGTAAGTAGAAAAATTAGTCAATCAAAAGCCAGCACATACAGGTATAGCACACGCGGTGTTCCTTGCATGTCATGCAGTATGCAGCCTGTACACAAAGAAAACGATCTGACGCTCAACACATGCATACACCGACACACTACACATCTTGGCAAGCAGTGTGAAATTAGGCTTGCAATATAACAATAATTCCCAGCAGATTACAGCTACTTCCATGAAAGGTGGAAAGACAGAACATATGCTGGTTGACAGCTGCATTGGGTGCAAAGAGATGCCGTCTTACCGCGAGTGCTCTTGACAGATAAAAAGACATAATCTCCTTAGGTGCTATTTGTGTGGAAAAAAAATGGAGAAGAGAGGAATGTGTAGCAAGTTACTTGTTTAAACGGTGCAGGGATGATCTGGGCTCAGACAAGGGAAATTCACATCATTGCACTCCCTTTCAGCTTATATAGCAGCATCAAAATAATAAACATTCCCTAAAGAGGCTCAGTGTTTACTTGCCTTTATTCTCAATCTTTAGATGAAGTGCAACAAAGAGTGTAAAATGTTAAACTTCTCATTTCCCCAGATTCATCCTTTTCCCTTATTCTTTTCCTCCCCCTTTTTCCATCTTTTATTCAATGGGATGAACCTATTACTTTTAAACTGCACTTTTATGTAGGGAAATAGTGTATTTATTAATTTATAGTTTAATTTTTAATTTATAGTTTTTGTTATTACAAGTCTCGGTGCTTCTGATTAACATAAACACTCATAGTACGTGCAATTGCAAAGAAAGTGTTCTAAATGAATAAATATTTTGACACTTTTTTTTTTTTTTTTTTTACTGAAAGTTTTGTTCACAATTTTGATATTGACATCAACTAAATTCCAGGGAACAGAGAAAAACTAAACTGAAAAGAGAAAGAAAATGTGGGTGCCAGTTGCAAATGTCCTGCATATACATGCTTACATATACATTTAAGTACGAAAACGCATAGCCTATAAATGTTTTTCATACCTTTTCCTTGGTGCCTTATAATGTATGGACATTATAAGGCCTTGTGTGTTCTCCACTTATCAAAAAAAATTCTTTCAATCTGAACATTACGAAACCTATTTAGAATATTTTCTTGTTAAAGCTTTCTTTGCGGCTCTCAATAAAGTTTTTTATCAAGTACAGGTCATTCCACGCAATGCATTTAATAATGTTCCCAAGATACATAGTTTTAAAATTATGCAATACTTCAGGGGTTTGGAACTCCAGGCCTCCAGGGCCGGTGTCCTGCAGGTTTTAGACGTGTCCTTGATTTAAGTGGCTAAAGTATCTCCTCAACATGTCTTGAAGTTCTCCAGAGGTCTGGAAATTAACTAATCATTTGATTCAGGTGTGTTGACCAAAAGTGATATCTAAAACTTGCAGGACACCAGCCCTTGGCACCTGGAGTTCCCCCACCCCTGCGATACTTGATAGCCCAGAATATTGCCTATTACAAAGTTCATGTTCTTTCATATATGTTTTTTTTATATATTTAGATGATGTTGTCGCAAGCATGGCTTTTTTAACCACATTCATTTTGTACCCTGAATGCTCAGCGAAGGTATTAATTACATTAAACAAAAAAATGATAGTTTGAATTTTGTGGATATATGGTAAATGGTCTGTATTTGTATAGCGCTTTACTTGGTCCTAAGGACCCCAAAGCGCTTTACACTTTACACATCCACCCATTCACACACTGGTGATGGCAAGCTACAGTGTAGCCACAGCCGCCCTGGGGCGCACTGACAGAGGCGAGGCTGCCAGACACTGGCGCCACCGGGCCCTCTGACCAGCACCAGTAGTCAACGGGTGAAGTGTCTTGCCCAAGGACACAACGACCGAGACTGTCGGAGCCGGGGCTCGAACCGGCAACCTTCCGATTACAAGACGAACGCCCAACTCTTGAGCCACTATCGCCCCACAAGATATCGTATGACATCATCTGCAAAAAAGCTGATGACATGGTCTTTCCCTTTAATATTTATTCCTCTCATGTGCTCACTTTGTCATATGGGCTGTGCCAAGGGTTTAGTATATAAACGAAAGAGAAGAGGCGATAGACAGCAACCTTGACGAGTAACTCTCTCAAAGTCTCACGAGTATTGCTATTCCCTGAATTCCTCTGTCATATCAAGCTTTCTTAATTCCGGTGTTTTCCATCCCATTCTGAATCACGTCTGTAGCATGGTCATGATCAAAGAAAACCTGTTTATCCTGATGCATAACTTTTTTCTTCCATGCTTCCATTCAGCACTATGTCCTCCATTGTGTACTGAGGGAAGTTGACCACAACTGATCACGAAGGTTTTTCTGGTTCAGAGGGTTGGAGCGAGAATTCAGTTCTCAACAAGTGTTCCCAACAACTGCAGCAAAGAGTTTTCCTCAGGACACTCTTTTAGGGCAAAGATGGGAATAGATGAAACACATCTAATAAGAGGAGACTAATAAGACTAATAAGAGGAAAGGATTAAGATGGACAAAACACCAACACTATGGACTATGGACATGCCAATTTTAACTTTGTGTTTGGGTAAAAAAGAAACACATTTGTAGAACGATTGAAATAACAGAACAATGTAGAGCAGGAGAAAAGTTGCTTAAGAGGTTTTTGGCATTTTATTCAGCAAGGTGGAGGAAATGTGATGCTTTGAGGGTGACAAGGTGGAAAATTTGTTCACAATAGAGTCACTTTCTCAATCCTATTGACTGTTTTGTGATTAGTCCAACATGCTATCTGTATAAACATTACCTAAAAGTGTCATTTTTAAAAAGAAGACTTAACACATTGTACATCTTGTAAGGTAATAAATAGCAGTGCATTTGAATTACCCAGTGACTAATTGAGTCTGTATGTCATGGCCTTGAATGTACCACTCAAAGTCTGTATTCTTTAAGTAAGTGAACATTTCTTCTGTTTCCGTGCAGGTGCCAGGCTACCGCCAGGAGCAGGTGGAGAAAGGGCTGAAGCTCTTTGGTCAGCTCATTAACAACAAGATCTTCTTGCTGTGTTTTATTCGCACTCTGGAGGCCCAGCGTGGTTTCTCAATGAGGGACCGCGGCAATGTGGCCTCACTCATCATGACAGTGCTGCAGAGCAAGTTGGAGTATGCCACTGATGTCCTTAAGCACCTGCTGTCCGACCTCATAGACCGCAACCTCGAGAGCAAAAACCACCCCAAACTGCTCCTCCGCAGGTAATGAGCAGGCATGAAAACCAAGTAGAGCACTTGTTAGACTGTGATATCAGTGAAGTTGAAGTTACATAGTTGGTGAAGGACAATTTAGTCTTCCTTGCTGTATATTCTAACCAAGACATATCCTACCTTTTTGATAGTAAGTTAATGGTACTATGCTTGACCGTATTGTGTTGGTTCCCCTTATGCTGCCAAAACAGCCCTGAACCATCGAAGCATGAACTCCACTATGTGTGCTGTGGTATCTGGCACCAGGATGTTAGCAATGCATCCTTTTAGTTGTATAGGTTGCAGGGGGGGGCCTCCATTTATCAGACTTAATTGTCCAGCACATTCCACAGATGCTTGATTGGAATGAGATCTGAAGAATTTAGAGGTCAAGTGAACACCTCAGACTCATTGTCGTGCTTCTCAAATTTTTGTGAACCATTTTTCTTTTTGGCAGGGTTTAAATCCTGCTGAAGGTGTACATGTTCTGCAAAAATGCTTAGGTAGGTAATATGTGTCAAAAGTAACATCCACATGGATGACAGGGCCCAAGGGTTGAAGAAATAACAGGGCACCAGTAGGTACCCACCTGGTGCTAGGGTTAGGGTTGCCCAAAGCATCACAGTGCCTCGCTTCTCATAGTGCTTCCTGGTGCCAAGTGTTTGCAAGTAAGCAAAGCACATGGAACACACGCATATAAAAGAAGGCATGATTTATCAGACTGAGCCACCTTCTTCCATTGCTCTGTGGTCCAGTTCTGATGCTTAAGTGCCCATACTTGGTGGACAGGGGTTAGTATGACCACCCTGACTGGTCTGCAGGAATGACAACAAACGGTGATGCACTATGTGTTCTAGCGCTTTTTTATCAGAACCATAATTAACTTTTTCAGCAATTTGAGCAACAGTAGCTCATCTATTGGACCCTGTTCCTAGTTCACAACTTTTCTTTCCTTGGTTCACTTTTGATAGAATCAGGGTTATTCACTTCACCTGTCACTGGTCATAAAGTTACAGCAGATCAGTCTATAGGTACACATAAAATGCGTTATCTAACACAACATCTGCTTTTCTGAACCTAGCTTGGTATTCTTGTTGGTTTGGAATAGAAATGGACGTTTTATACAGGTTCCTCTTTACTGTGAAGCACTGGATGTGTCCCCTGACATGTTTGGATTAACTCCTGTGACCTTGAATTGCTGGCTCTGTCTCAGAAACACCAGCGTGTATTACCGTGCACATCATTAGCAAAATAATTATAATTAATTAGCACTGAATCCAATTTCAAATAGCTCAAGAGGAAAAAAAAAACTCATTTATGAAAACGGGAGAAAGTGAGACTGTGAAAAGCTTGCACTCTGGCACAATCACAATCCTCCGTTGGATTTGCAGTCAAAGCCTTAATGGCATGCACTTGAACACAGCACTGTATGTGATTATGCTTCCTGCCTACGGTGTTTGGTAAATGTGATGATTATGGTTTCTTGAGTGAACCGGCTTCCTCACAGCTGTACGTGTGTAGCGCGTGCATGCTCACTGATACTTACACTACACACACAAGTTATGTTGTTTTTACTTGCAGGTTGTCACTCAAGTCTTGGCATCCCCAGATAATTTGACAAGCATATCATAAATGAAGTTGTCCATCTCATTTCAATTCTAATTCTTATTCTCCTTCTGCCTAAAAACACCCTCACTCACTCTCGGCCAACGAAGACAAATGCATGAACACAGCAAGGATATGCAGACGGGACTGAAATTAATGCTGTTCACCGTACCATCCAGAAGACAGTGGGCACATTCACCTCATGAACGCCTGTTTAGGCTCTGCTTGGTGATGCAGAGAGAAATTATTGCCGTCTGGGCTGGAAGCTGATTAACTGCAGCCAGAGCTCACCGAATATGGTGCAGCCACTAAACAATGGAGTAACTGCTGATCCCGGCAGTAGATACAGCATAAGAGATGGCGCGTACAGCAGAGACAGGGAGAGGCGGTCAAGGACAATGCAGATACTTAAAGCTGTGTCACCACCTGAGGAAAGCTGATGACTTTAAGGCACGCAGGCGAGTCGTGAGAGCAGCTCTTTGATCACTCAGTTTATGCGTCACCAGAGCCTTGTGTGTGCTCTCCATGCAGATAATTATTAATCTCATACGAGAATTTGATTCAAAAGTGAATTTAGGATTAACTTCACAAGGAAATAGTCACAGAAAGTTCTACAGCGACCTGTGCATGACCAACAACTGTAGACACCGAATATAAGATACTTTATTTTGACACTTCCTTCTCTTCACCCTTGGTGACAGGGCAGATGGAAACCCCGGCGACAATGTCATTGCATTCAGCCAGCAGTGAGGAAAGAGCACATGTTTACAACACATCCACACCCAGTTTGAATCCCTATTTGTCATACACACGATTGTGATTGGCACTGATCAGACTGTCCTTATCTCATTCTTCCTCCACCGTTGCGCTTATTAGCTCTCCAACAACCCAGCATGCATTTCAGATGTGATAAGGCAGTTTGAGCAAGCTCTGCCACCCTGTAGTGTGGGCTGACTGGTGCGTCGCTGGATAGCAACTGAAAATAGCCCAGATATATAGGCAGGGGGCTGTGAAGATGGAGGAAGTAGCACTCCACCCCCCAGTCCCTCTTTAATTTGTTCTGTCTCTTTTCTTTTTCTTTCCTTGTTTGTTCATTTTCAGTATTCTCCTCCCTCACTACCTGACTCCGTCGTCTCACTCTTCGCTGCTCTCTCTCTCATGTTTGTCTTCAGTTCTGAAGCTTGAAGCTTGTGTCCCTTGTGTAACATCGTCACTATCGTTATCACTCATTTGCTCTCCTATACTCACTCCCTCAATCTATATTCCCAGCTCTTCCTCCCCTTCTCCCCCCTCCCCTCCCCTGTTTTCTTGATTGCTAAATCAATGCTTAAAGTGCGTGAGCAGGGTGTCTCTGGCACAGCATCTGAGCACGGATACCCACTGCCTCCTCTTCCAAGAAATCTGTGTGTGTGTGTGTGTGTGTGTGTGTGTGTGTGTGTGTGCCTTTTTCCCTCTCTCTCTCTCTCTCTCTTTCCACACACGAACACACATCCTTCCATCTGTCCCATCTCAACCTGTGCTGAAGCACAACCACTAGGCAAGCTAACTAACGAGAGCCTTCCACAACCATCTGTCGCATTCCTTGCTGCATTCTCCTCCTTCAACTCCTCTCTTTGCTTCATTCCTCCATCTCTCCAAGCCTCCCCACACCAGCATCCCTCATCATGCAGAGTTAAACTGCCTTTCTTGCAGCCTTAAGTTTTGTTTGGCGACAGTCGACGCGTCAAAATAGCAGTTTTGATTTTTGGTCAAAAGATGAAAACCCAATATGTTCATGTGTTAATCACAATATTGCTTTGGCTTCATGCACAGACATCCTGTCATCGCACAGGTCTGAAGGGCCCCTTGTATAAGGATAAGCGCTCTCTCTGTTTGGGTGTGAGCAATAAATGCAATAAATGTCGGCGCACATGCATCAACAAGTCCGAGTCAGTAGCAAGCCATCACTGCAAGACAGTTTGACACTTATGATGACCAATCTTCCTCACCCACCCAGAGCCATAGTGACAAATAGAAATGGTTTCTCATTTCAAGCTGTGCTGCTTTAGCATGTGGCTAAAATCAAAGAAACTGCAGTTACTACTTCCCCTTAATGCAAGAGAGACACCTCAAGCTGAATTTGATAGACAGGCAGACAAACGGATAGGTGTCATGAAATAATACTTTGTTGATTGTCACGATATATTTTGGACTTTTAACAACTCATTATTAAATTGATTTCATTTAAAACTGTGAAATACTTTCTGGTTCCAGCTTTTAAAATGTGAGAAATTGTTTGTTAGACAGAGTAAGGACTTGTTAATATTGTTGTAACTCTATTATTCTGGAGGAGCTGCGTTGTATTCTAAAGTGTGAACAAACAGTTTATCAGTAAATGAAAAAAAGTGATTTGATTTGATTAAAGGTGACACGAAAGGTTCTTTATAACTTAATTGGCTGGATATTGATTAATGAGTCACACTAACTGTGTCATATGGACATTAAAATGCACGTAACTTGCAGGTGTGGCCAACGAAAAGATTAAATACTCGATGAGGCATGGAGTCCCATCTATCCTACCTCGGTAATCAATGGGAACGAAATATTGCCAGGTCCCCACAGCTCTAGCTCATTCTCAATGCTCACTGTCCCACTGTCTGTCTGCCAAGCAGACAAGCTCGACCATGCCAACACGCCACGGCACATTTCATTGCATTAACCCAAACATAGGTTGTGCTGTGTTTTGAATCTGAGCCGAGTAAAGGTTTGGAGAACATTGTTCGAAAGTTATAAAACCGAACGCTAATGTTAGATGTTCAAACATCTCCGTCACAGTGCCATTTTTATCCTCGTTCCCCAAAGAGTGCGCTATGAGTGAGAATGAGCATAAGCGAAACAGTGCGGCTGTGCCAAGACTTCTTAGCACTGCAGGGTTACCACCCACTGCCAGACGCATGCACAGACACATACAATAAACACTAGTCAGCACACATGATAATTTCTGAATACATGCGCAGTGGGATTAATTTGTGCTTTTTGCACACTAGCCTTAAAACAGCCTTGCAATTGTCCAGGCACACACAAACACACAAACACAGCTTTCATTGGAGATTGGAGTAAGAAAAAGCAAGTTGAGGAATTCTTTTTTTTTTTCTTTTTTTTTTTTTAAAGAGGGAAAGGCAAGCTATTTATTTTAGTTCTTTTCTTCATTTGCCTTGTTCAGTACTGCCTCACTCCTTCCTTGCCAGTGCACCTCCTCCTTTCTCCATGCTCCTTTCATCCCTTTGATAGATAGGCTACATTTGTGGAAATGGAGAGGATTTGGAAGCGTGTATGATTACAGGATCCAGAATATTGCAGCCAGCGGGAGGAAGAGAGAGAGCAAGGACACATGAAAGAAAAGATGAAACGTGACCTTGTTGACCCTTGGATCTGTGGATGGAGGAAGGGCGGCAAAATAAAAGTGCGGGCACAGTGAGAGGCAGGAAGTTAATCCCCCCCAGGTGCTGTGCCAGTGTTGAGAGGGGGGTACCAGACCAGTCCACTGGCACAGCAGACATGAAGCCCCCCCTCCTCACAGCTCAGTTTGAAGTCCCTTTAAGAGGCTGTCTGAATGGTGAGGGGTGGGAGGGCTGCAGGTGGCAGTCGAAACACTAGGGACAAAATCTACACGCACACAAGCGGGCACAATGGACACTAATCCTGAAATATTGATGCCTATGGTAGTTGCTCATTGAGGATGGAGGCAGGGGTGTGTGGGTGTGTATCTGAGGTGTTCTGACAGATTGCCCACACACACCCCTGCTGCTGGCCAAGAAGGTTGCTGTCAAAAGACATTCGATCGTTGCCTATCCTCCTTTTCTCTTTGCCACCACTGTTGTTATTATGTATGCATATTAGCCATTCACATGGGATCACTCACTCTGCTAGCCCAGGTCAGCACATACACACAAAAAGAGATGCACACCATTTTGCCACACCAGTGGAGCATGGATGCCAGGCAGAGAAAGGGAGGGAGATGTATTCATTCACTTTCTATTGTGCACGGATCGAGTGTTAGTCCAGTGAATAGGCAAGGGAGCGCTTGATAATGAGGCCAGTGTTATTACAGAGCCGCTCCAGCCCCTAACGACATCAATCCACTGGGATCAAATAAAGGCTTTTAATTGCTTTGCCTCATATTAAAATCCCTGCCACTGTAGACAAGCTGCCCTTGGCGTGCCTGAGCATAAAGGCAAGCCGAAAGATTGTCTGAAAGGCCATCATATAGCACGTGCAAAGGCTTTCCCAATACATGGCTTTGCAATTATGTTTGCATAGCCCAGGCGTATTCAATGGCAGTGGCCATCATTTTCAACTTAATATTTGACAATGGTGTTGAATATTAATGATGTAATAAGAGCACAGGGATCATATGTTCATGATGTGCTTTGTCGCTGTCTGTTTCCAGGACCGAGTCTGTTGCGGAGAAAATGCTGACCAACTGGTTTACATTCCTCCTCTACAAGTTTCTGAAGGTAACTCTTTAGTTTTCTGTGATTATGCTTCCTGCTCTCCATCCATTCATCCATCCATTGGCTTAACCATTCATTCAGTTGAGGTTTGCAGGGGGGCTTGGAGCCCATCGCAGCTGACACGGGGTAAGAGACACACTGGACAGGTCACAAGTCCTACACAGGGCTAGCACAAAGACACAAACAACCATTCACACTCAAATCCACACCTGCAGCCACTTTTGAATCACCAGTTAGCCTAGCGTGCCAAAAAGGCAAGGCACTTCAGCAATATGCCACAAAAAGCTGAGCTGAGAAGAAAGGGGAAAGGAAGACAGATAGGACAAAGCATAAAAACTGTGGTGCTGAGGCATGGTGCTCAGTGCATCAGGTCCCCCAGCAGCCAGAGCCTTGTGCAGCATAACAAAAGGGTAGTTCGGGGTCACCTAACTAAATATAAGCTTTAAAGAAGAAGAGTTATAGTCTAATCTTAAAAATAAAACGGTTTTCTGCCTACTGGATCTAAAATGGTTCCACAAGAGAGGAGCCGATAGCTGAAGGCTTTGCCTATCATTGCACTTTTCCAAAACTCTGGGAACCACAAGTAAGCCTGCACTCTGACATAAAGTGCTGTATTGGGATAATATGATACTATAAATTATGATGGTAATGATGGTACATTTAATTTGAGGTTGTTTTTTTTTTTTCATGAAGCCCGTGAGGAGAAGCTAATATGGGACAAATGTGATTTCTTTAGATAGCCCCTGTTAATACTGGTGTTTTGGATCCACTGATGGCTTTTCAGGGACCTCTTAATAGTTCGGATAGTAAGGAACTATAATAGGACAGTTGGCCAGTGTTCCTAATTTTAACAATATTTAACAGCTGAATTATTGTTACTGGTTGTTCTGGTTTCCAGCGTATGGATATATCAATATAGCACAAGCATAATCATGTCTGATGTCCTGTAACTCTGCATGTACTTTTTTGAGTCTGTTAAATCAGATGTTTACCTTTAGTACAGCTGGGTACAGGAATAGCACAAATAGCCTATGAGTGTGCATAAAATACAGCGTACACACGGCATATTTTGTGTGTCGTCTGGGCTTCCATTTGGAAAATGTTTTCATAATATTCAAAAGACAGCCTCTCTGCCACAGCCACCGAAGATTCATCTAACACTTGGAGGATTTGTTGTCCTTTTTTAGCTAGAAAGCATACTGACATGTTGATGCAGCACTGAGGTGTACTTTTTACTTCACAGGACACCACTATTCACTAAAAGCAAAACCACAACTTCTCTCCACCTTTGAGTCTAGAAAATGTCACAATCATCCTGTTTCTCTCCGCCATCTCCGTAGTCATCACTTTTCTGCAGCTGGAGGAGATAAATATAAACAATGATAAATGGCCAGTCTCTTCTTTTTGATAAACAGGAGTGTCTTGGGGAGGGTTTTCACTTTTTTTTTAAAAAATTGTTTATCCATCAAACCTTCCCCTAACTTCGGCAATGGCTCTATATTGATAGGTGGTACAATTTTCTTTAATTTAGGTGAAACAGGTGCAATATTATCGGGAACATGACGTTTATAAGTCTTACTCAGCAACACTTGGAAGTAAAGCGGTTATAAAAACCCACCACAAAATTTTATCTTCTGAGACAAAAATACGCTTCGCTGTCAGTGAGCTGAGCGCAGAAAAAAGGCTTTAAAATGTCTTCATTCTTTTCCAAACGTCCCCCTTTCGTCAAATCTCTTCACAGGAGTGTGCAGGCGAGCCTCTTTTCTCCCTCTTCTGTGCCATCAAGCAGCAGATGGAAAAAGGCCCCATTGACTCCATCACAGGAGAGGCACGCTACTCGCTCAGTGAAGACAAGCTCATCAGACAACAGATTGACTACAAGACGCTGGTAAGGGGTTCACCTGCCCACGGGTCCAAGGGCTCACTGGGGACACTTAATATGCTTTCGGGGACAAGGCGAGAGTAAAAGGTTGGTTATGGGTGGTTGGTCATGAGATTTGCAATGGGACACAAAGTTGTCGTTGTTACGCTTGACATGAAGGGGGCACGGGAGGGGCGACCTCACTTCCTGTTGAGACCCGAGCTGTCAAGCAAAAGAGCAGGGCTTTGGGATGAGGAGGAAGGAAATAGACTATGTTTGTGTATGTGTCTGCACAAGCGCACAGACGATGAAGCTCGCTCCTCATGGAACCTCTATTTTACTGCCCAGATCTGTCTGTTATCCTGGCTCCACTGTGACCGTTGTTGTTTCTGGAGGGGAAACTTAGACATTGTTCGGTTTTCTCTTCTAGTGTCAGACCAGTTTGTACTCAGCATTCTGGGAGTACAGATTTGCATACATATTTCACATTGTCTTTTCCAACACCAATAGTTTTCTACCCACCCCAGTTCTTGCGGTAGAAAAATGTCTAGAAACTGCCGATAGTTAACCCTTTTAAAGGGAATTTTTCATTTTATGTACAACGTGGGCATACGTGTTTGGAATGATGCTTTTATAAAAGATGAGACGTTTATTCTCTCACCCCTTTAACGTGTATTTGTGCTCATCTTGTAATTCAGGTATTGCCACCAACACCCAAAGGCAGTACTGTAAGAGCTGATGAATATGATAATATTGTTATAATTAGCTACTTTAGTGCTCATCAGTTCAGGTAGCAAATTACTCTCGTCTCAAGCTCTGAGAAAAGAGCAGTTTCCATAGTGAATATTTTCTTTTCCTGCAGTTCTCTCACGGACCCCTTGGCAGGCACAGAATTATTGCATTTCCATTGAGTACCAATCATCATTATTAACATAAAACACACTAACCTATTTCCTGCAAAGTTGTCAACAACCTTACTTTTTTTTTACCTTGCTCTAAATCAACTTGTTTTTAGTATATATTCCGAAAGATCCATTTTGCATCTGTAAAATAAAACCTTATGATACCGTTTAACCCGCAAGTCCTTATTAGACTCACCACAGTGATGGTTTTGTGCGTGTTTCAGGTGGTAAACTGCATACATCCAGAAAATGAGAAGAGTCCAGAGATCCAGGTTAAGGTGCTAAACTGTGACACCATAAGCCAAGTGAAGGAGAAGATACTGGATGCCATCTACAAGAACGTCCCGCATTCACACCGCCTGAAAGCGTCTGATATGGACCTGGGTATGAATCTTTGCCTTGTTTATGTGAACAGTGTGGGAAAAAAATAGAATAATGAAATAGAAATCTGAAATAATTCTATGATTGTGAGCTCCTTCACATTCCTGTAGATACTGTTCAGCTTATCAAAACAGTTCTTAAGATTCAGTGTTTCAGATCAGACAGCCTTTATTGTGGACTCAATGGTCCAGAAGAAAATACAAACAAGAATAAAACACAAAAAGACAAAAAAAATATGAAATATAGAAATGATCTATTCGTGTGCCTGGAGGAAGCTGGCTGAGCTGAGACAGACATCGATTTTTTATTTTATTTTATTTTTTATCTTCTCCACTCTACCCAGGGCTTCTTAAAAAGTAAAGTCCTCTTAGATATAGAGAAGTTGTTTTGTGTTTTGTTTTTTTTTACCTCGGGAGACTTGACTTCCTGGCTGTGATGGCTCAGATGTCTTGAGATTGGTCTCTCTCCTCCCAAAACTTCCCATCGATCGACTCAGATGTCAACTAGCGTCTGAGTCAGATGATTGATCAGCTAATCAATTGCGACGCTCAGCGGGCCATTCCTTTCCTTTTTATTTCTTCCCTTCGTTCTCTGTGTGTTTCTTTCCTTCCTTCCTAAAGCAAGTAATTACTTTAATGGGCCACTGTTAGGGGAAAGAGGTGCAATTATGTACCTTCTTGGCAAGACATCCTACTGTAGTGCTCAGGGGTTCTTGTACACCTTTATTGGTGTAGGGTACACATGCACACCCCTACTACATGTGAGCATAATATTGTTATCCGTTATTGTTGTCCTGCCAAATACCTACAGGCTGTCTTTTCACTGTGGACTGTTGCTTTTTATGGTTTAATTTTGCCAGATGGATTTTTTCAAACCCCTGTTGTTTTTTGGTAATAGCATATTTATAACCAACCTCAGCTCTCAGATGGGCTAGGAATATACCACAGGGAATCTGTCTGAGACAGCTAAGTAAAAAGATTAGTTTAGCCTTTTGACAACACTCCTGGATGAAATTGTTTTATGGCCCCATTTGGGCAGGACGTGTTGTTCTATTATTGTTTTATTACAAGAGGGAATTGGCAATTGGAGTTCTCTGGTCACTCGCTCAGTGCGAGTGTGTGGGTGTGTGTGTGTGTGATTGCAAGCATAAGGGAGAGAATGAATAAATGTAAGCAGAAGAGAACGCGTGTATAGAGCAATTTGGTTATTTTTTCAGTGCTGTCTAAACATTTTGCACCCCACTTGTGTGGTGTTCTTTTTTTCTGAGTGAAGTTCAGGCGACAATCTAGTAGTTCACACTATTTTATTATCAAAAGGTTAGAGATTTGAGTTGCACAGCTGTGGACTTCTCTATATCAGGCAGTCTGCACACAGAAAAGTGGAAAAATATTTATAATTCAAAGCATATATCAGACACGCATATATCTGTGATTGGCTATCGCTGGGAAGAGGCCGTGGTTTAGCGCTCCCTGATTCGTTCTCCTCGTGGTCCTTCCTCTTGGCATTGGTCTTCGTCCTCAATCTGGGGTCTTGTCCTGTGTGAGAAAATACCTACCTACTCTACACTTGTGTCAGTTCTAACCGGTACCTCAAAGTTTGTATCTAGTTACGCTATCAACAGTATAGAAACACTATGTTATACCCCCACACATGGTCAAGGCAGCGTCTCCCTAACTGAAACTGTGTTGTGTAAGCATGTAGCAATTTCACCTTCAATACTAAACACTCCTACATCTTGGTTAAGCATTCACACCGTGTGGTTAGTGCTTGTATCCGTCTAATGAGGAGTGTAACAACTCTGTTATGAGTAGACATTTCAAATGATGTTAGAAAGAAACTTTATTAAAATGTATTTCTAACACTTGCTGCACAGATTAAAAGAAGTTTCTCTCTTAATCACAAGTCCATTAGTAGACTTAAAACAGGTTTGACATATCCGTTCACGTCTGTGATTTGTTTTTTTCCTGGTATTGCACAATTAACACTGATGATAACTCTTCAGTGGAAACACATCTTCTATTTCACTTTATTTTCTAACTACATGTACAGGTAACACCAGTGGCTTTTGTAACTTCTGACACACAGTTGTTGATAAGGATAATAGGATTTTTGCAGGCCTGTCTTGAGATAAACTTGCCAGAAGCGTTGTTATCCTGGGGTATTGTTTTTAATTCCACTGCCCTCTGCTGCAGTCCTCTGTAGAGTACAAATGAAGATAGGACCTAGGAACAAAGAAGTAAGCCCTGTGTGTGTTGGTGTCTTTGTGCAAATGCTGGCAGTAGCAAACCTGTGTCTTGCCTCTTTGTCAAGTACCACAGTCACCTTCAGCCTTTCACTTTACCTTCAGCTGTTATTCATTCCCCTGAAGACTAAGTGTACACACACACACACACACATCCTGATTAGATACCACTGGATTTGGGAATACGTGTGATCTCAGTTTGTTGCAGTTTTCACACCAGGTTTATGCTTTTATTTGTTCCTTCCTCTCGTTCTTTTTGTTCCCCGTTCGTCTGTTGAGCCCTGCCTGGAGACAGGCGCTTATTTGCATCTTTATGGGAAGATGAACTGTATAGACAAACAACAGGAGAATCTGTATTTCCAGCAGATTTTTCAGTTGCTAACACAATTCTGGTCAATCCTCCAAAGACAGGCCTCACCAAGCATCGCGGTGATTGCCGCTTTGTTTCTCTGTTTGTGATCAGAATAGGAGATGACAGTGGCCGACAGAAGTGGGAAGCTCAGCAAGTAGTGCAGGCACAATAACATATTCATAAAGCCCATGATGTCTGCAAAAAGAATAGAGAAATCATCTGCCTGTTTGTTTTCAAGATGGCTTTCCTTTTTCACTCATTATAATGTTGCTGGGGTATCGTGAGATGTTTCTATCAAAGCTTTTGTTTTGCTTTGTAGTGAGGTTGCGCAGATTTACAAGGCCTGTTGTATATGTAATGCAGATGTAATTTGGATGTAAGGTCATGTAAAAGCCTTCCTAGTCATTGAAAAACGCGGACTGGAAGTTGCTTGTTTTGAAAAGCATGGAAATTAGATGGTCAGCAGACTCTGGGTATTGAAGTTGCACAATTTTTTGGCAATTTTGTTGTCTCGCTGAATTGTGTTGTGGTCCGCCTCGGTGGAGATTCTGAACAACATTAAGAGCAGCTTGGCAGCGGGATGAAGATGAAAGTTTGATGAAGGAAGCACAGGAACCAATAGTACCTTCAGAGGCTGAAACGTGAAGGCTAGTTCTGTGGGTAGAAATAGAAGTGCACAAACCCTATATTCACAGCCATCGAGTACACCAGCAAAACAAATGGAGAAAAGAGCAAAGAGGAGGAGGGTGATTAATTTAACTCGCATTTTGTAGTCGTCTAGCACAGAAGCATTTTCTGTTTTAGTTCTACCTATTTGCTAACCTTTTACCCCCACCCAAAGACCTTTTTATGTCCTTTTGACTTTATTCAGTCTTATTAGACAATGTTAATTGATTGTTCTGTGGAAAGCAAAGAAAAAAGAGATCAAGGTGATGATAAAATAATGTTTGACACTCTTATTAGAAAAAAGTTGTGCTTTTTTTTTACCTCTGGTGTGTGCTTGTTCTTCATCTAAGAATTGCAAACTTAAGCCAGAGTTAGAAACTAACTTTTTAGCCCATAGGGAGACTCTGATTGCTACACAGAGAAACAGCCAGTGTAGAATCCGAATATATCTGACTAACAGAATTAGGCACAAGCTATAAAAAGAAGCCAAGAAAACTAGAGCCATCAGAACTTTTCAACCTTATAACACAAAACTATTTTGTTTCCTTACAAATAATAATATTTGACTAAAAATATGTTTATTAAATGAAAGAATGGTTGTTTCCTAAATTATATGGTGAGATTTTTAAAGAGTAAATATAATCAGTTGAACGGGCTGTGTGTGGGATGGATTATGTATGTTTCGTTTGACTGGATCCCTGAATTTGATTAAGGTATCACTATTTTGGGGGAGGCCTGAAAGCATAACACTCAGACTTTTCTGTTTGGCATCGTCTGTTTTCCCTCTGTGGACTCCTCAAGGACAGTCGGTCTGGCTGTTGTGTAATTTGGGATATAGTGCTCTTATGTGGGGAGACGAGTAGAAGTAGAAAGGGGTATAAAGATAAACTCCAGAGAGCGAGAGAATAAACTGAGAACGGGATGACTATACATGCTGCAAGGTGAGGTCTTCTAACTTCTCAGAGATATCAAGTATCTGTGTAATCATTACATCTCTATTTTATGTTTTGCATTTGTGTCTCCTAAAGGATTATTTCGGCACCTGGTCTGATGGATTTCTATAAGAAGATTATTTGAAATATATATATTTTTAAATTCCATCTCAATTGCAGAGTGGCGTCAGGGTCGAGGACAGCGCATGATCCTGCAGGATGAGGACATCACCACAAAGATCGAAGGTGACTGGAAGAGACTGAACATGCTGTCCCATTATCAGGTACGCTTTTAGCGGTATACAGAAAAATGCAGCTGGATCCTGTATTAAACTCATTATTGTGTTCCAGTGATTTAATAGTTACGAACGTTTGCTTTGTGTTTGTCGATGGTGTGGACGCCCATGTACACGTGAAAATCAAAGTTTTACACCACATTGCACAGAGAATGGTGTCAGCTGAAACTTTGAACCTTATAATTTCGGGCTTGCAGTTAATACAGTACAGAAATTCACATTACAAGGTGTAATTAAAGTTCCACGACTACACCCATTAAAAAAAGAAATGCTGTAATTAAATAAAAAATGGCAGATCTTTGTTTATAGATAGCCTCTTGGGGCAGCAAAGCACTGCTTTTAATGTAGTTGCTGTTTTTAGATCGCCTTCTTACCCACATGTACTTGTGGGTTTGTTCTACGTGCTGCGTCTCCACAGCGTGTAAAGACAGCAGTTCTTAACTTAAATACCATTTTGAGCAAGAGCACAAAATTACAAGGAGCATAATGTGATGAGTATGCTGGTTCTGATGCTGTAGCACCTAAAGACGTCAGTCCTTTCTCTCAAACACTTCCTCCTCATGGACAAACCCATGCTGCACATGTGAATGCCAAACAATATCAAGCATGCTCCTGTATCCTATCCTGAGCTATCCTTTTTTTTGAGGTCAAAATTAAAATCGGGTAGTTTTATTATTTATTTATTTCATATTTTTATGGGCTAAGTCACAAAGTTTTGAAATTGCAAAAACTTTAAAGAAAGTTAGAAAAGTTTTTGTTGCATTTCAGCAGCAAACCTCAAATGTATCACTTCACATTTTTTTAGAAGAAAATTTGATAGTGAGCACAAGCACCTGGCATTTAGTATTGCATACAATCTGTCTCCCTTTCTTTACTACACATCATCTCACTATCTGTGGCTGCTTTTGCAACTCATCTTCTCCTTTTCCTTAAGCTGACTAGATAATTCAGAGTTCACTTATTGCAGTTATCTATCAAGTACTTGACAGATAAGGACATCCCCTTATACACCACATGTTATCTGCCTGGCTCACAAGGTGAGGCAAGGAACTTGCCAACAGCACAGTGACACTTAGGAGTAATCCCCTGTGTGGAGTGGGCTTCAGGTGTGCTGCCTCCGGGGATCATCTTGTTTTTGACTTTGATTAATGTTGGCGTGGACACACATCACTGGTCAGAGACCGTCAAACGAAGACAAATGCACAAAATACAAAGATGTGTCACTCATTAAATACATCGGTGCATTTACACAGAGACTTTGACACGAATCGGCAGGTGTTTTGTGCCACATGACTCATAACTGCACATCCAGTCACATGGAAGGAGTTTGGATGGGGAAACAGGCCTGTATTGTCAATAAGGTGTTAATAATTCAAGCAGTTGAGCAAGTAGCGACTGTGCCCTCCAAGTGCAGTTTACGTGGTGCCTAAATTAAATGTCAGCAGCAGCGAGTGTCAACAGGCTGTGAGTATGAAGCGTGGGTGGAATGGATTAGGGAGCTGATTCAAATCGGAGATAAGATAATGAAGACAGAAGTTAATTCATTTTTTCAGGCTGGGGAATAAGGGCACCTTATCCTTGACAGACCGAGAGAGGGAGAAAAAAAAAACATGGCATCGTCTGTGAAATTGTCAGGAGGCTAAACAGCGCTAGAAAGGGAGGGGACATCACAAACACATTCAAGCTTCAGTCAAGGGCATCTGCAGTCCCATATTTAGCATTTCTAATCTTCTGTTACTGACTTCATTTCTTTGAAATGATCTGATTTGAAATCCGTAGATCGTTGTGAGTGAGATCAAATCCATTGATGCCCTCTATTGATTGATGCCATCTTAAAGAACCCAGATGTGCAGCTATATTTTGCCATTTCCTTCAGACATTTTCCATCAGTATTGTTTGTCCAATCTGAAGCTAATATGGCCAACCAGACACACTGAATAGAATCATGTGCTGTTCTTTATTACACTAATCAGCTTTGATCTGCCACTAGCCAAACTCCCCCCCGCACTTGGTTGTACTGTCACAGTTTGCATCGCAAACTAAGTGGAAACTTCTCATTCGGGAAAACGTCACATGGTAGCTACAAGCAAAAGAAAAGAAGAAATAGCATTTTCCATATCTGATCTTTCAGGCCCATAATGAGACATTTCTCTCCGCCTCCTCTCTTTCAGGAAAGTGTGCTCTGTTTTCTGCCTTTATTCTCCAAATGTTATTTCCCCAAATGCCACTCCTTCTTTTTCACATTCTATTATGTTCCACTGCGCTCTGCTTATTTCATATGGGTTCGACATATAAGAGCAGTGATCAGGGAGGAGATCTGCCCTGTGGGCCTCATACAGACAATGATATAAACATATTATGCATAAGGAGCAGATTGAGTGAAAGGGTGAAATAACAATGCAATCTTAATAACGCCCCGGACCTCACACACATACACATGGGCTGAAGTCCCCACCCCCTCGGTTGCATCCACCCACACGGTGATAAAGATCACTTCAATTAACCCGGGCTTAGCCTGCAGCCTGGGTAGTCATTTTATGTAGAATAGAGGCATTATGTGCGTGTGTGTGTGTGTGTACTGGTGGGAGAGGCTGCATTCCAGTTTCATTAATTGAATCCTATTTGGCAGACTGGGGAAGGAGGAGCATGCAATTGACTGATTCATTCATTCATTTCCACACACTTCACATCTTCATACACATGCTCTCAAACACACACACACAAACACGCCACCCTAGAGGAAAGGTATTATTGAATAGAGACTTTGTGACATCCTCTCTCACACAGGCCTGCACAATGCTCTGCAAAACTCTCCCTCCCACTGTCAGTCATCATATGTATGTGTGGGCAAAGCAAAACACATAAGGGTAATAAGATATTCTCTGTTTATTCACCCGAAACAAGAATAGATGGAAGGAAATACAGAAAGTGACACCTACGCAGTGATATGTTTTTTTTTCCTATTCTTAGTGGCTGTGTCAGAAATGTGTACAAATGGGGAAAGAAATACCACAGAAAATTGCTATTGTTGTGAAGAGAGATTTACATTATATTTGTGTTTCAGGTACCTGATAATGCAGTAATGGCCTTGGTTCCCAAGCAAGTTACAGCCTACAACTCTGTAAATAACTCCACTGTGTCCCGAACTTCTGCAAGTAAATATGGTAAGCCGGCCTCTTTCTGTACCATAAGTTTCAGTTATCAGAGAGCCACTTTCTTAGCTGGACCGAGTTTGCTTTAGAAACTATATGTATTTTGTTTTTTTTAATGTATTCATAACTCAGTAAAAGAAATATCTTAGGAATTGATGCTTGGTAATGAAAATGAAAATTATTAGCAAAACTATACGTATAAATTTATTTGAAATAAAACAATCCACTCAAGGAATAAAAATATTGCATTTGTCCATTTTGTTTAATAATCCGGTGTTGTTAGAGTAACTCACTGACCCTGCAGCAGTGGATGGTATCACTTGAGGACCCTGCATGTCAGCAGTGGTGGACCAGAAATACAAGATTTCTAAAATATGAAGAGACAAAAACGCACTCTTTCCTCAGTTGTTCCGGCCTCTTGAGAATCCAAAGTGGCTCCTCTTATCCTTCCATGTGTTTTTTCCTGTGTGCCTTCTACACGTCTCCTTGAACCTGAAAAACCATCAAGTTTGTTGATGATCAAAGGGCTAAGCCTCACTGGTCACAAACACTTCAGACACTTCAAATGTGGTCCCACGTTATTAGCATTGTCTCATCTCCATATGGTCTCACCTCATCTCTCCAGCTCTAAATTAGACCAGATAGGGCAAGGTGAGTGGTGCAACAGAAGAGGGAGAGAAGGAGAAGGAGGATGCCAGGAATACCCCCCCTCCATACACACCCCACTATATATATATCTATATATAGATATCTATATATAGATATCTATATATATCTATATATCTATATAGATATATATATAGATATATATCTATAGATATATCTATAGATATATCTCTATATATATATCTCTATATATATATATATCTCTATATAGATATATATCTATAGATATATCTATAGATATATATCTATATATATATCTAGATATATATATATCTCTATATAGATCTATATCTCTATATAGATCTATATCTATATATATAGATCTATATCTATAGATATATATAGATATCTATATATAGAGATATATATATAGAGAGATATATATATATATATATAGATATATATATAGATATATATCTATATATATAGAGAGATATATATATATATATATAGATATATATCTATAGATATATATCTATAGATATATATCTATAGATATATATCTATATAGAGATATATATATAGATATATATATATATAGAGATATATATATAGATATATATCTATAGATATATATATATATATTTTTTTTTTTTTTTAAAGGGACTGACTTCAAATGCAAGTGTGATGCACTTCACAACTAGTGTGGTACTTGAGAGTGACTTTGAACTCTCCCTGAGTACAATAGCCAAATAGTGAAGAAATAGACAAGGGTGAATTTAATAGAGCTGCTGAAGAGCAGCAGCAGGAGGAGGAAGAGGAGTGGGGCTGGTGAGAAAGTTGTGGAAAAAAGTTCAAAGATTCAGACAAACATTCTCTATAACATGTTGAGTTGGAGAATGAAAGGAGAAACCTTTGTGTTTGATCTTTGATGTAATGTTCCCATCAAAAAACCACAAGAAGGAAAAGAAGGGAAACACGGGAAATATAACAGCGCGCGCGGAACTGGATCAGAATAGAATAAAAAAGAAAGAAAGAGAAACTCTCTCTCCTGTGTATCACTCACTACGCATCACCCTCAGCTCTCCAACTTCTTGAATAAATAATTACCACAAAATGAGCACACTGTTCTGCCATACCACAAGGGCAAAGCTAACAATTCAAAGCACCACATTTTGTGTCGCGCTTGTCCTGTATATAGTGTATGTGGTTTGTTAACCTTGTAACAAAGCTACAGTCAAATAACGCTCAGTGAAGTGCCCTATAGGAGACGCAGGCGTTTGAATTTTTTTAGTTGATCATACTGCGATCAAATATGAGTAGTCAATACACAGACACATAAAAACACACACACTTTGTATCTGTTGTCTCCAGCTGTCCCTTATTTTCCCGCAGACTCTCTTCTCCATACACTCCTCCTGCTTCTCTCTCTGGACAGATTGATTTCTGTCACGGTGAAAATCACTCTTTTTTTTTTTTCTTTTTACACTCCTCTCCAAACCGCACCCACTGATCAATTTTTTTTTTCACACTGTGTAAACATTCATTGAGCCATGTGTTTGGAAATGTCATCGCCGCTCCGGCCATTGGGTGGGCCATACATATTTCATCTCGTCTGACACCTGTTCGATTTTGTGTCAGGCGGCAATGCTATGTCTTGTCACTTGGAGAAGAAGCCATGAAAAATTAACCATGCAGACTTTCTGAAAGTTTCATATCCAATCTCACACACCTGTAAATTGGAAACCTCAGACCAAGAAACTACATTCTGTTGCTGACATGCAGGTTATAGTTTTCTTTGCCTTTTTGGTTGCATTTTCCTTTTTTTTATTGTGTTTGTGCTGCCTGTGACTGATTCTTTCTTTTTTCCTTTTCACTAGTTTGATTTAGCTTTAATCTGTCTTCTGTGACTATCTGAACAACAAAACAAAACGTTTTTAATGATTTTTATAAAAGAAAATTAACACTTATCTGACTCTGTGTTTTGCATAAATTAGCAGCATTTCATAAACTGAAGCATGTTGTTTCTCACAGAAAACATGATCAAGTACACTGGAAGCCCCGACAGCCTTCGTACCCGTACTCCTATGATCACCCCCGACCTGGAGAGTGGGGTGAAGGTTTGGCACTTGGTTAAGAACCACGAGCACGGAGACCAGAAAGAGGGCGACCGCGGGAGCAAGATGGTCTCTGAGATCTACCTGACAAGACTTCTGGCCACCAAGGTTAGCAATCTATGTTTAGGAGAGACACTAATCTGTGAGGACCTACTGTGCTAACCTCTAGGTCCATATTTTTGTTCTTAGTCTCTACTAGAGTAGCTTTGCATGAATCACTGGCCAAATAATCATTATTTATATTATATTGGGCTTTGGTGCAGCCCATCCTTTTATCCACTGTTTTTAAAAAAAAGATGTTTTAACTTCCTTTTAAGTTATCTTTATTCTGATTAGCTGCCCCTCACAAACAAAGACTGAACAGCTGGTGGGTGGGGTACAGTGCTCACAGACAGAGCTGCGTTTCTGTAATGACCACATTAGGGATATCCTCTCTCATTAACTCAAATAAACTTTCCCTATGTTTAATTTGAAGAGAAAAATCAGAAAAGCATAATAGGTCTCCTTTATCTAGCAACTTGCTCAATTTAGCCAATACTACGCGCACAATTTATATGATCAAACCAGACAAAATAAAGTTATCCAACTCAGCAGTAGCATCTTTAACCGAAGCAGTTCAGCAGGTGAAAGGCTAAAAGGTCACTCCATCTTTTACCCCGTGTTATAATAACGAATAAAATCCCTCGCTGTATTTAAATATTCATGTTTACTTTGGATGAGTCATCTCAGTGGAAAAGATTATTCAAATGTATTCCTCTATCCCCTCAGGTGAGAACGAGAAAATGGATATTTCTGTTTGTTTTTCTTTTTTCATTACTGTTGCATTGATGCAGCAGCATATCAAAAAGGGTAAAGAAGAAAAGACCGATGAAACCAGTGAAGGTTTTTCTGTTATAAAAAAAAAAAAATTATCAGGCAAATATAGAAATGACTATAAAATTGGTCTCTTTGAATGCGTCTTGCGACAATGGCCCCTAAGAAGGAAAAAAAAAAATACAGTTAATTTGGTTTGGAGGAAAATGTGACTTTGATCCAACAGCTGAATGCAAATGAACAATCCACTCTTAAAGCACCTTGTCCCTCTTCCCCCCAACACCAATACACCCTTTCTATCAGACTCACACAGCCATATGGGGAGGGTAAAAGAAAGTGGGAGGCTGTGAGCTGAAAATGTTTAGGATGTGTTTTTTTTTTAAATTCACCAGCACTTCCACTTTTCATCTTCTGAATGTCTTTGTTTAGCTGTTAACACAGAGAAAAGCATCAGGAGTCTAAAGTGGAGTGTCTCAAACACACCGGTAGCACATCCATTAAACAGGCACAGAGGGAAGAAGCAGGATGATCATCCTTTATGGAACATGTTGGCTAATGAGCAGGAACATGGAACTAATTTGGTTGTGCCAATTCCAACTTGTCTTTGAAATAGTACATCTAGATAATAGGCAAACAAATCCTCTTTTTTTGCCGCTGCTGTTTTTGTCTTTATGAAAGCGTGTTTGCTTTCCGGTGAACAACAGCCTCTACAACCACAAAAGCATTTACAGCAATAAGAAACCCTTTCCAGTTATATTTATTTATCTCGATCTAAGCTCAAAATCTAAACACAAATGATTTAAACTAATGATACGCTGCTCGTTCTGTTGTTCATATTGATACCGAACACATCATTAAGATATTTGCAATGTAGGGTGGAAAAAGTTTATGCTTAACATTAAAACAGTACACGTTATCATCCCATCTACCAATCCCACTATAGATCTGCAAAACAGAATCTCATTTTTTATTATCAGGAATTGTTGATTTGCATTTAGCTGGGCAGATTAAACAAGTTATCTCAGGGAGTTAAGATACTTATCTGTCCACAGTTAGACAAATTGGCTATAATTTGAGGCGATTTAGCCTGCAAGTGGGCACCCAGCTAAGATGAATTCACAGTGGAGTAATAGACGAGAAACCCAGAGTAACAGCTATAAGCTTAAAGGATTTATTGTAGCTGTTAAACAGAAGTTTAACGTACACATACCACGGTCGCTCTGCTGAAAAGATTACCAAAGAGTACCTTAATGCTCTACCGTGCTACACTGGAAGGTGTTTAGGAGCTATGGCTGAATTGTGCAGGATCAATGTAGGGCACTACAAACACTGCAGAAAACAAAATTACATATCAGCTTGACATCATCCCAGTACTGAGCATAGTAATCATCATAATTTTGGTGGGGTTTTTGGGGTTTCTTCGCTTCCTCTGCACCTGGACAGCTTGCCATGATCTGGAGGAAGACTTATTCCCAAGTTTAGCATGGCAACTCATAGGCCCATCCAAAGGTCTTATAGTAGAATCTCGCACATTTACATAATACCATACAACTTGAAACACTGATGTCTGCCTTTTTGAGTAGATATATCACCGTGACTGTCTAATAGATTTATTCAGTCATTGTTATTGGACTGTCTTTATCTTGCAATATAAAGCACCTTGGGGGAACTATTTCGCCCTATATAAATACAATTGAATTGACAAAGACAAAGGTTAGTATGTGATTATTTACCATATTTCGTTTGTCTCTACCTTGACTTGGAATACTACACTTAATGTACATTCTGTACATTCACTAGCATACAATGCTACTACTGCACATTCACATAATGTTCTTCCTCTCTCCCCCCTTTTTTGCACAAGTTGAGGAGCGTGTCAGGTTACATTTCAATGTGTGTTATACCTGCATAACTATGCATGTGACGAATAAAGAATCTTGAACTAGTGATACCACATACTTATAGTCAGTACACTTAAAGTTGCAGTCAGTTGTTTTTTGAGGTCATTTAATACTAAATACTAAAAAAAATAATATTTTGCTCATACTTATACATTGATTAGTGGGTAATTACCTTCCATCCATCCATCTTCTTCTACTTATCCGCGGCCGTGTCGCAGGGGCAGCAGCCTAAGCAGAGAAGCCCAGACCTCCCTCTCCCCAGCCACCTCCTCCAGCTTGTCTGGGGGAACACCAAGGAGTTCCTGGGCCAGCTGAGAGATATAATCTCTCCGGGGTGTCCTGGGTCTGATCTGGGCCTCCTCCCGGTGGGACATGCCCGTAACACCTCAACCAGGAGGCGCCCAGGAGGCATCCTTGTCAGATGCCTGAACCACCTCAACTGGCTCCTTTCGATGTGGAGGAGCAGCGGCTCTACTTGAGCCCCTCCTGGATACCTAAACTTCTCACCCTATCTCTAAGGGAGAGGCCAGCCAGCCTTCAGAGGAAGCTGATTTCCGCCGCTTCTGTATCTGCGATCTCATTCTTTCAGTCACTACCCACAGCTCGTGACCATAGGTGAGGGTAGGGATGCAGAACGACCTGTAAATGGAGCGCTTTGCTTTTATACTCAGCTCTCTTTTCACCACCGGTACAGCGTCCGCATCACTGCAGCTACAGCAGCGACTGCACCGTCTGTCAATCTCCCGCTCCCTTCTCTGGATGATGTAGTTGGCTTCATCGGGTGATGGCCTCCAGCTCGCTCTGGAACGGTTCGCAGCCGAGTGTGAAGCGGTGGGAATGAGAATCAGCACCTGCAAATCTGAGGCCATGGCCCTCAGCTGGAAACGGGTGGAGTGCCCACTCCGGGCGAGAGACAAGTTCCTGCCCCAAGTGGAGGACTTTAAGTATCTCGGGGTCTTGTTCACGAGTGTGTACTTGCATCTTCCAAAACGTATTTTCACAAACTTCATGAATGAATTCATTAAGAATACATACAAGCAGACGCTGGTTTGTTGAAGATGAACAGCTGATTAAAAGCTAACGTAATGCCACCTTTAAGGCCATGCTTATGTCCTAAAAATAACACCATTGTTCTGATAAACCAATTAAGTAGATTCCCACATCGTATGAGACCAAAGTGCCCAAGTTCAACAATGTTAGCGCCACTTTGAAGAAAGTTTGACTAACACTGGCTGACTCATCAACTCCTTACACAGAGTTAATAGATATACACATCAGGAGAGGGAAACACTTGCTGACAGCATACACTCACTACAGTTAAACAGTGACCAGAGTTGTTAGTCCTACAGCGGCCACCGTAGCACCGCAGGATTATGCAGTAGAACTGGGAGGTGTATGAAAACGGGTGACTAAAAATCTGCAATCTGCTGACATTTAGTGGTGAGATTCTACACACCGGAAAACCAACAAGTCTGGTGATCAGTTAACAGGGAAAGAGAGGCGCAATAGTGACTGTGAAGTGCAGGGCATATGAAAGAAATTAATAAACAAACTACAGATCCCAGAATGGGATGAGGCAGGAAAAACAAAGCAGCTATCGTCATGACACATACTGTATAGTTCTCCACACACCTTCACACATGCACACGTCGCCTCTCAGCCTCTGTGAGTCGCTCCATTTTCTTGCCATTATCTCGTTCCTGAGTGCAGGAAGGTGGCTTCTGACTACGGACAGCGCATCGTCTTTCCAGATGGATTGTTTTTGAGGAATAACCAGTTTATCTTGGCTGGCCATCTCTCTTGCTGAGAAATGATTGGGCAGACAGGCAGTATAATTGACTGCGTTTGGCTTTCACCTTACCAATAAATACCTCTCCTTGGCAACGCCGCTCACATCTCTCATATTAGCTCCATCAGTGACACTCTTGAGTGTGGGTACAGGACGTGTTCACGTGTGTGGACTGGTGCAGGGAAGGATTGCATTTTCCCTCCACTTGTACACTTGAGAGTGTGTGTGTGCGCGCCTGTCTCAGCCTCCCTGTTTCATTGCTATCCCCAACGTCGCTTTCCTTGCATTTCAATGCGGAGGCAGATGGCATCAAAACATCCAGATGACACATTGTGTTTAGAGTGCAGTCTAATGACAGGGTAGATGGTCGTGGGGGGGTTATGTTGGCAGTTTCAGCTCCACCAGGGACCAAGAGAACCCTGTGATGATGACAGTGTTGATAGTGGTGCACCCCTTGAGATCGAGGATGACGTAAAATGTCACAGCCTAAGCACTAGTAGGCACATACACAGATTTCACTGTCTCTGCACACATGTACCCGATAGGCCTTCCCTTAGCAACTAGGAAGGCACGTGGGCTTGATATAGAGATGTGATACCGTCTGCATAGAAAAATGGTAAGCTGCCGGGAATGTGGGCCACATTAGAATTATAGCCATGATTGTCGAACTAACAGGATTCCCTCCTCCCATTCTCCCCTTCTATCTCTCCTGACTCTGTGATTTGGTCACCCGCTCCACCCAAATTGGATTTTTATTTGCCAATGCCTGTACACACCTCATCTGCCACACTCAATGGCCTCTTCTTCTGATAGGAAACTTGTGTGGTTTCATTTCCATCTCTGGCTCTCGCCTTTTTCCCGTGCATCCCATCAGCTCATTCTTTACAAGAGGATTAGATTCTCTCACTCTCTGTCTCTCTTCTCCTCCTCCTTCTTAAAGTCACCAACATTAAATCAAATTAGGGTCAATGGTGCAGTGTGGGAGCTAATCCGGCAGCACAAAGAGGCTTAGGAGATGCGCCTCCTGTTCCTAGATATTATTAAAAGTCAGCTGTGAAATAACAATTTCCCCCATCAAAGCTGCAAGCAGATTTAAGGGCAGGGTCTGTGAGATATGAGTCAGACACATAAACATCGGCGCTGGGAGAGAAAGTGTCGTGCACTGCACAACTCAAACTGACACAGAAACAAATATACATATTAATGGCATTTCTGCTACTGTTAGTGAAGTTTTGAAAAATGAGAGAAAGACTGAATCTTTGTAACTCTCCTCTCCTTGCTCTGTAGGGTACGCTACAGAAGTTTGTGGATGACCTGTTTGAGACCATCTTTAGCACAGCCCATCGAGGCAGCGCTCTGCCACTGGCCATCAAATATATGTTTGACTTCCTGGATGAGCAGGCCGACAAACACAACATCCATGACCCGCATGTCCGACACACATGGAAGAGCAACTGGTGAGTATCTGAATCTAAATATGCTGTGGGTGCTGATATGGAAATATGCATACACACCAAGTAATTGGTGTCAAGCGCACAGAATGGGAATGTTTAAGACTCCTTAAACAGTTATTTGGATCATTGATGGGCATTTTGATTTTTAAAAGTACTACAGGCACTCTGGCATTGCCTGGGTATTGCCCTGTCAGAGCCAAGTTTCACAATACGCCTCTTCCTTTCCTAATATCCATTAACCACAGGGGTGTGTAATCTTCATTAAAGCCAACCACAAGGGGCTAATCCAATTGGCTGCCAAGACTCTCCATCTATTATCATGGATAACTGGGCCAAAAAAAAAAATTCCTGTCACTGTGGAATTCTCTAAAGTGACAGATGTTCACTCCCGGGTGCAGAAGTACACCTCTAAATTAATATCTGCTGATTAATTTATACCATATTGACCTGTGAGTCCACCTTAAAAGGTTGGCTGGGGTTAAATAACTGACAGTGCCCTGGAATGGGGTGAGCAGAGGAATGAAAAGGTGAAGAAAAGGAAGTGAACACAGTGGGAGTTAAATGCACACTAATATCTCATTAGCCTCATAGCCTCTGCCAAGATCCCAGCATGCATCACTCAACCCAAGGCCCAGGAGAACCACAGATATTGGAGGAAAAATTTATGTGTATCGAGGGACGAATAGACATAAAGGAATGGGTAGGGAGAGGCTGAAGGAAAATATTATTTACTTTATCTTATGAGCCTAATTTTAGGGTTTTTCTCTGTGTTACCGGGCCAGTCACAGTGTGTGTTAAGTGTTCTGAGAAGTCGACGTGCTTCTCCCCATTAGACTTTCACTGTAGGGCTATAAATAAAGCACAATTTATCATAGCACAGCCTGAGAAAAAGCCACTGAGACTGAGCACAGTTTGTGCTGATGCCACCACAAATACCTTCTCAGTGTGGAACGTGCGTATGATTGTGCCCTTAAGCACCTCCCCGCGCGTGCATATGCATAACCTCATGACCTCATCTTAAAAGACTGCAATCTTGGCTTCAACAGAAGCCTTCGTTTTGTCTCATGGTAGAAAATAATAATGTCAGTGTCCCTTCCAAGCTGAGCCCCCATCCCATTAAACCTGTCAGTTCCACAGTTATTGTACACGCCATTAACTTCAACTGCAGCAGGAGCCCCTATATTCTACTACTACCCCCACCTTGAGGGTTCCCTTCCTTCTGTGTCCCCTGATATAACCTAACTTATGTTAGATCCTTCAGCCTTATACCATTGTCATATCATGCCAGTGTATTTGTTGCTATAGCTTACCAGTCAACCGTTTTGTTTTTTTTATTAGACGAATGTTTAGAAGTTTGCGAAATCTATACTGAAATCAGATTGTGAACCACTATTTTCCCCCATTCAGTGAGAAAATTTTCATAATTTTTCTAAAATAAAAGCAGACAGTTGCTTTGGCATGATTAATGCTGACCACGTTTCCATACACCCTAAAGACCTGAAAGTGACCTTAATGTATCGCTGAACTTTTATAGTCCAAGTCCTTTATATCAAAGCAAGACTATCAAAAAGAAAAAAAAATACTATGCCTTTCTATACCTCTATGATGCTGCTACACTACATTTTAAAATGTGCATTGAGCAGTGTGCAAAGTGCACAGTGCTAAATATGAGTGTAAATGACCACCAAGATATATTCAGATCAAACCAAACTGCAAAAGGCATGTTGTAAACACTATAAAACCTAATTATCATTTGTCCTGCACATCTTAACGGCTGAAATAGCCTTTAGATATGTAGATATTAGTTCTTCAAGCATTTTCTTGTGCTTGACTGTCAACAGAGATGCATAGTAACTTTGCCTATGCCTATGACGTGGTTGGTGGCACACCTTGCAGAATCACGACAGATGATTAAGGCAAATGTACTAGGTGTGGACAGTTTAACAGTTTAAACTTCTTTTTCAGCAGTTTTACTTCTTTTTGAAATAAACTGTATTTTCATGGTGCAAAGTTAAATTTAGTTAAACTGTTAGTTTTGTATGTATTGTGTGACAGAGTTGTAACATGTTTTGTATGTGTGTACAGTCAGTATGTGCGTACATGAGTCACTGGCTCCCAGAGCATCTCCAGATGGTATCTTTTGGATTAGTGGCAGTGTGTTAGTGTCCGCTCTCATCCTCACTCCTCTGTATTTGGTCCGCGTGTGTCCGTCTATATGCGCTGCATTTTGGGATGGAACAGACAGAATTTTAATTATTGTGCAAAACTGCCACATACACCCCTCTTTTCTGCCATCATACTGCAACGGAATCCTACTCAGATTGCTTACTACTACCACTGTGGCAGACCTAAGTATAAGGTGCCAATCACAGGAATAAAATAGCACAGTTTTGCTTACTTAGGCCCTGACTGGAACCAAACTCAGTCAGGTCACCTTTATAAAGCTGTTAATTCCAAATTTAGCTCACTGCATGTCTATGCCATAATGGCACCAGTGAGATGTTGTACATCACAACATCTGTGATTCTTTTCCTGCCAATGGTAAGCTAATTCATTAGGCCCATTCCACAAAATGGGCAGAACCATCCTAAAATTGCAGATGCAAAGGGCTGCATGAGGTGGTTTTCAGGGACCACAAGGGGGACTTAGCTGTTTGCAGGTGTTGTTAGGTACCAGTGTTAAAGTGTGGATGCATTCAAAAAATAAGAGAAAAGCAACTAGTTAGAATCACATTTGTTCTGGTCACATTTTGCCTTTAGAACAGAAATAATTCTCCTATTTACATCTGCCCAGTTTTGGTAAAGATGCTGTCTAAACTGTTGCTTATTTTGCTTGCTTAATTATACAGTTTTGTTTTTTAAACTATATCACACCCTTTTATCAGTTTGAAATGACTGCACTTTCAAGTGATGAATCAGTGGGCCCTTTTCTTACTCTGCCAGCATAAAATCTTTAGGATATGAGATGCCCTTGATCTTGGCAGCTGATATTTAACCTAATCCCTAACCAAAAGGACCGATCATGACCATCATTCAGATTCCTAAAGCTACTCAGCAGGAGTAAACTCAGATTTGCCTATTTTCAATGGATAAGGCATACTTATTATGGTGGTAATTTTGCACACACAAAATTGTGCAAAATCTCATCATCTTAGAATCCATTGCCCCATTGAAACGCCAGCTTGTCAACAATCAAGACAGCACAGCAGCCGTGTTAATATTCCTTTGATCCCTGCACCTAATCCCACTAGATTTTTTGCTTAGATTAATTTTGAAGTCATAATGCCGAGTCTTTCCTCATTCTGAGTTTAAATCCTCTTTTGTTACATTACAGCTGAATATCTTTGTGGGTGGTTGTACTAGAATAAATGCTCAGTGGATTGTTGAGGAACATTGGCGGTACTTTAAATGAATGTGTTTCAGGTTTTGTTTTTGTTTTTTTTTTTACATTTTATACTCTTTTTCTCCTACACGCAGAAACTTCTGTGTAGCGTAGACTGCAGCAGTGTCTGTTGATTTTTGTCACATCAGCTAAAAGCGCAGAGCCCAGAGAAAAGTAAAGATACAGAGATCCAAGTAACACTCAGCTTTTTCTTAATACCACCTGAGCCCCTTTCACAGCAATACACAGATAAAGCTGGCCCTATATCTAGTCATTTTGGCAGAAACAAGCCCTGCAAATAAACAGACTTGTGTATTTTTATTATTCCTGACAGGCACAAAATAGGACCCACTTGCACAAACAAGGCAATATGAACTGTGTCACTGCGCGGCCCCCAGCGAGGACCCCTGGACACTGCGAGGAAAAAAATGAGAGCCAGCCACCACCTGGTTTTAAAGATAAAGGCTTTATTGAATTGAGCACACACATCAAATAGAGCACATCAGCAACAGCAGGGCCTGTGTACTAGCTTTGCAAAGTGAATGAATCCTCGTCCCTTCTGGCGAATAATATGTTCATGCCTATTGACTAGCTGGCTGTAGCAAATTTGAAAACGGCATTTAGGGACTTAATCTCAGAGCAGCTCAACCGGACATAGGCTGTTGTTTTACTTCACACTCTTTGTTCGCCCATTTGAATGGCTATTCAAGCATTCTGTCACCGAGACAGAACTGAACAATCACTGCAAAACTCTTTTTTTTTTTTTTCCCCCCACAGGAAGCCTAACAGACTACATTAGTTAGCATGACTCAGTTTTAGATTTTATTAAGAGACTACCTTTATTTATTTTTTTTTACAGGTGAAAGGAATTATATTAAAGAATTTCATATTGTTGTGTCCAGAATTGGAAATATCAAGATTGGGAAAATTAAAAGGAATTTAAAGAAAACAGCAACAAACAATTATTTATCAGGGAATGAAAAGTTAAAGTGCAAAAGCTGCATGAGTTTGAGTTTGATACTAAACTACTTTTTGTTCTCTTTTCCCTCTCTGACAGCCTACCTCTGCGTTTCTGGGTGAATGTGATTAAAAACCCCCAGTTTGTGTTTGACATCCATAAGAGCAGCATCACAGACGCCTGTCTGTCTGTGGTGGCCCAGACTTTCATGGACTCCTGCTCCACCTCAGAGCACCGCCTTGGGAAAGACTCACCCTCCAACAAGCTGCTTTATGCCAAGGACATCCCCAGCTACAAGAGCTGGGTGGAGAGGTAAGCTGTCAAGAAAAGCGCATGTGCATACACACCAATTACTGGATAGATGAAGAGAGAAAGAACCATCAGAAAACCTGCATTAAGCGTGTTTCATTCCAGCACACACAATGCGACTGTAGCAATGTGATCTATGAGCTGTGAAACCCAATCCAAATTACAATGCAGTGGGAATAGATGGGAGTGCCCAGGGCATAAGATCTACAGGACATAGGAGCCAGTGTGTGTGAGTAGGGGGGAGAGAAAAAAAAAATCAAGGGAAGCATTTTTGAGAGTTGCAGGCAGCAGAAGCCGGTAATTTGTTAAAATGGAAGTTTTATTAAATTTATTTGTCAGCAGGGGAGGCAAAGAGGTCCTGAATAAAAGATGGGGTACTGTGAAGTGGTTCCGAGTATTTATGTGGCTGTAGCGTTGTTGCAAAGCAAGCCTCAGGATGAGAATATATGTGCAGTGCTTGAATGGGTGGAACCAAATGAGGGGATTCAGGCTCGGGATTGTGTGGCTCTCTCTGGTCTCCTATAAGCGATGCATAAAAAAGATATGCGTGGACAGAATAGAGCAGCTGCTACTGTGAGGGGAAAATGCTGGTTGCATGTTTTGTTTTTTAATAACTGCATATAAACAGGGAATGCCTGGTATCACAGAATGGCGTCAGTGTATTTTGTACTTTTACAAATGATTCTTTCAAATCAGTGATTACTGCAAAGTGAAACTGTCTTAATCTTTTTTAAAGAGCCACACTAATGGTCAAAAGTGGATCTTATGCCGTTTCACTTTACTGTCCAAAGTGCCACAGCAAGGGATTTACAGGTCAGAAAGAAACTGATCACTGTAGAGGTTCAGACGAGATATCCTACTGTTCTCTGTCTCCCTCCTCCTCTATCTTGGTTAGAAAGAGAGGACGCTGCTTTAGCTGGTTAGCAGGCCAGTGGATATCTCCATCCCTTGAAATCAGTGTGTCTCGCTCAGTACTACCCTGCTGAGACTTTGCTTGAAACACCACTTCAGCCACTAATAAATTACATAAGACAACAACTGCATTCAGCACTTCCATGCTATGCAGCTGGGCAGAGCCACGATATCCCAAAGCTTTTTACTTGCTACAATATGTTGATGTTATTAAAAAGGTGTTGTGAAGTGAAGCAGACCCGTGAGCTCCTGCCACCTGCTCTGAATTTGATGTGGGAGTTGAAGGTCTCCAGACAATGACAAATCCATCACACCTGTCATTACATTATTTGTATACAAGACTGCTTGCATATAAATCTATACCTTTAAAAGTATGGAATACGTGTGGTGGTTTTTCCTTTAACGGCTTTTAAACTTCAGTAGTAAACGTTACTGTAGAGACATCGGCACTTGCAACAAACTGGATGTTAAATTGGTAAAGCAGTATTTTTATTTCACTTCTGCAAATAATTGACCAACTAATTACCGGTATTTAAAGATTTCAATGAATTAAATTTAAAAAGTTGGTGGTGAAGAAGAATTCCAAAATGGGGTTGATCTCATTAGAAATATACTCACATTTTCCACCTAACACGACAACACTAGTAATGAAAGTGATCGCTGCAAAAGATATTTTGCAACAGCAAAAATGCAAACACTGCAGCAGTCTTTAATCCGCATAATTGTCACACATCAGTTCAGTTTGAGGCTTTCACAATTTCATATTGTGACAGGTTATTTCACATTTCAACAAAGAAACTACTGAACAGCTAGCTTACTTAGTAAAAAGTAACCTAACTGTAGTGGCTGGGCCTACAGCTATCTTGTGATTTATACAATGAAGACTTTAATTTTGCTTTCCATACATACCACCTCTCCCCCCCCCCCCCCCTTTATTGCTTATGCTTGCTTTAGTGAATGTTATGAGCTTGTTGAGTCCATTCTCATGTTCATGACACTAACAGGGCCCAGGTCAGAGCTCTAGCTTTCAGTACTGTGCAGTGTCAATACAGCTATGACCTCTGTGAGTAACACCCACCTGCCTTCTCCTTTGCTCTGTTAGCTCTGACAGCTTGTTTCCTGGCAAATATCATCACACGCACTCCCAGAATTATCCATCCATACAACGGGCCTGTCCCCAAGTGGCTGTAGCTCCAGGAATTTAATATGTAAATAAGCAGCTTTAATCAACACAGTTGATATGGGCAACACAGCTGCTGCTGACAGTGACTGATTGCCTTTAGCTCAGTGCGGCGTGTGTGAGTATACTGTATGCTGCTGCAGTGTTCCATTTTAAAACATGAGGCCTCTCTGCATCTACAGGTTCCATTTAGGTCACTTTACTATGAAACGTGCTTTTCGTCTCTATGCTCCACGCATTAGTCAGGCATTCATAAACGATGAACTCCGAAGTAAACATCTGTGTAAAAATACATAACTGGGCATATTCTGCTTTCAAAATCATTTAGCACTTTTCCTTTTAGCATCTTTTTTTTTTTTTGCTGCTGTAAACACACCTTAATGCTTTGTATTGTTCCTCCTGCCCTCTCTTCACAGATACTACTCAGACATTAACAAGATGCCAGCGATCAGTGACCAAGACATGAATGCCTACCTGGCAGAGCAGTCGCGGATGCACATGAATGAGTTCAACACCATGAGCTCTCTCAGCGAGATCTACTCCTATGTGGGGAAATACACTGAGGAGGTACGTAATGCTGGGACCTATTACACCTTTGGGCAACACATCAGTGCTGTCGCTAACTAAGGGGGTACTTATAAGAGGCAAATCGTACCACGCCCAGGCATTTAACCCCCAAAAGTCATGAAAAGTCAATGAAAGAAAAGATAGTGTATTAAAATGTGGGAAGTAAAAGGGACTACCTGAAGCCAAGAACAGTGAGTGTAGGCCAGCTGGGTACAGTGGGACAGTCAAGCTCAAGCACTCCCCAAATCCAAGCCAGTATATCAATAGCTACAATCAATTTCTATAGTAACACAAATAGTAATTTGCTGGATTTTTAAAGTCCTGTTATGTTGAGTGCTTTTAGTAATAGCGTTGTGTGTCTTTTTCACGGTCACGCCGGCAGATTGTGTGCGCACTGGAGCAGGACGATGCAGCCAGGAAACAGAGGCTGGCCTTTAAGCTGGAGCAGGTGGTGGCCTTCATGAGTCTGGAGAGCTGAGAACCGCACTTCCCAGGGTGCACTGGGAAGAGACCCCGTCAGAAACCGAGCTGTGCCTGAGCGAAGACCTGTCCCCATCTTTTTTCATCATGTGACTTCCTCCCTCAGCCTTTCAGAGATGAATTCTTCCTCTAACTTTTTTTCTGCTTCCTGTTTTTGTTTTTTGTTGTTGTTGTTTTTTTTCTTCCCATTCACTCTGCTGCATAGACTAGTTTACCTGAAGTTATGCGAGGGGTGGCCCGGAGCTGAGGTTGGCGTTTCCCCACAGTGCAATGTGGGGGATCCCTCAGCTTCACCACAGAGAAGCTTCAAGGGGTGATTGCTTGAAAGCTGGCCATATTGGCAATGTGTCGATCCCCCCTGTTGGAAGGAAAGAGGGGAAAAACATTTTTATGTTGCCTTCAAGAATTTACACCGATAGGTAATTCTTTAAAAACCACAATGTTGGGTGTCCATTTTGTTGAGAACTTTTCAGAATAGGATAGTTAAAATAAAACCATCTCTAGAGTTCAGTTTATTGTAGTTCTATATTAAATATACAGAATCAAGAGGAAGCATCAACACTGATGACTGCAAGCCAAATGAACACCTCTGAAGAAAATTCATGCAAGGATGGTTTGCCAAGTTTACACTGTACCTTCAAGCAAAGCATACATATCCGTGAAATCTGGGGCAAATCCAGGCAAGCCTAGAATGTTCTTGTGTTCTTTAATGTAGCTGGAGTTGTATTTAAGAAAAAGACTGATGGGGGAAGGGAAGGATTATCGCTTCTCTGAACTTTTCCTTTACTGAACCATGATGAACTTTACAAACCAGAGCATCCCCAGCCTATAGCCCTTTGCGACATGCACACATTTTTACCTGGCCCAGCATACATTTAAGAAAGTGCTCATGATTTCTTCTTCCATTTGGCTTATATAGCTACTGCAAAATTAAGCTATTAGATGAAACCCTGGAGCCCCCGCCCAAGTTGGATCCTTTGTAAAAAAAAAGAAAAAGCACACAACCAACTCTGGAAGACAGTGTTTTGACTGCTGCTCCAAACACCAGTAGCAGTCTTTGCCTGGCTCTTGCCACTTCCAACCTTGTGTCGCCGCTGCGACGGTCTATCAAAGCACACACATGCACACAAAACGCACACACACTCAGCAGCTACCCAACATCCTGACTGCCCAGATTTCTACGCCAACAATGGAGGACGTAAAGGGAAGAGCTGACTGAAATGCACTGGGTAAGAAACTGCTTGATCAAGAAAAACAAGAATGATTCAATACAGCGTGTGCTACCTAAAGAGGCTCTGTTGTGAGAGTAGCACTTCTTTCCCGGAATGTCCCAAGTTTAAGACTTTTGTGTGAAGAAATCAAATGACACGGACTTAGTTGGTCAGCCAAAAACCAAAGGAGCTTGAAATTTTCAAAAATGGTCAAAAATGTATTTATAAAGTGCCACTGAGGAACTGACAAACAAAGGACTATGTATAAGACAACCACTTCTAAGACAAAAAAAAAAAATATTGTGACTTGAACTTTAAGCAACATGTGTGATTTTTCTGACCTCAGTGTGTCGAGGTGAGAGGCTCTGTGGGCGAGGTGATCCGATCCTCCTTTCTCTTTTCATCATCCCGGGTCTCTCTGGCTCTCGGCACACCGTTCACCCCCTTTTTCGTCCAGCTCCTGACTTACCAGTTTTTCTGTTTTGCACAAGCATTGGAGATGGTAGCTAGTTGCATACGGCAAAAACCCCAACTCCTGAGTGTGTAACTGTTTGAGGCGCTCTTGTCTGTATTAGTGTAGTTGTCCTCAGTGGCGGCAGGGGGCGGCCTTCTCCAAACCTCAAAAAAAAAAAAGAGGAAAAAAGAAAAGAAATTAAAAAAAAAAAAAAAGATCTGATAAAGCAGAGCAAGACGTGAGCATCACGGCAAGATAAACAGAAAATGATGGACATAGATAAGACTTGTTGGATGTGAATCCCCACTATGGGAGAGAGCGATGGAAAGATGGAGGCGCCCTCCGTACATTTTGACCTCTGCCCTTTCTTTTGCCTTGACAACGTGCCCCATGTGGTGATGTGAATGTGTGAAGACCGCCCTAGGTCCACCTTGGGTCCTTTATTGGCTTTTTAAGCGCATGTAAAACGTAAACAATTTAAGAAACTTATTTAAAAAAAAAAAAAGTGAAAAATAAGAAAATTAAGCCTTGCAATGATGATGTGGATGTGTTCTTTTATCTTTCTTTTGCTTGGAAGAATCAAGATGGAAAAAGTGGATTGTTCATGTTATAAAAACTATAACTTTCGTTTAAGGTGGAACCTTTATCCAGACCAGTCCCCCTATGACACAGTCTCGTCCCTATGATTTTTGTGACGTGATAGATGCTAAATAAAGGAGTTACTGTATACCTTTGCATGTTGACCTGTTTGGATGGTATGAAATTGAATTGCCTTGCAAAAAGATATTTAGAGACATCTACAACTGCTAGGGGCTTTTGAAGTCATTTCCAACACAACTGCTCATTTTCTGGATGTCATTTAAAGACAGCATGTACCCCATTTTGGATTTTCTTGTCCCATTTACTGTGTCCTCCATTATAGACCAGCACTCTTTGTGTGTGACAGCTGTGCCGCCTCTGCAGTTTAAATCTGGTCAGGCAGAACATTTCTTTTTATTGGTTTTATTTTTTCCCTATTGAAAACTGCGTTAGAGTATTTCATCGTGATAAATGCTCAACTTCCCAGAACAAAAAATCCCTCCTTTACAGTGATGAAGCCTGCCCATTTTTTTTTTAAAGAACAGAATATGTGCAGTTATGAAAACAGACGGGTGTGATTAGATGCAGGTTCACGTCCTAAAAAGCAACGAAGGATTGCCTCAATTTGCCAGCGCAAGATGTGAAAATGAACACCAAGAACAAATTAAGTAGGCCTATACCTCTAATTTATCATCCATAGCAGGAGAGGCGCATTAGCTTTATTAGACTTGTGTTTTAGACTGAGTTTAGCAAGTGACTCCTTTTTTTAGAGGGGTCATTGTCTGTTAACAACTTTCTGCAGCTTTTTGAGAGGTGATCAAAAGGTTTTGGGAATTATGTCTTTGTGCATGTTTATCTCTGCAGTGTACACTGGATGTCCTCCACTGCATCTCAAAACCAACCTTTCAAGTTGAGTTTCAATTAGCAGATCTGGAGGAAGTCACAGTAAGGCAAGTCTGGCAAATGTTGAGCGAACAGACTTTGTGTGGCCACAGAACCCCTGCGTTTCGAGTGCACTGCGTGGCACACACCACACTTCAGACAAGGAAAGTCTGAACCCTGAGTTTATATTTAGGATACAGAACCTACTGGAACATTTGTTCCATGCAAGTTTGGGCTCTACTATATACACACTCTGAATGTGCAAATTGGACTTTTGGGATTTCACCTTCAGGGTTATCAGCTAGTGTTAATCATATATGGTTGTTCATCTTCATTTCCAAATTCACAGAACTTTTTGATCACATCTCATGCAGCATACAGAACTTCTATTATTTCAATTTAGGATTAATTTTAGGGACATCCAGGTTTCTGTTCCCAGCTGTGTGTTACTAAATAAGGTGAGAGCCCTTGGCTGTGATTGCAAGTCTGCTCCCCCGGTGTCTCATCCTGTCTTTCATTTCTCCCCCCCTCACCCTGTCACTTCCCGGGCAACAAAGGTCGTCTGGTAGTAGCCACCTAGCGTTGCCAAGAGCACAGATAAAGTTTCCACCTTCAAACGTTTTGTAGGAACTAAAAATGTCCTCCTAGCTCAGTGTTATAGCAGATGTTACACAAACATGCTAGAAAAGACTTTTACTAGATCATATTTGAAAGATAAAGAGTATCTTATTGAGAGATGAAAACGAAACCTGGGGGATATAAGGCGAGCTTCTCTAACTTTGTTATAATTAATTGTATACCTGTGTATGTAAATATAATGCATTCCTATTTTGCAGTCAAGAACAAAATACTATTTGTAATATAGAATAAACTTTATTATGAAACCAAGCATTTCACGAGTCTCGTTGTTCCTTATTGTGCCAGTGTAAGCAAAGTAACACAATTCCATAACAATCAGCTTATAAAGACTACACTGTGTCTTTATGAGCTGGATGGCACTAATTTCCTTTTCAATTCCCGTGACAGTCGCTACAGGGTATGTTCAGGGACGTAGAGGCCATCGCAAATCCCCCACTGTGGGGTGCCAGACAAAGCAGCAAAGAAAAGCCACACAATAATGCATGACAAAGAGTCAATTGTACTCTGGGATTTCTCATTACTCCCTTGCTGTTGACTTTATACATGCCAGGATACACAAGGGATAGAACTGTACTGTAGCTGCAAGATCTCTCCGATGATAAGAAACACCATCATCTTTAAATCTTTAAAAAAGGTTGTCCACATAATTTTAGACTTTAAGTGTCCAAATTAGTCAAAATATGGATTCATTCATTCATTCAATCAATCCTGCCCACAGTACCATTGGGGAAGATAAAGGAAACCGTGGATCTGGATCTGAATGCAAGTGGCTTCAAGGGTAAACCTCTAAATAAATATGTAAATTTGCATCCAGCAATCATAATGTATCTGAAGACTATCACACAGCAATGACATCCAATTCAGCTAAAGCCATTAACGTCATCATAGAGGCTGACACCGGCTAGCAAAGCATAAAGAAACATCCCTGCCAACTGAGAATTGAGGATGAAAGCTGAGGTACAAAAAGCTGGTTGATCCGTCGTGAGCAGCAGATAGTAGCACTGGATGGAGTCAGGTATTTAAGCAAGTAGGTATGCAAATGGCATCCTTAAAAATTATAGTCCTAAGCCACTGTTTTTACATCATTCATTGTTACAATTTAGAATGTAGAGGATTGGTTCTTGAGATATTACATCACATTTTTGAAGCAACATCCTAAGATTCGGTTTATACAATACACAAATACAGTGAGATATACCCCAGACCCGTAATGTATAAAAATAAAACATGAGAACACAAACAGTATCCTATTAACTGAAAAATTACTTGTACTATAAAAGTGACAGGGCATAAAAACTGTATGAATGAGAACAGAAAATGGTGATAGAATAAAAAAGATTATTCGAGAAGGAAGTACACAACAAAACAGAGCAAATGTATTTTGTTGTCTTAAGGTTCTAGTGACCAAGAAGGGGATATTTCCTGCATCTTATTGGAACTAAAGATCTATGTGGGACCAGAAAAGGTCTCAAAACAGAAGGAGAAATGATGAAAGTTTTTAATGAGCCTAGTGAAATTGCCTCAAAAGATTCAGGCCTCAACCAGCTGAACAGTTCAGACATCAAACGGAAGAGAGAGAAAAAACATGTCATCACCTTAAAGTTAAAAAAGAAAATCCTACATCTGCATCTTGCCAAATTTGTTAGTTTTCTAATTCCGCATTCCAAGCTGGATTTTTTTTTTTTAATGTGGAAACTGGCTAATAGTGAATTTTCCAACTAATGTGCAACTCTGGCTTACTGGACCTGGACCTCTCATTGTATTTGGCTGCAAGTCAGCCTATTAACTTTGCCAACTTATGCAAATGCTGCTTAGCTCCTAATCTGTGTTGAAATAAAATAAGCTTCATGGGCTACCTCCACAGCTCCCGTTTATACTGTCAAGAGACAAGTTACAAAAGCCGATCGTCTTTAATGAGAGGCGTTTCCTGACATGATGTAACCAAATAACCAGGTCAAAAATATTAAGTAAACAGTCGCACTGGTAAAAGATTAGCTGAACCTGTAAGCTTCTTCCAGTTGAAGCCAGTCAAGCAGACCTGAAGCCATTCAGGAAATCAAGGAGGGAAATCCCTGCCTCTAAGCGCATGTCACTCTGCAGAGCTTAGCTGCAGTAAAGACATAACTGGTTTATTTTACTCTGCAACCTGCATTATTTAATGTCGTACATCAAAGGCAGCCAAAATGCACACTTTAATGTATTAAGTTTAATTTGGCTCACCGGCTTCGTTATCTCACAAAACACACAACCTCACAGGAAACTCTTTGTAACATCAACTTTTCCAACCGGTGCAGCTGCACAATAAAGCACAACACTACTTCATTACAACAAGGCCATCTTTAAAACACCTTCCCTGAAACACCCGGGGCTGAAAAAGTCAGAGGTAAGGTTTAAAAAAAAATGAGTAAATGGAAAACAGGAGTGACAAATGAGGAAATAGAAAGTTCTGTGCAGCACAGGAGGGCAGCGAAAGTGTGAAATGCAGAAAACAGGGTGACAACCTGCTGGACGGGTATATATGGATGTGAGAGGCTGCAGCACTCCAGCAGGCTTAGTACCTGACGAGGACGAGAGATTGAATTGGCCTAGTGTCACCCTCCATATACCAACCAGTGAACTGGGAGTAATGGGTGAGAAATAGAAAGAGGGAAGGTGGAGGGAGAAATAGCAGTAGGGAGAGGTGGGGGGGGGCTGCCAAGTGTTACCCTAATTTTCTGACTAGTGAGCTGGGAATAATGGAAGAGGAGAGAGGCAACTCTGTGAGGTGATGGGTTGAGAAAGGTTGGATGGAGGTATCAGAGGGGCAGGATGATCGAGGGCCGGCTATGATTGCTTTGCACCGAGGATGGTTTTCCACACTCCCATGATCACCACAGCTCTTTCACCTCAAATCCCCACCCTGCCATCACATCCCCAAGCACTGATGTGATGTGGCTATGGAGGGGAAAAAAACAAAAAACCTGAAGGTCCATCCACATGGAGGTCGAGGGATGGAAAAGAAGAAGTAGTGAGCGGTTTGGTGCTGTTGAGACATTCGGCATGTTGCAGGGCATGCAGGCTTACAGGGCAGGACAATCAATAACGCTGGACCTGCTGCTTTAGGGACTTGAACCCATAATCATTCCTTGGTCACCTTAGCTAAAAAGACTGATCTTCAAGAAGAGAAACTATATTTACCGTCAACAAAGCAATTCAAATGACTAATCTCACCATCAGCTTCTAGGTCAAAGTTCCCTTACAAAGAAAGACTTGAACGAAACTAATGTTACAGAAAGATACGAGGAAGTTTTCAAATCCAAGCTTGTGCACTTTATGGCATGGTGGCATGCTCATTACTTGCACATATACCTAAGTTGTGTTTAATGGTTTGGTTTGGCTAATACCACCCACCTGACTAAAGGGGGAGGAGCCAGAAGTGTCAAGTATTAGAAGGTGAAAACAGCTCGATTCGTTTTTTCTTTATTTTTATTTTTTTTTAAATCATCTGTTGTCAACCTCTGTCATACGCATCTTCGGTGGAGCTGGGAGCTGATCCTCGATGAGGCCTTCCTCAAACCACAGCCTCTGGCCTAACTTGTTGCTTTGTTATTATTGGTCATTAGCTGTACCCCGCCTCTCGCCCTATGACAGCTGGGATAGGCTCCAGCGCCCCCCGCGACCCTGAAAAGGAGAAGCGGAAGCGAATGGATGGATGGATGGATGGTCATTAGTCATTTACATTTGTGTCCTTGCTAGTGAATTTCCAACTCTCTGCATAAATACGGTCTCTCATCCACATTTGAGCTTCACAAATGTGCATGAAAGCATGTAACTGCATGGGTTAATATTTAGAATTAAAAAAAATCACCACCACAAGTTGAATCACAAAACAATGAAATCCATCACAGAATATTACCAAAGATATTATCCATATAGGCCCTTTAATTATTATTTAATTATAATAATTTGTACATTTTTAATATATGACCACTTTCAGCTCAAAACTAAAGCAAAAAAAATGTTCAACTGGGCTCATTTCTACTAACTTTGTAGTTTTTTTATTCAACGTAGAACGATGATTATTCACACTGTATCAGAATCAGCAGCTCTCAGTACATTCCCTCAGAGTATCTCCTCACCTTCACTGAATTACAGCAGGTTAAGTTGCTGCATTGTGTCCATAGAAGGACAGCTTCACGAATATATTGAGCTAAAGTAGAAAGTATTTCAGTTTGGCAAGCATTCATCCTTGCCAAGACTTTTACTAAAACATCTGGCTCTTGCTTGTGATTTCAAGTTTTGGAATTGAATTTTTCGTGTGGCTGCTATCACTGGCTGCTTTTCTGACTACCAGACTGGCAGGATGGATGACTTGATGATAGCAGAACAGTCTGGACACTGGTTGACGGGTCTAATTTCAGCAGTGGACTCAGATATTGACAACTGCACACAAGCAGATGGAAGTAATTTCCGATATTAGTCTATTCTCCTCCGTCTGTTCTGTCTTGGTAAACATTTGTGTTGCTGGTAACAGGAGGGATAGAGTGGGAGAGAAATGAGACGGACATGGATACATCCAGAAAAACCCCTCATAGTACAGATGGAGAATAAAGATACAAATCTGTCAAAGGGTTTAGAGCTAAGACTTTAAGTGACCTTCAAGCTGAGGTGTACACTGTGAGTCTGCTGAGTCGAACCAGTAAAAGTATAAGTGTGCGATAGTTCTACCAGACAGAACTCGAGTCCTGTGTAATGCATCACCTTCTAACTCCAGGATAACCGGTGCAAATGCTAAAAATTATTCTGATGATACCAAACTCCATCTCTGAAACCTTCATTCCAGCATTGCTGACTACTTCCACTGCATAAATAAGCTGTACAGTTGCAGAGTCAAGAAAAACAGCCTGTTATGGTAAACATTATTACACCTATAACGCACACACAATCTCTCTTCTAAATCCCCCTCCCCGCATTTCAGCTCCTAATCAATAAGATCCATGGAATTCCTTTTAAGGAGCCCATTTGCTCCTCGGACTCCAGCGAATTACCAAAGCTGCGTGAGCCTGTACAATACAATAAATTGATTATCTGGTTCAGATGTTCATTGAATTTATTTTGATTCTATTGTCTGCTTTCATGCCTGGCACGTTCTTCCTCTTGATAATGGATTACAGCTGTGCAGCAGATCGGTACGGTTTTGTGCTCTTGGAATGGTTTTAAACTGGAATTTCAAAAAACATTCCTAAGCCATTACTTTAAAGCAATATGCAACAAAACAACTTTATATTAAAGGTACATATACTGTATTCAACAATAACTATTGTTCAGATCAGTAGTATCTTTTGTCATTATAAAACTAGTATCCTCTTAACATGAGCAGGTACCACAAAACAAGACCCTGATAAATATGCGCCATTCTTATGTAATAAAATACAAAACCATAAATTTTAATGACCAAATAACTCAATTAGTTAAAAAGACAATGTTTAGTATCCCCCAGTTTAATGCGAGCCATGGCTCATAACTACTCTGAGACTTATTAAACTGCACAGTTATTCGTTTCCTTCCTTTTTATACTTAGGAAATCCATCATAGCACAAACACACTGCAATGAACAGAGCCTGTAATGAGTTACAACTTAAAGGGGAAAAAAATGGGTTTTTTTTAATCATTCTCTTTTTTTTAAAATAAGCGTTAGGTGACTACAACTGAACTCTCTCTTCTTAGGGTCACTTGAGAGATCTTTTTAAGCTTTTCTTCAAGCCAGGAACAAATTGACTAAACTTGCTGTAATTTAGTTATTTACAAAAAAAAAAAAAAAAAAAAGAGAGTGTCCATGGAAACTAAGGCTTTAATAGGTACCGGTGTGCTACAAATATGCATGCCATTAACCAACTAGGTATTGGTGAAAATCTGCACCTTATTATAAGTATATTAACTGTTATTCAAGCTTTCTAGCCATACACAGTTATGCAGCTGAGACTGAGACATAGTAATGACCCAAAAATAAACCATACTGTTAAAGATTTTTTTTAATAAAAATCAGTGGAACAACACTAACATAAAAAAAAAATGCATGACTGCTAAAATTAGAAACTTCCCACCTTTGAATTATGCTGAAAAACTAGTTAATGCATTTGTGACTTGTAGGCTGGAATTTCTTAGTATCAGGTTTTCTAAACGCTCTCTGAAAGCCTTAAACTTGTAGTACTAACAGGGACCAGAGAGATGGAGATAATATTTCTCTTATATTAGCTCTAATTGTTGCTGGCTCTTGATAAATCCAGAACTCTATTTACAATCCTAAAATAAAGTTTTGAATGATCAGGCCCCATCATATCTTAGAGACTTTTAAGCACAGACTTTCTACAGTTTCCAAAAGTAATGGGAGGCCGAGCCTTCACTTATCTCCTCTGTGGCACCAGCTCCCAGTTTGGATTCTGGAGTCAGACACCCTCTCTATTTCTAAGATTAGCCTTAAAACTGTCTTTTTAGATAAAGCTCAGGGGACCCTGAACCATTCCTTACAGAAGTTATGCTGCTATAGGCTTCACATTATATAATGAGTATTTCTTTTCCACTCCTATGTTTTTTTCATATGCCCTTCCTCCATTCTTCCCCCCAACCAGTTATTGCAGATGGCTGCAGTTCCCTGAAGCTGGCTCTAACAGGCTTCTTTCTGTTAAAAGCGAGTTCTTCCTTCCCACCATCGCCAAATGTTTGCCCATAAAGGATCATCTGACTGTTGAGCTGTTGTCTGCGATATCGTAGGATCTTTACCCTTACAGTCTAAAGCACCTTGAAGCATCTGTTGTTGTAAATTAGTGTAATTTAAATCAAAATTAATGAAACATGCAATACAGAAGCCATTTGTTGTCGTCTATTATGTCAGCAACACCACTGCTAAGAGAAATGGTGATATGCTAATTGTTTGAACTGTCAAAATGAAATTGCTCAAAACAAAAGTTACCCATATGGACATTAAAGCCTTTACAGCTTATCCAGAGGTAAAAATAAATACATAAATACAATTTCTAATTTAGTGAGTGCACAAAAGGATGATCATGAGTAATGTTATATTGATTGTGTGTAAGATAAAAGAGTAGAAATATGAAGAAATTGAGAGAAAATGACGATTTGCTGCTCTTTAATACAGACTCAAACATTGGCGATGATAATATCAGGAAAAAAATACATCTGTTTTTGTGAGCCGATCTGGTGAGCCAGCACACAAAGGGCAGCCCTGTATCATAGTCAGCCACCTGTGGGCTTTTGTCCCTGGCCCGTCACGTCACATATCCCCGCCATGTTAGCCTGTCTACAATGGACAGGAGCCCATCAGCTGGATTCAGCGCTGGCCCTGGCCTCTGTGATCTGACTGCTGTATGATACACAAAGCAAAATCCCACTAGACAGACTCACACAGGGATTAACACAAATACCCCCCACCCTCACCCAATAAAAAAAAAAACAAAACCCATATGTGAACAAAGCCACACACGTTTTCACAGCTTCTCCAGCACCAACATTATGAATATGAATAACCCTCTGGCCCAGATTTTAGCGAGCTGTACCATTCGGTGCTGCGTTCAAGCCTTCAAGATGTCAACACAGCGACAGAAGGGCAAACTGAGAAACAAATCTAACAACACAGTGTGGGCCAGCAATAGGCTATAGGCATCAGCCAGTGATCGAGGGTGATGAGGGAAAAAAGGGGTGTTCCAGTGCTGGCCCAATATGCTTTATTTAGCAGAGCAAATCTGAGCAGAGCCCAGTGACTTGCACCAGTTGTTTATGCACTAAAAGTCCATGTGGTGAACTAAAAACTTTGCAATTCAAGAACCTAACTTGTCGAGAGACTTGTGACGACAGCTTGCTGAGAGGGTACAGATTGTAGAGGGGTACAAACGATGGCAGGAAGATCTACCTCTAATCCAATTCAGTGGCAGCCATTTGAATAATTGATGTGGGGACATAAATTGGTTCATTCCAGATGTCCCCTGCTCCCTTAATCAATACTGATTCCCTTAATCAATGGTTGGCTGCCCAGCCCATGACTTTGGCTGTTCTACCCCCACACAGCCAGGCTGCAGCCAAAGCTTCCCACAGTCCGAGTCACAGGTGGTTGGCTGCAAAGTGGCTGTTTGCAGTGATAGACTCTGGGTAATTGAGGCTCTTACCCGGCGGGGTTGGGGTGGTGAGAGCAGTGGTGGGGAGACTGCAGATTGGTCTCTTTTGTGGAGAAGGCACATGGCTTCCATTGGGAAATAACTGCAAATTGATTCCAAGACTGCCTTGAAAAGAAAACTTTCATCATGGAGAGAGCGACTTGATTAATTAAAAGACAGAGGAACATGGATAGATGCTCTAGGTTGGTGACTAGCTAGAGTGATATTCAGCGTGACTTTCCTAGAGATGTGAGAAAGGGCAAGAAGACACTCACTTGCTGCATAAAGAACCTGAACTTGCTCATTTCTATGCTAATAATCTGCATACAGAAAAGCTGACAAATATGGAGTACACACACACACAGAGCCAGATAATAGTGGGCAGAAGGAGCTGTGTGCCAGGATGCCAGGACAGAGTGGAGCATAGCAGTGTGTGACAGCTGTGTGGCACAGCTGGGGGAGACAGATAACCCTCAGTCTGTATGAGCTGACAAAACATCCCTCCTCAGAAGACTGAACACAACTTCACCTGGCTCTGCTTGCTTTCTCATCATCCCTCTGTACCCGTTGCTCTTGTTGTTCCTCTAAATACCCCTCTCTTTCAAACTGCCTCTCATTTTCTACTCCCACAATCCATGTGCCCGTTACATCCCTCACCTTTTCAATATCCTTTTCATATCTGTTCCTTTTCAAAATGTAGCCTGCAGCTGACAGGACACCGTCTAGCACCTGGCTAGAGTGGGCTGCAGGCTGCCAGCAGGACACTTGCGGTGGTCTATAAATGTCAGGGTATAAGTGTCAGGTATAAAGCACAGGCAGCTAATTTGTTAAGGAAGAGAATAAATACAGTGTGCTGATCAGGAAAGAGAAAATTAACATAACAATCAAATCTGGCACATGTCTTAAAAATCATGTTTCCAACAGACTTTTGTTACATCTTTCACACAGCTTCAGATGACACCTGCAGAGCCATTTCAAGTTATGCAAAAATCCGTTTCTGGGACGGTGCTGCATGCTTGATGGAATCCCTAGAGATCGCGGCACAGACGTGCCTGCTGTATTCCTGCAGTTTGTTGATTTTTCAGCCCCAACGAATTATTAAAGCATCGAAGTCTTGACATATTATCATCATCCAATAAATCAAGATGTGTCCATTTCTATTTCACATCTGAAATAACAAAAACATGATAGCAAGATGGATTTCGGACTCTACAATTGTCAATAATGAAGCCACAACATGTGTTTATAGCACCGAATAACTAACCAAAACCGAAATGACAACTGCAGATGGGGACCTCTTAAGGGGGAATTGCACTTCAACTTGCATTAAACAAGTTGCAAGTATATTTGAACCAACAACATAATTGGGGTTCTTAAAAAGCTTTTTGTGAACATTGCTAGCCATTTTGTAAACGCGTGCAGAATACAGCACATGTATGTAAACTGTGTTTGTATGCTTGCTTATGCTGATGTAATGTTTAATATCCAATCAGCATTCAAACACACACTTTGGCTCTGAAGTCTTGCTTGGAGCTGACTGGCAGCATCCTTGGAGGGAGGCACAGCTATAATCAATTTACACAGCAATCACAGATCTGCACACAGCAACCTTCAACAAGTCCTTGAAAGCTTGAATCTCTCTGCTGATCACAAGCCGTCAGCAGAAGCTGATTAATGAATTAGATGTTCATATGTGCGTTTAAAGTCACACCAGCTCTGCTACAGTAGTAATCCTCACACTAGCGTTTGGCAGAATGAAAAGCGGCTATCCGTTATGTCTGGCTGTATTTAGAATCAAATGTCGCATACGTGATAAGAGTCACTCTGAATTTTAAAAGTGGGACAACAGAGCACATTTTTAATGAAAAATAGGAAGGGAACAGTGACAGGGTAGAGTGAAAAAAAAGCAGGAAGCTGGTGGTATGATCTTTTAAAGTTATTAAACATATAGGAATGAAACCAAGTCCCTTTTATATAAGTCAGATATAACAAAAACGATGAACTACGGACTGAAAAAAACCACAAGGCACAACCTCATTATTTGTAAATGCAGAAAATCTGTCAAACTGATACGAGTGTTTCCTCCCATTTCTTTGCAATATAAATGTTGCTACTAATTTTACTAGATACACATAGGAAAAAAATGGAAGGATGCTTGCTGTACTCTGTCAAACAGGAGATACGGCAGAGCGAGACACTTGTTGTGAGACGCTCGCTCACTGTCAGTATCCATCTGTTTACCTTGCTGCCAAAATGGCGCTGGTGAGGAAAAACAAGTGTTCTCTTCAAAGGCCATTAAAAATGGATGCGGGAATTAACAGGTCATACGATTTTGGTGGTTGTTTTGGTTTTTTGTATGTGTGTTTGTTTGTTTTTCCAAAGCTCTCAGACCACTTTACGCCTCGGGTTGAAAGATCACCACTCTAAAACATCTCATCACATAACGACAATACTGAATCCCCCACCGTTATGAACCTGAAACACACTTGCAGCTAATGAGCTGAGCAATTAACTTCTAAACGTGCAGAAACTCTGTCACCAGGGAGTTAACCACATGCGCTGCCTGTACGAAACAAAATATAATTGATTGTTCCCATATTTTAATCAGCCTAAAAAGGGAGGCGCTGGTGGAAGGATGAGGTTTTAGGACTCAATCTGCTAATCGATCAACCTGACACAGGTGTTGACAACCTGCCATCGGGAGTTGACAGTTAAATGTCCAACAGCTCGTCACAGGAGTATATGTGACAGATCTAATGTCGGGTATGACTCGTAATGGGCCCTTGGGTCACACCGCAGCCAGCAAGAGTGTCATTTAGGTGCCCAGAGGTCACATTCTAGTCTAGCAAACACAAACAGCCCTGTTGGTAACCAGGGACATCATTGTCACTGGGCACTGAAGAGTGTGTGCGTGTGGGTGTGTGTAGAGACAGTGTGAGATGGAGGGGGTTGTCTTTAAGGAAAAAGAACGTACTGACAGAGTGGAGACAAAGTGGAGAGGGAAATGCACTTTTCAAATGTCACCTTGCCTTGCCACCCTTTATGCTCAGAGAAAGAATGGTGTGAAATAGTAAAAAAAAAAAAAAAAAAAAAAAGCTTCTCGTTTTCAGAACGTCTTGGGATGTACAAAGGAAAAGGAAGCTAAATCTCTGGTATGCTGATATGGTTTTTAACACTATATAAAGTCCAGCATTATAACTTCAAACTCTGTTAAACCTTAAAACACACCATTCTTTAACTAATTGGACACACTGCACATTATTAAGAATGCTTGATTTGACTCATATATACTGATGAAATGAAGCCAGTTACCAGTTTGAAGATCGAAATAAGTAAAGCCTTGTAAAATAAAACAGTAACTCCTAATTAAACTCGTCTTGAACACAGTTGGCAGATAATTGTTAAACATTTTAAAATCTAATTTACTCAAAGGCTGCCAAAGCAGATAAATGCAAAAGGCCTTTCATTTTTAACCTGTTTAATTTTAACATTGCCCTCCAATCACCAAATCAATGCTGTATGAGTATGTATGAAGTATGACTTTTTTCTCCAATACTCTTAAATCTTTGGTTCATTCAAACTCAGATCTGGGTAAGCATAAATGTAAAAATCCGGTAGTGTCTGACTCACTAAAAATTTGGTCTCAAATTAGAAAGCATTTTCATTGGCGTCAATGTTCAATCTTTACACCATTAATTCATAATCAAGCATACACATTGCTCTCAGGATCAACATTCCAGCTATGGACTTCCAAAGGGATACACACAATCAAGGATCTGTTTATTGATAATCTTTTTCCTTCGTTTCAACAACTTCAACAAAAATTTTCCATAGAAAACAGAGATTTTTTCAAGTATTTACAAATACGTCATTTTATTAAAGAAACGTTTCCATCCTTTCCCAATGAACCACAAAAGCTAGTTTCAGATGATCTATTCTTAATGAACCCACTAAAGAAAGGAGCTATTTCTAGGATCTACAACCAACTTTTGCAAATAGACAGTACAACTACATTGGACCACTTGAGAAATGCTTGGAGTGAAGAACTGGCTACTAACATCACTAAAGATCAATGGACTAAGGCACAAGAACTGGTTCACTCCACTTCTGTCTGCTGCAGGCATGGACTGCTACAATTTAAGGTCTTGCATAGGCTCCATCTGTCTAAATTGAAGGTTTCAAGGATGTTTCCAGGGGCCGATTCAAGATGTGATCGATGTGGCCAGAATTCTGCCTCATTGTCACATATGTTTTGGACATGTCCTAATATCGCTACCTACTGGTCTAAAATATTTAAAACTTTGTCTGATATTTTTAAAAAACAGCTCCCCCCAGACCCAGTAATGGCACTATTTGGTGTAGCTACAGTTAAAAACTTAAATAATAAACAAATTCGTGCTCTGAGCTTTATAACATTGCTTGCAAGACGCCTTATACTTCTAAATTGGAAAAATAAAGCCCCCCCAACTCATTCTGCTTTATTAAGAGACACAACGTATCATTTACAGTTGGAGAAAATTAAATTTTCATTAAGAGATAATGTTAAACAGTTTTACCTAATTTGGCAACCCTTTATAGATTACTTTAATAAGTAAAACCGAGAGGTTTGGCCTCCTCTCATATCTGCCCCAAGATTATATATATGGGCCTACGCAGGTGTTGTTGTTTTTTTCTTGGGGGGGGGGGGGTTCGTTTGTTTTTTTTTTTGTTTTTCTTTTCCTCTCTCCCTCCTTTGAATATACTTGTTTAGGATAATAAATGTGTATGTATAGACATAGATATGATTGTTTATATAATGATAATTATATTTTATATAAAAAGGATGGGGAGAGGAAGGAAGGGAAGGGAAAAAAAGAGGGGAGGGGAAGGGACAAGGGGAAAAAAGAAAAAAGGAAAACTATGTCAATGTAAATGAAATATATACTTTGTTGCCTGATTTGAATAAAGAAAGGAAAAACCTTAAAACACACCATTCTTTAACTAATTGGACACACTGCACATTATTAAGAATGCTTGATTTGACTCAGAAACAGAATGAAACTTAATGCGGCAGAAGACTTTCCATACAAAAATAAACTTTGCAAAAAACAAACCAAAACCTCGAACATGAAAACCAGAAACTAAACCAGGAACCGAGAATTAGAATTACTTGGAACACGGTGGAAAACACAGGACTAAGAAGGTACAACGCAACAATGAGCAGAGGAAAAACAGGGCTTAAATATACAAGGGAGTAATGAGGGAATGGGGAAAAAGGAGGGAAACACAGCTGGGATTAATTAGACATAACGAGACAAGTGGAAGCAAAACTAGACACACTGACGTAGCACAGGAGACTATCAAAGTAAAACAGGAAACAACACATACGCAAAGACACCTACTCAGACACACGGGCTTCACACTGAGACGTGACTGACTCGGAAACAGAGGGAACACAGAGCGAAGGGTGACGAGACATGAGGCGTGGGACCAGGACAGGCACAGAGAAAACATGGGGACAGAGACTAAACACAGGCTAAGAAAAATACACAGGAAGGAAGAATTAAGATCATATATGAAAGATAACCAAAACCAGGAATAAGAATCATGAAAGAATATTAAAGCAAGCACTGAAACATAAAAGTACCATGACAAACATCTCTTAGGGCTTGTGTTGATCTTTGCAAACAAAGATTATGTATGTGTCTTTAAGGATGGGGCTTTGTTTTTGTGTGTGGGACAGTGATATTGTTAACTAGTAATTATGACATTTTAGGGATAATTTTAGGGATTAATAATAGTAAGTAATGTAACGAGGAGTGTAACAAATTACTTTCTCTCTAATTAAGCTGCATACAGCATTACTAATGTGGAATAAATCTTTTTTTCAGTAATGACCCCAACACTTTTTACAACTAAACAAGTGATTATTATGAACTACAGATTTGTGGTGAAGGTGCAATAATTCCTCAGCGTTATCATGTTTCATCATATTTTCCATCTCAACTCTGTGATACATACACACACACAGGAAAAGCACCAATGCCATTTAAAGAGAAAGAAATGTTCCATTCTAAGACGTGAGCCTAGTAAAAAGGCTAAAAATAATAGAATTTGAACTTTCATACGACCTTCAAGGGAAAACTCAAAAGCTTTCAAACACAGACTAAAGTAGTGTACATAGTAATGCTGTATAGCAGCTGAAAGCCTTCGAATGTCACATCTATGCCACAGCAGAGCCTCTGTACTACAGGTCACTGCAATGTATTACTTAAAGAACACCTCACATTATATGTCAACTGGGGAATCTCCCACTATACAGTTACAATAGTTCAACAGGTCTTTTTTCCTTTTCTGCCACAAGAGCAGACTAAATGCAAGAGCCAACCCACATTTAAATTTGAATCACTTTAAGAAGATACATTTAAAGTAAACTAAACTATTTAGTATCCTAATCAGATACAGGATCTCAGATCCCTCATGCAGCATGATAAATCCCCATCACTGAATGCCATAATGAGCATTACTCTCCACTGGTTTAGAACAATTTTCAGTCTGTTTACTGACTTCCATCAGTAAACAGATGGAAGTCAGAATGTGCAGCGTCTCTTAAAATGGGAAACACCTAATAAAGTAGATCCACACAGAGTATTTAAAAGTATACTGCCAATCCCAGCTGAGTGCCACAGAGTGATGCATGATCTATCCACTCCATGCCAGAAAGGAAGTTTGACACCTTCTCCCCCCGCACTTCAAAAACACATCAATCAAATCAGTCAAAAATGCCAGAGACCTTCTACTTGTCAGTGTGGGCTACTTTGCTATGATTGATGGTCTGATGGTTGTCTCTCTCCATTCCTCCCCAGCGCCCCCTCCCTTACCCTTGCATCAATTTGCACACCATGTGAAAAATAACAAATGATAACGTTTTGAAAAATGATTCACAATATCCTCTAGCAATTTAGATAAACAATTTCTTTTTACCAAAAGGAAGGAGCAAAACGGAGACAGACGGCGACAGAGAGAGAGGGAGATGTGCCAGCATTTCTTTTTATATTGACATTTATGGCTTAGAGGCTGTGAGAAAATGTGCACGAGGGCGTGTGTTATTGTGTATGCGTTGAGAACAGAAGATGCTTTGAATATCAGATGCACGCTGAAGCCTGCAGTGGCCTCTATAGGCAGTGTGTACATGCGAGGATCCATTACGCGGCACTCTCATCGGGAAGGTGTGAAAGACTGAGATTCAGACTGCCAGAATTGTCTATACACATACACATATCTGTCTACACTGATTCAAATTGGCCTGCGTATGAATACCCTCGAGTCCCCACCCCCCACCTCTTTCTTTCGGTCTTCCTTATTTGTCTTTCATAAAATCTATTCAACTCTCTCTTGCTCCATCTGCCACTTTCTGAAGTGCCACTAATTTTTTTTCTGCTCTTTTTGCTCTCTTCCTCGTGTCTCCTGCTAACATGATTTGTCTGCTTCGCTCAATATCCGCATGTATTCTCTCACTTGCATTCTGTTTTACATGCTGTTACCTTCCATCCTTCGCTCCATAACGCTGATCTGCCCCTTCCGTCCATCCACCCCGCCACCCCCACTCAGAACTGTCAAATGGCTTCATGCAATGAGCTGGAGAGATGATGAGAGAGATTGTAATCCTAATGGAGTGACATGAAGCATTGTCCTAGCCGCCTTTGATAAATGAATTTCACCAAGCACTTGCTCTGTGGTGAACCATGCTAATTAGGCACGGCAAACCAAACAAAGATGTCTCTCGCTAATTGAGGTGAGGTCAGAGGGATTGAGGGGAGTGTGGACATGACTGAAACTGTGTGTGTGTGTGTCAGAGACGGAAAGCTCAAACTCATCTGTCTGTGGGAAGCGTTTGTATGTGTTTACATGGGTGCCCACTGGGAATTGACTTGATACCCTCTTTGGGGAGCCGGTAATGGCGGCCTTTCCCTTTGAGCATTTGCTCTGCAGCTGGAGACAGAAGGTTAGTGGATGACCTTGTTTCCCAAGAGCAAAGGGATTTGTCCCCTATACAGTAGCACAGTTTCCATCCCACTTTTGCCATTATAATTCTAGTGGGGATCTGTGTGAGGTCAGAGTGAAAACTGGGGAAAGAAAAAAAAAAACAACAACAAAAAAACAAGGACACACCACTCACTTTATACTCAAATTACCTAAGCACTCTTTTAGATTGATTTCATCTATGCATTTAAATGGATTTGTCGAGGAACAAAGGCCTGAATGCTGCCCAGTTCAGTCTCTTAAACAAACATATTGACATGTTTAGAGATCCAAACACCCCCTGCTGTTTAGCCTCCCATCATTGATATTATTGGCGTGTTTACAATAACTGAATGGCTATACATCTGTCCTTCCTGGGATATCCATATGTTCATAACTGATCCAGAGAAATGCCATTGGACAACACTATGTTCTCAGGTCATCAGGGACATTAGAGAGTTTGAGAGCGACAAAAAGAGAGAAATAGAAAATGTGTTTTTGGATAATAAAGGAAGGTCATTCAGGAAAGGGCTTTTGAATTTGTATCATTATAAGCCAGTTAATGCACAAGAAATGTTTTGACATGCCTTTAAAATAATGATAGTTAGAAAAACCCTGAAATTTCACATTTAAACCACTTCTGTGTCTATATTTCTGCAAGTGAAGGTTATTTAAATAAGCAAGTTAAATGCTCAACACGGTATCAGCAACAAATATAATATCTCGAAGTCATGAAGCAATATGAGAATGAAAGCAAGTATCGAAAACTTGAGTCGATATAATATGCAAAAAATATAAAAGTTCACTGAACTTTTATATGACTGAGCTTTTAAACATTTTTTAAAATGATATCTAGTGTCATCTGCAGTGTCAGTGTACTGAGTCAGCCTGTTTTCAGTCACTGGCACAGCCAGTGCTATATGCAGTAAAAAATAAAATTATTATAAATTGAAATTATTTATAATGTGAAAGTATATTGCTCAAGAATACTTACAAGTCAGAAAAAAAACAAGGAATAGTTTTTTTATTTACTTGTTTCCATATGATAACTTAAGATGCACCTTCTAATTTGTCACATAGGGGCAAATATCAAAGTTTTTACATGATAGTTAGACAAAGAGGAAAAAAGGCCATTAAAGCCCCACATGGAGGGATCATGCATAATTAAGTGGGTGAGATTAAAGGTTGGTCAGCTGGGAGTTGTATATGGACACAAAGATCAAACCTTCATCTGTGTCAGTCACCCTTTAACTGACTACAGGGTGGTGCATTTGCATGTATGGCACAATATAGCCATTTATCAGCACAAATGTTGGCAGTGTGTGCATACTTCACGGCGTTCCAGCAATGTCAGGTTAAGGGATGGACACAGACAAATGGACAAGATCAAACAATTTGGTTTCTTCTGATTTTGCATATATACAAAAGCCATCTAAGCCTGTGTTTCTTTTATATTTTTGTAAGAGTTATTCTACTTTACAGACAGCATGAAATATTTATCTCATGAACTCAGTAGTTTACATAAAAGTAGTCCTAATAAAGTATGCTTATATTAGTAAACCCACATAGTTTATATGCCAAAATCCTACATGACATTTTAAAGCAAAAGTCTTAAGTTTTGGTCCTAAAACTTAGAGGAAAAACTACAATTACACAGCTTATGCATGGAAATATTTTTAACTATATCACCTATGAAGACTTAACTTCCTTTAACTGCACACGCAGACATGACTGGCATCTTTAAGTGTGCATGTTCTATTTTCAGTCAGTTTCTATGCAATCTTCCAATTGTAGCACCTTCAGAACAGTCCAGTTTGAGGCTAATGGTGGACAACATCAAATATTAGCTATACCACACATACTTGTGATAGAAACTGCACAGTAGGAAAGGACATATTTCTTCATTTATCAGCCCGATCATCTATATTTGTGACCATTTGGCTGGCTTCTATGTCTCGACATGTCTGAAAAGAGAACCAGCCGGCTCTCTCTCTCTATATGCCAACTAAATTACAGGGCTTTGTGTTTGTGTGTAGGAGAGTGAGTGGGAGAGGGCAAGATTGGTCTGTCTATGTGCATGAGCATCTGAGTACAATATCTTTCACATCTCAAATCTCCTCCTAATCTTTTTATAATTGCCTGGTGAGCCTCACTGCTATCCTTCACCTTAATGCCTCTTCTCCCTCCCAACCTTGCTACTTCACATTCACCTCCACAACAACAGAAAAAATTACACTCCATAAAAGGAGACACAAAACTTCAGTTACACACCAGATAAAACCTCTTAGATTATCTATCTAGAGTAATTGAGCTCATGTAATCCCTGGAAAGAGGAATAAAAAGCATTGCTTTTGGGTGGCTTGGATATTTTACATTACCTGGAATCAAAAGAAAGCAAAAATAATATAATGGTGTTATGACTTTCACCAGAAGTGTCACTAAGTTTCCTTATAATGCTCTCTTCTTTGAAACTCTGCTCTAAACAACATCTGCTAAGGCTCTAGCACTCTACCTAAGGCAAAGACTTGGGTAGGCAAACTGCCAGTAGCAAAGATAAAAAGTCATCCCACATCTGCAGCGTTTGCATGCGCCAATAAGTGTCTGTAAAATCTGTGTGGCAGCAGTCTTAAATACTAATACAAATCCGGACTCAATGACCCATGGGGACCAACGTCACAGTCAAGAGAGAAGTGCTCCATCTTACAAAGGACTAGCCACCTGGCTTGTTCCGCCTGAGAGCATTGACCCCAGTAACCACCTGTTCATTCACTAGCAAAATGTCAGCCTCATAAAATAAAAATACACACATTCCCCCTGATATTTTAAAAAGCTCGATGCGTAGGCTGATTTTAATGCAGTTTTTCTGCTATGTTGTAACTTTGTTTTTATCATCTTTTATTCTTTTCCTTTTTTTATTTCACAGTTAATTTCCTTACCACTGCTTTGTCACATACAACTGCTTTGTTACATGACTCCGCCATTTTAATAAAATAAGCCATACCTCATTTAATTTTGGCTCATTTTCCCCAACAAAGGCTGTTTATTTGTGCACCAGGTGACATTCACAGTTTTGCACCCTGAATTTGTCCCTATGGATCAGTTCTGCTATAAAGTGATGATTCAAATGCTTGACTCAACTCACTTTAACTTTGCTAACTTTGTGTGCCAGCAAAGCACACTGAAAAGCAGGAGTTTCATATCATCCTGAGAACCAGCCCATTCATTTATGTCCTCTGTATTGGACATTTGTTTATAGTCTATATCTTTTGACTTATTGAGCTACCCTACTAAGTCCTAATGTACTAAATAGAGGACATCTCTGAGCTTTTCACTGATATCTCATGTGTTCGTGTGTGCTCTTTTAGCTTCAAAGAGGCAGGAAATCGCAATAAAGTTCAATAGGAAGATTCTTTTTTTCTTCAGTTCTCAGAAAGATATGCCACGCCAGTGTAACTGTTGCTCACCACCAAGTTATTTGGTAACTTTGCCAACCTGTGACTTTCTCCTCTTCCCCAAAACGAAAAAACTGAAGGGCCAAAATTTGAAAACACTGGAGGAGGTCCAGCAGATGCATAAATGCTCAGACAGAGAGAGCTAAAATTATCAGCTGCACTGGAAGCATTGCAATGGCCTCCACAGAAACCACACTCAAGGCTAAATATTAATCAGGTATGGGGTTTTTTTGTTTTGTTTTTATGGGTGCGAATCTCATACGATGCGGCTCATTCAATAATAGTTCTTATGTCATATACTAATTTAATATATTAAGTGTAAATACAACAAAGTGTTTCCTATGTTTGGCAAAAAAATAACAAGATAAAATCAAAACTTCACTCACTTGGCATAAATAATTTATCCGTTATTGCACATTCCTGTCACCACATACTTTATGTGAAATGTGTGTTTGGTTGGAAGTATTTACAAGTGTAAAAACTGAATAAGAATGTTTGGGGACAGCTGAAAGCGCAGAGAGTCCGAGATGCCTGAGGAAAGGAGATAATTGGGAGTGGAGATGCTTACAAGCTGCTTTTGTTGCCATGGTGATAGACTTTATGTAAACACTGAACGATCCAATCTTCTTACAGAAGTGAGAGAGAGTAGGGAAATGGAGGGGAGAGAGAGACAGAAGTCAATCATACGAGCAGACAGAGAGAAACAGACAAAAACTCAGGCAGACAGCCAGACAAATGCATGCAAATGCAGAAGAAACGGATACAACCTTTCCTATGGCCAGGTAGAGACTCTGTGCTGCAGAACCATGTTGTTCCACAGCGATTATGAGGTACATGGGTGGTACAGATCCCATCAGGGCCTCAGGCATCCGAGCTAAAGTCAGTCAAGACACTAACACCTATACAACGCCCAGAGGAGCACAGACAGAATTACATTCGGCACATTCAATCTCTGAGCACGGGCTCGAGATGTATGTGTTTCATGGAAATAATGTGCAAAAAACAATGAAATTGAGGAGATTATGCTCACTCTCCAGGCTCATCTAAATTCTGCTCCCACTGGACCTATGCAAGCATTTTCAGAGATGCTACCTTTAAGTGGTACCCTTGTTTCTGGGTAACAAAGAATATTCCTAATTCAAACCCCTCGAGGAAGGAGAGCACTCATTTCAGGAAAACAGAATAGAGCGATGTGCCAGTGTGTTTTGTATTCATAGCAATGGAAACGTAGCAAAAACAAAAACATATATTTCCAACTACGCTGACCACCAAAATCCTTCCAAAATAAACTTCTGAGGAAAACTCGCAGCAAAATACAATGGCGGATTCACCTGTCCATTATGATAACATTGTAAATGTCCATGTTCTTTGATAGATGGTCATACTGAAAGAAGCACAGACAGTCAAATGACAGACAGGCCTATCCTGTAAACAAAACTCTGGTGTTTGTTTCTTTGCTCAATGCTACTGCTGTCAGTTGAGGAGGAGATTTTTCTTTATTCATGCAGTTGGAAATCTGTTTATACCAGATGTGGAAAATATCCATGTATCCATCCATGACAGTGATCCCAGCTATTGAACTACAACTAATGAATTTGCAGCTTAGATGAATATTACAGTTCTGATTCACAAGCTTGTATTTACTGATTAATTTTTTTTGTTCCAAATTAGCCCAAGAGAAATTATACATGTTTAATTAACTTTTATTTATCTTGCATCAAATTGCAATAACAATCATCTGATGGCATTTTATGCTGTAAGACCCAACTATTTTATAGACAGAAACCCAACGACCAGTATTTCCCTATGAGAAAGTACTTGGCATCAGTGGAGTGAAGAAACTTGCTTTTAGAAGAAACCCACCTCTGGCAGAACCAGGCTCGGGGAGGACAGCCATCTGCCACAACCAGTTGGGGTGAGTAAAAAAAAAGAGAGAGAGACAACAAACAGCACCAACACCCAAGTGAAAAGCAAGTTGGACTGCTCAGACCATATGGGGGTAAATACCCTTTTCTTGCAACACCAAAACTAGCAGGGACAAACTGGTTTGCGACTCCCAGTCCAGTGCAAACACCTGCCAAAATGAAAGCTTTCGGCACAAAAAGCGGGCGCAGAAGAATATGCCTGTGATTAGGTCGGCCGGCACATCTGATCAGATCAGAGCGACTCCTTGCGTCCCAAATAGCTACAATGGAGGTGACGAATTTAAAGTTAGCATGACACTTAGAGCCTCTAAAGACACATAAATGGGAAATGTGCCACAGTGAAATAAATTCTCCTTTAAACCCTAAGCCTTTGGCACTATTCAGAAACCAAGCAGATGGCAGGGTAGCAATTAATTTTGCTCGTGGTGTGACTACTTATTTCAGTAAAACTACAAATCTATCATGTGACTGCATAGCTGTAAAATATACTGTTTGCTCATCCTCGTAGTCGGCATTGTATTGTCATAAATCTGTTGCATCATAGTGCATCAAATTCTGAAACCTATGTTTTACAGCCTAAAATTACAAGACTTTACATAGTACATCCTTTTTCAGAGCCGGCATGTTGTCCAGGAAGGCAGACCATGATTCTCCATGTGTTCCCTCCATCTGTCACCTGCCATGTCATCGTGTCCAGGGGCCCTGATCCAGACTCCCAGTAGTGGGATTGCTAGATAAAGCGGGGAGGAGTGGGTCAACATCCATGTCACTCTAATGGACATGGGGCTACCAACTGGGGTGGTGTGTGTCTGTTTTCTTTCATGTATGGATAGATGAATGCATGTATTCAAAAATTCTTTTGACAGTATGTCTCCCAAAATAACTTGTGACCTCCAGAGGTCTGCTGACAGACGGATGGGCAGAGTGAGACAGGCACCAGGGCGGACATTTCCCTCAACCCGTAGCAGAGGTCATTAACCGAGACTGTGATCCACAACAGCAGTCATTACTGTTGGAGCTGTGATCCCTAATACTGACATACCATAATGTTCAGGCTGTGTCAGTAAGACTGAATGACCCGTTTCAGTGGTCATTATAGAGAAGCCAACAGGTCAGTGGCTTTCGGGACAAATTGAGGGAGTGTGAGAGAGAGTCTGAAGAATGGAGGGCAGCAGCCATATTGTCAAAGTCTGTAATTACAGGGTAGTGTCCATTCAATCGTGCAATTTGTGACTTGGCGAATGGTGTGTGACTGCACATACAGCTGTTTGTATGTTGCTGTGTGTGATTCTATGGTCATAGCTTTTAACATCAATTACAGTTATCCACTGGAAGATAATAAAATCCCATACTAAAGTGCAACTTAGTTGTACATACCTACATTTATTTTATGCTGATATAAAGTTAGAATAAATACAACGCATGGTAGTGCTGGTTGGCACTGTTGCCTCACAGCAAGAAGGTCTTGGGTTTGGATCCACCTTCTGGGTGGGGACTTTGTTGATTATCTCCAGGTATGTCAGCTTCCTTCCACAGTCCAAAGACATGCAGTTAGTGGGGTTAAGGTAATTGTAGATTTTTGAAATTGCCCACTGGTGTTTTCTGTCTCTTGCTTCATTTTTTTTATACCACAGTATCTTGGCATAGCTATATTATTGATAACACAGTGTAAGCAGTCACTTAGTCTATCAGTCTGTCATTTTTAGTTCCTATATTTAAAGTTCCCTTCGCTAAAATCCTAATTTCATTTGTGTTGTTGTCCACCTGGCTTCTGTAAACAGAATCTGTTGCCTTCTGACACCATCTGCCCCTCATGCCATTGTGGAAGTTTCAAAAATAAACTGTAAAACTACTAAAACAAAATCCCTCATTCTGAAGTGGAAATGGAAACTTTTCAAACCCATCTGTACATGATGAAGCACACATCTGATCTCAAATGTAAGTCTGGAGACTGAGGACACTGGGAATATTGGCTCAAAGTATACTGTTATCCTGTCGTTTCTTTTTTTTTAGTAACATGAAACCAATTCAACTTTCATTCATAACAAAAAAGGCTTTTGACCATTGTTAGGGGTAGGGATGTTAAAATAAACATTCTCAATTATAATTACAGCACCATTTGGAAAATCAACAATTTTCTTCTAATTATAACATTTTATCCACCAATATTTGTTCCTATGTCTAAGTACAACTATATTTATCATTCAGAAAATGCCACACTGCTAAGTTTTTATTAGTGTCCGATCAAATTTAAAACTTAAAATTTGACACAAAAAAATGTTAACTAGCCAACAGTCAGACTTTTTTTTTTTGTATATATCCCAAATTGGAGATCTTGAATAATTTTTCTTGCCAGTGAAAAGTATAGCTTTTTATCTTTAATAGCTTTCTAGATGTATGTGCTCAAACACGGTCTCAGCTTTCAAAGTGAGAAGAAAAACATGCTGGAAGTGGGTTGACAGACCATTTTAAATATACACTTATATACAGCATGATTTGATATATGACCTAACAAATCACAGCAGAGATGGAATGACCGATACATACAAGAAAATACAAGAAAAAGAACAGTATATTAAGTGAAAGCTTGAATTGAAGACTTTTACATGCAATAGTACTATAATAATATTTCTCCATTGTGGTTATGGTACTTTTACTTCAGGATATGAATTATCGTTCCACCACTGCCAGCTACTTAACATTCATGGTAATTTCCATCGTGACTAATCCTATAATATAAAACTGGGGAGCCCGAAGTCTGGCTCCTACACTGAGCAGCATTCAGTCAGCTGCCTGACATTCCATCTGTTCATCACATCCTTTCCCCAATTGTGTTGGTGGTGCTCAGAATTTGATTGCAACCTCTTAGCACGCTGGTTTTTACGTGTTTATTCCAGCTGTTCCAATCTGACAGGCAGCTGGTCTTTGTGTGTTAACGTAAGGTGCGTCTGTGCGTGCGTGTGTTTATGACAACGTGTTACTGTCTGTAGGAGTGTGTGTATTACAGGGCAGAGGCACAGTGAGCAGAGCATTTGTTGTTAGTGTCAGAAGCAGGAACAGTAAGCCGAGTGGTGGAAAACACAGCTGATTGAGGTGAAGATGGCAATTAGGAAATGGGCTGTGAAATAGCTCAACATTGCCATCGCCCTCAGATACTTTGCTCAAATTCTTCAAAAATAAATAAATAAATAACATATTTGGGATGGAGCTGTGTATCAGTTAATAACAAACATGAAGGGGCCATGGCTCTGCAGATAGTGAAAATTAAGCTGCTGCCAGAGCCGCTTTAAGATGAGCTCAGAGAGAAAGAAAAGCGTCGTGAAGAATTCTGATGCTCTCTCACAGTGTTGAAATGCAAAAGCTGACTAATAGCATTACATGGTTCACTGCAACAGGCAAAAAAGGGAACTTTGACAGCCTTTGAAAAACAAACACCTCATGAGATGCCGTCTTGTAAACAAGCTTTGTTTGCCAAATTTGTAGAACTAAGGATGCTATCCTCAACTCGAGGTACAGGTGTGGATTGAAGTTTGCATTTCTCAGAAGAGGGAAAAGTGCAGTCAATTCTGCGGCTTAAGTTTCTTCTACTCGCTTACTAAAGTGGCCTTTTGATTTAAAGCCCGATTTTTGTATTTATTGCAAGAATACTCTTGTTGTCACTACTACAATGCTTCCATCACCATGACATAACAGCACATCATGGTGATGGAGGGGATTTATACATTGTGCATTTAAAAAAGTTTTTTTTTTTTATCATAATCTTGTAATAAGTGTCTGTATGATTATATAAAATTCCTGTATTTTTTATAACATGCCCCATTCTATTTAATCTGTATCCATTAGTAGCCATTAAAGCTTATAGTTGCTGATCAGTCGCTGAATACAGATAAAGCTATAGTAAAGAAACCTGACCTTGGGCACTTTACAGTAGTAAATGTGTCTTAGTTGGACTTTATTTCCAGTCACTATGGCTATGCTATCTTTAATACAGAAAATAGTAAAAAATTATGTTTCAGCTATGGAAAAAAATCCCCCAATATGTAATTTCTTATGCCAGCTCTGCTTTATCAGGTCCTGAAAACCAATTAAATAAGTTCCCAATCAGCATGTGTGTCCAGGGGAAATCCAGACACTTTTCTTTGATTTTACCCAACAAAAGCATTTTACATAGAAAACTATTTTATTATTTTAGCAGTTTGTTCACTGAATTATAATTCTCCTGACTATTATTCCTGTCCCCCTGACTATTTCATGAAAATGCATCATGTGGTTTTATAGCAGCTCCTAAAGCTGAATTAAATTTCTCAGTTAGCTGGCCATATCTTCAGTCTCAAGAGAAATTTACCACATTCTGTTACTTTCCAAGAACATCAACATGTAATTAATTCAACTTCCTTGTCAGGATCTTTCTCTTCTTTTTAATTAACAACATAACTTGGGCTCCATACGAAAGGAAACTTTGTCTCATGTCAAATAATCACCAGAGCTATGGCAGGACTTGCAGACGCACTGACAGATGAGCACAATGGGAAAAAAAAATCCACACCTCATTGGATGAAATGACACGATAACATAATTGACAATTGATTTCACTTTGCATGCATATAATTTAATTGTTTCTGGATGGTGGTTTGCTTTAGTTCCATCTAGCCTAATGAGATATACACAAAAAGCGATTAGCATCGCTTGCTGTACAAGCCCAATGAGCTTTTTATGAATTCACAACACCTTCTCTAATTGCTTACATTTAAGTTCATCTAAAACTTCCCATGCCAGATGTTAATGCAGATCTAAGCTCAGTGAGAAGTATAAAATGTTCTCCTGACCTTACTTCTGACTTGGTTTTTTCTACTGTTGACTCTTTAGTGCAGATTTTGTTGTCTACAACTTGATATTCTGTTCCATAAACACAATTTCAGCACATTTTGACAAGAAATACAAAAAAAAGAAAAGAAAAAAAACCCCTAAAAGTCAATCATGGCAATTAGACACAAGTTATGAGTTTATCCACACATTGATGTGTTCATTGACTTGGGCCTTCTCCTGGTAGGGATGGTAATTAAAAGTTCTTAGTGGAGTGGTTTAGGGTAATCTGGGCCCACTTAAAAGCCTAAACGCCCAGCGCTGGTGGGGCTTAATTGGTAATGTGTCATTTATATGATTAACCACCAACGAAGGTCTGCCACCTTAAAAGCACTCTTTATTCTTGGCACTTTATTAGAATAGAGGTTAGTGTGAACTCTAATGAAAAGAAAATGTGTTAATACAATGGCCTCATTAATTTCCAGAGAACATCTTTGCTCTGATCCTGTTCGCTGATAATCAATCAATTTCATTGCTCTATCCCCTTCAGGACATGGAGGCAATGTAGTGTTTTATGGTGATGTGTGTTTGTTTGCAATTCTGTTGATGGACAAAAGGAATCATTTGGGGCAACCATTAGGCTTACAAAGCGATGTGGAACAGCATTTTAAAGGAAATTAAAGAGACAGGGGAAAAAGTGAAAATGTTAATGGCCATCATAGATAAGAGGGACGAAATCCAAACATTGTTTTGTTTCATGTCTCGCTCCGATTTGCATGCTTGTAGCAAAATTCAGTTAAACAGCTGCACTGAGTAAATTGTCTTTATTCTCTTTATGAATCATTCTTAAAGGTAACATTTTAATTATGGCAGCTAAAATGAAGAAATTCACTAAATGAACGTGTGAGACAGAAATAGAAATACAATTTAAAAAAAACAAAGCAAGTGTCCTATGCTAGTAAAAGAAGTGAAACAGATGGTAACATTTTACATTCACTTAGTTAAGCGTATATTTAGGATAATCATCAGCTACAAGAAATTCAAACAATCCAATATTTTTGGAAACTTAAACATGATTAGCAGACAAAAACGTATCTTTACTAACTACTGACAGTCTAGAAGTATTGCTGTAGTCCCTCTTCCTATCCTAATGAGTATAGGAAAAGTATGTTTTTTTTATGCTCATTGAATTTACTCATTATAGAAGCTGGAACAGCTGCAGTCAAGTAAATTATACACTGATCAGGCATAACATTATGACCAGCTGCTTAATATCGTGTCGGTTCACCTTTTGATGAAAAAAATAAAATAAAATAGCCCGGACTCATTGAGGCATGGACTCCACATGACCCTTGAAGGTGTGCTGTGGTATCTGGCACCATGATGTTAGCAATGGATCCTTTAAGTCGCATAAGTTGCAAGGTGTGCCAACCATGGATTGGATTTGTTTGCCCCGCACACCGCACAGACTGGTTTGAGATTTGGAGAATTTAGAGGCCAATTCAGCACCTCAAACTCTTTATTGTGCTCCTTAAACCATTCCTGAACCAATTCATCCAGTTCTGACGCTCATGTGCCCATTGTCAGTGCTTTCAGTGGTGGACAGGGGTCAGCATGGGCACCCCAACTTGTCAGCAGCCCCATACACAACCAATAATGATGCACAGTCTATTCTGACACCTTTCTATCCGAATCAGCATCAACATTTTTGGCAATTTGAGCTACAGTTGTTTGTCTGTTGGATCGGACCATATGGGCCAGCCTTTGCTCTCTACATGTATCAGTGAGCCACAGCAACCCATGACCCTGTTGTTGGTTCAACACTGTTACCTTTACTGGATCACTTTTGATAGACACTGACCACTGCAGAGCAGTTTTACAGATGATCTGACCCAGAACATCTGTAAAACTAGCCATGACAATCTGATCTTCGTCAAATTTACTCATATCCTTTCGCTTGGCCATTTTTCCTGTTTCTAAGATATCAACTGAGATGAGCCTTTCTTGAGGCAAATGCTTTTCTTTATCTTCACTCCTTCAATGCCAAATAACCTGCCAAATGACGGGGTCTTAATCCCACGCAGTTTTGAACTTCTTTCTAAGGTGTCTTACAAGCAATCTTCACAAGGAACTGCCTGCTCTTACACTTGGACTACCACAATGTGTTTGGAGAACTTCATTTGATGCTGATGGTATAAGGGTGGAATGCCTGCAGATGGTTTTGCAGTGGGTCTTGTCTGCAGCACTGATGAAGGTGTCAGTTTGATGGGGCAAGATCTCTTCAACACCTGATCGTGCCTCTGTCAATACCATCCCTCTCCCAGTGCCTTTGAGCAGCTGCTCAGAACGTGCTTCAGTGTTTCTCGCTTCAAGCAGTGCTGGCTATCCTTCTAGCAATACATGTACTTATTTTGGGGATGTTCCTGCAGAGATTTAGAAATTTTCCAAACCAACCCATTGCAGCAGTTTGGTCATTGTTGTGTTAAAATTTTGTACAAATAAGATCCCCATTTCTGTTTTGGTGACATGGAACTTTCACAGTTCCATGTCACAGCAGCTGGTCTGTATCAAGTACAGATTATTATCTTAAAAAGGCCATGATCTGATATCTGATGCCCATGTTTCCACTACTTCTGCTCTCTCACACACACACGCACACACACACCACAGTTGACCACTCACTTGTCTCCACACAAGTGTAATCGCAATTCAACAGTCTTTGTGGGGGGGCCTGGTTGCTACTTAACAAGCCCATCCACGCCTGCCTACTCGACCGTCTTTGCGTGTTTCTCTACTCGGCTGCAATGCAAAGCTCTGCAAGGGGAAATCAACTTCAATCAGTCACGCTTTCCTGCTGCGTCAGGGAAGAGAGTCTACACCTCTCAGTTTTGATGAACGAGGACTCGGCTGTGTGATTTTGGTGTAAAAAGCCAAGTTCTCAGGCCGTGGATTGTGGCCAGCTGCCACCTTTCCATCAAAGGTGGAAATGTACACACACATGCTGCTTATCACTTCTCATGAGGAATGAGATGAGCAAAATGGATCATAAATGAGCTGATTTTACAGGCTGTTGCACACAAGTTTGCTCTCACTCAGTGGATGTATACAGTCACCCTTTTTGAATGTGTATGCTACTTTATGTGTATGCAATTCATTTAAATGTCTCTCTTCTGTTAAAGATTAAATTAAACGTCTACAAATGGATGATATTTGGATATACAGAAATGATGTGTTACACAGGAACTAAGCAGCTTGTGAACTTACTGTACCTTATCCACTTTTCTCACAAGCAGCAAGTACCTTACCAATGTTTTTATAGAGACTATTTAACCTTTTACAGAGACTGTAGAAACGCCTACGTATCATAGGCTCTGTAAAAGGTTTTTAAAATCCTCGCAATTTCTTTAAAAAAAAATAAATCATTTTGTGATTACTGTAACTTTCATTTCCAGCAGCCAATCCGGCATGTTTGTTATTATGTTTCTTTTCCTTTGGTTGTGCATTACTACAATGTTTCTGCATTACCACCAACTACTACTAACTGGGAGAACAGCGTGATGGGAAGTGCAATATCTCAGTCTGAGAACATTACACCCCTAAAGATCATACTTTCTCTGAATCTTAGGTTTGTTTTTTGTGGTATAGGTAAAGAACAGGGTTCGTTATTTTGCCACCAGCGGGAATTTCATCAAGATTTCCAATGTTATCCATATATTGTTTTTTTTTTTGGCCTGTCCCGTTTGGCTCTTTTGCCATCAGAATTGTTGTCTAAAGGCAAAGAAAGATGCCCAACGGATTTACTTTACCAAACTGACCATCCCAGCCTTGCCGTAATGGTCCATTTGATTCACCTTTTATTGTTTATTTTATTTTCACTTACTGAATACGGGACAGACTTGACTGGGGGAAAGAAGGGGAGAAAGAAAGAGGGAAAGAGAAACAGCTGAGAAGAGGGACGGGGGAGAAGGGCAAAAGACAAAAACCAACAGAACGGGCAGAGAAAAAAAAATGCATATATCAATCACCTGGATCACCTGCTGAGAAAGAAAAAAGAAAGCAAGCAGAAGAGAACAAGAGTAATAGAATAAACAACATCACAATGATATATGGGAATATGACAGTAAATACTAAATGTTAAACATTATTGTGCAGCACATAAGATCAACAGAACACAGTGTGCTTTGAGGTAGGAGCCAAAAAGGGTGTAGTTTGTGGGTGTGATCACCCGTGTGTACACCTGTGAGCATGGACGCGCTTGTTTTTTGTTTTTTAAAAGGTTCCTTCATGTAATGATCTGCTAGAGGGTGTGGGGGGGCCACAGCCCCGTCACACCAGGGCGTGAAGCAGGTGTGGAGGAGATCAAAACTCCAGACATCCAGAGGCCCCCAGAACACAAGAGACCAAGGAAGACCAACAGAGGGGCAGCTGCGCCACTGTCCCAGAAAGAGCTGAGGAGAGTCCCAGATGAGGGCTCACTCAGCAGCCGCGGAGCAGAAGCCAGGGGGAGTTGCAGTGACGCGCCCGTGAGCTCCGCCGGCAGCCAGCTGCGCCTGAGTGACCGAGCCCCAGGCCGAGAGGCCGGGGGCACCCCACCTCCGAAGTGGCCCGAGCGAGCCCCAGGCTCCAGGCCCCGATAAGCGGCCGCCAAGGAGTGAGCCGGTGTGTACCTGGACGCCCATCCCCGGACACAAAGAACCACCAACGCACCCCACTGGCAGGGGAAGTGGTGGTAGGGGGAGATAGGCCTCCAAACCTTGGAGGGCCTGAGATGTCCCCAGAGAGGTGGCGCCTGACACCCAACCTGACATATAGACACAGACATACAGGCACACACAGATACAAACATCCATTCCCACCCTCATGCTCTCATATGCACTTACTCCACACTCAACCAACGTGGAGACAGACATAAAGAGACGTTGTACACACGATCACACTCCCCAAGCGTACTCTACAAACCGGGTCTAGGTGCCCTCGCCCCTGGAGGGGGGAACTGCACCCAGACCCAGGTGGTGTTTCCCTTTTCCCTGCGGTGGGGGGAGGCAGACCGCCCCGACTCCGCAGCAGCAGGAAGGCTCCACACTCCAGACCGCAGTCGGACGGCCAACTCCTCCTCCCAGCCCCCCTGCTCCAGCAGGTCGCAGAGAACGGGGGTGAGATATTGTTAAAAACACTGCTCATGCAAAAGTAAACAGCTGCTGAGAGGAGGCTACAGACAGATTGCAGAAGTACATTTTGAAGGGGGCAGGTGTCATATAACTTGTTTTTAAACTTTTCCAAAGGTTTCTCCAGGCCTGTGAAACAAAAAGTTGGGGTTGCACAACCCTCGACTATACAAGCGATTTAAATTTTAAATTAACTTAATTTTCATTAAGTGAAAAGAGTTTATAGACTGAATTTAAGAATTTGTCTGCATGATCTTTTTTATGTTTTATTGGGTCTTAAAAACCTTTCATATGGTGTGCATTTGAAGAACATGAAGTGAACTAAATATCCTTTTAAATTTTTGCGTAAGTTGAAGAGAACATGATATCTGATGTCCCTAATATGAAAACCTAGACCCTCAAGCCATCTGGGGGTGACCTTAAGTTTGATTTTATTTCTGTATCACCAAATCAAAACATAGTCACATCAAGCCATTTTACACAGTAAAGTCAAAATGTCCAAATTACAAGATAACAAGTCTTACTCAAATAGAAACAATATTGCCTTTTTTGGAAAGTTTTAAAGATGTTATTTTAGAGGAGAAATATTAATCTGGAGAGACATCAAATCACAGAATTGCTGTAGTGTTCTCTTTGTGAAAAACAGTAAGCAAGAGGACGTATTCCTGATACTGCAGGGAGTAGTACTACAGGAGAAGTGGAAAAATGTCTGAATGTGGCTAAAGGAAGCAAAAATGGTGACCAAGGATAATGAGAACAGAGACAAAGCAATGGTAATGATGGATGGAATGGGTGACAGAAAGATATAAGTTAGTCTACAATGCAGAAACAAAAAGAGCAGTGAGCAGGTGAGGAATATGGACAGACAGAAAAAGAGAATGAGAGGAAGAGAAAGGAGGGGGCAGGGGAAGATTAGCCACAGAGCTGGAAGGGAGTAAGAAGAAGAGAGGGAGAAGAGGGAGGAAAAGAGCTGCACATAATGGATTGATTCTCACATTTCTTTGAGGGCCTGTTCTTCCTGTCTCCTTCCAGATGAATGGTAATTGCCCCGCCGGCTTTAATCATGTGTTGAATTGGGAAAGAGAAAAAAAAGACGAAGAAGAAAAAGAAAAAAAAAAAAAAAGGAGGAAAGTGCTTCTACGGCGATTGAGAATCGATCGCTCTGGGAGTCGACCCATTGCTACTCCGCTTTATCCCCCATCACACAAGTACGCACCGTGATGCAAACACACAAACATACTTTGAGCTTCTCGCTTTGTAACAACCACACATTAACGTGCAAACCCATGTCAGAGCCAATGACAGAAGCACTAATTACAGTGATAGCTAGGTGCAGAGAGGACAAAAAAAATGAGGGGAGAATGAGAAATATGGAGGCGATGAGAGAGTTGATCAGTGGAGCGCATGCTCCCATCTTGGCCTCAGTGTCAGCTGTGGCAGCAGACTGAGAGGAAGGATAATCGTTTCGTCAAGGGTGTGATTGCCATCACATCCCTTATCCTCCACGAACAATGCTTGTGCACCTTTTAGCATTTGTCTCTCATTTAACTTGGTTACAGTCTGAGTAGATCCATCATCCCAGCCTTTTATCCTGCTCATCAACACACATACATTTGCAAGTGAGAATGCAAGCAAGAAATGTATGCAGGAGATTTAAAGAGTATTCATACCTCTTCCCTTTTTATACACTAATGTACTGTGTTTTAATAAGATGCTCACTGGCATTTGAAATACCACTGCAAAGGGCATCAATAAGAAACAAATACCCACTTCTAAAGGTAAAATTACACCATAAGAGCACTAAAGAACAGTTTGCTGATGTTTAAGCAAACAGAACAAAAAATGTACTTATATGATCAGACATCCAATTCCTCAACTAATGAAACTCTTCTTCAAATTTAGTTTCTAATCTCTCAACTTAAATGTGGTTTCTTCTCTTTAACATCTCTTTAACTTCTCTAACATGCACTCTGTTATAGCCCAGCTATGTTGTGACGCTCTAACCAGTAGGGCTGCCACAAACGATTATTTTGAGTAGACTAGTCACCGATTATTTTTGCGATTAGTCAACTAATCAGATCATGCATCCACTGGACGTAAAACGTACAGCTTATTGCATCAGCATGCACCTGGACTTATATGACTATCATCAGCTTACAACTTTAAGTGTTTAAGGTATGTGCAAACTAAAAATAAAGACAAGATGACAGTTTATTCAACTTTTAATGAAATTTGCAGATTGTTTCAGTGGAGTTTAATAAACTCAGCAGTCTGCTCCTTGCTATCTAAAATATAACAGGACACTGGTGGAAATTCTCGACCATCTCACACTGCCGTTTAATCAGTTTTCTGTTTGATGTTTATTCAGCTGTGTGAAAACTAGAGATGGACCGATCCGATATTACGTATCGGTATCGGTCCGATACTGACCTAAATTACTGGATCGGATATCGGAGAAAAATAAAAAATGTAATCCGATCCATTAAATATCACGAAAGCACCTCACAAAACTTGCAACACGCCGTAACTCACCTCAGAACGTTAGCACGTTGGAGCAGTATGCATCACGTGATAGAGCGGCTGTGGCATGCAGGACCTGTCGATGGTCTGGATAGCATTTGGAGCTTCGCTAGCAACCCGGCATTTCATCTCCGACAAAGTTATCCCCGAGAGAAGTAAAGCAAGTGTGTAAGTCCATCTCTGAATGTTTGTAAAGCATTCCTGCGTTAAGCTTAACAAACGATATATGGAGCGACTGCCTCTTCTTGCTGCTACTTCAATCATGAAACTGCTTAACGATCAGCTGATCGGCTTTTCTGTCGCCAGTCGTGTCTCTAGTTTGCTTTTGGCCCACTTTGCACCAGAAAGAGGAAACCAGCGGCTGAACAACAGCAGCACGTTTAAGCTTGATCAGCTGTTGTTAGAATTTATTTAATATTACTTTCTACTCGAGGATCTTTTTCTATGTAGCTGACGGCTGGTAACTGAGCAGGGGCGGATCTAGCAAAGTTTAGCCAGGGGGGCCGATAGGGCATTAACAGGGAAAAGGGGGCACAAAGACATACTTTTCTTTCTTATTCTCATTTAAAATGTCGAGCTTTTAATAAATAATTATCTGACACCCAAAGTTTTAATTTGATGTAAAATGAATAGAAGTCCATTACTGTATATAGTAACTATTAAGTCTAATATATATACCCTAGTAAGCTATAGTACTTTTTCCTTTGGGAAGGTACCATCTGTGCAGTCTGCAATTTTGTTGAAGAAAGATGTTGAATCTATTTAATATTTCTTGAAAAATAATTGATTTCTGTGCATTTTTTTTTCACACTGCATCAAATTAAGGTTGATTACATCGATTAAGCATCATGAGGTGGCGCGTGAGGGGTGGTTCCCTATTTTTTATTTATTTATTTTTGTTGTTGCTGGGAGTTGGAGCCCTATTAGTTAGGTTGCTTAATATTTATGCTAAGTACTCTTTAAAATACCAGAATAGGGAGGATGGTGTAGGTTTAAGTTTATTAGATTGATCAGTATTGCTGAACTATGAAATATTTTTTTTTTGCATACAGGTATAACAGAATAGCTTTAGTGTAGTTGTTGTTTTAAACTTGAGTATGAACTTATACAAAATGCAGCAAGATATTTAAAAAACAGTTTTGTTGATTAAAAAACACTATATCGGATTCATATCGGTATCGGCAGATATTCAAATTTATGATATCGGTATCGGTATCGGACATAAAAAAGTGGTATCGTGCCATCTCTAGTGAAAACTGTAACTTTAATCTCAGCCAAACAGATTCACTCAGGAACAAATAAAACCCACACACACACACAAAAAAAAAGCCAAACAATAACAGTTTTAAGTTATCTAAGTGACTTATATATCATGTTTAACCTGAGTAGCGAAAGTCCAGGTGGGGTTTGAAAACGATTTGCCGGGAGTCCGCAGTTCTCGCCGGCTCGAGTGACCATTGAACCCCCCGGCTAGCTATCGAGCTGGTGGGTAACAGACATCTCCAAAAACATCGGAGCACTTTTGCAAATATGTGATGTCTTGATAAACCGAGCAGATATTTAAAGTTTACACAGCTACATTCTCGCCTGAAAATATGTTAAAAGTTTATTTTGTCACCCAGAAAGAGTAAGCGGCTGAATTGGCTGAGCCGCGCTATGAATTCTGAGATAGGTTGGGCCACAAAGTTTAAGCCCGACCCATCCTTAAAATCTGAGGAAAAGTAGGACGCATTTGTCGGCTGCATTTGCAGAAGTCTTCGAATTTGGAAAGCCTTCGTCACGTCGCTGTAACATAATCAGCCTTCAAATGCGGCCTCCAAAGGATGTGGCCTGAATTTGGACACAGCTACGATACCGCAGTTGCTTCTTCCTCTTCTGGGTTTAACGGCAGCTGGCATCTTTGTCAATGCAGTGCTGCCATCTTCTGTTTCAGTTCGTTATAACACTCTTAAATCCTACAACTTATTTCTGCGTCTTTCAGGATCTTACAAGGCTTTAAACGACACGTCGACTATTAAATTTGTCGTCGACGATTTTGATAGTCGACGTAATCGTGACTAGTTGACTAATCGTGGCAGCCCTACTAATGATCCTCAGCACCATAAGTTGTTCGAGTTTGAGGTCCAAGGTGCAAGTGATCATCCAGTTAGCAATCTAAAAACAGCAGAGAGGTCCAGAAGTGCATGAGAAGATCTTTTTTTTTTTTTTTTTTTTTTTGAACTTTTAATTGCAGAGCAGGAAAACAGCAGTCACCAGCATATACATACACAGGACAAAGATGCATCTACATGTATAGCAGGACGTGGGAGGCAGAAAGAGAAAGCCAACAGCAATATTAATAAACAATGAAAAAGGTTAACAATCGTCCCTTTGTTGCCAGGCTAAATCCCGTAAGCCCGATTTCAACCTCTGAGCAGAAGGAGTGTTCAGGTGGGCCAAAAAAGGGTCCCATATGCGATAGAAAAGGAAAGGTTTGTCCTTAAGTGCTGTAGAGAAGGCTTCCATTGGCATGATACATATCACAGACTGTAGCCACTGGTTGACAGATGGGGCCTTATCAGAAATCCACAGTACCATAATGCACTTTCGAGCGTAGTGCAGCAGTATGTGAAGGAGATCTTTGCTGCGAAAGCCGGCAGGTAGCTCATCGTTCAGTCCTAACAGGCAAGTCCTTGGACCCAGATGCAGTCGGCAATTAAATATAGTACATAGCTTGTCTATAAGTGATCTCCAAAACTGTAGAATAACAGGGCAGCTCCACAGACAATGAAAAAAGGAACCAACAGCAGACTGACATTTGTTACAGAGATTAGGCAAAGCTGGATACATTATGTGTCTCTTCTCGGGTGTAATATAAAGCCTATTTATAAGTTTAAACTGCCTTTCCCAAATAGAATTAGATGCCAAGGCTTTAAAAGGATGACAACACAACTCATCCCAAGCTTCAGCATCTATAGCGCCTACGTCTGATTCCCATTGGCCCTTGATTTTGTTAGAGTTATCCATTCTAAGATCAGAGAGAATGTTATAAATCTTTTTAGTGATACATTTTAGTTGGGTAGTTTTTACCATGAGTGATTCTATAGGAGAAAGACCAAACCCTCCATTCAAATCCTTCAATTTAGAAGTAATATAGTGCTTTACCTGAAAGTACTTCAAAAAATCCTTATTGGTCAGACCAAACTTGCTTTTCAGTTGATTAAAAGTAAGAAGAGAGTTCTCATGAACAAGATCACCCACTGTATTAATCCCTTTTTGAGACCAGTCCGCAAAACCAGCCTGAAGACCAGGTAAGAAGTCAGGGTTTTCATGAATAGGAGTAAGAAGGGAGAAACAATTATAATATCCTTCCAGGCGCCTGACTTTGTGCCAAATAACGAGCATATTCTTTAGCACCATATTATCTTGTGTTAGAACTGTGGCTTTACCTGAGGAAATATATAGCAGGTTCCGCAACGGAATGCCCTTTAAAGAAGCGGACTCAGCGCTGAGGTAAATGGAATCCGGATCGTCCATAAACCATTCTGTAAGAAATTTAAACTGTGCAGCCAAGAGGTATTGTGGGAAGGAGGGAGCGGCAAGACCGCCTTTCTGAACAGGCAAACACAGAAAACTGTATCTCAGCCTAGGTCTTTTCTTACGCCATATAAAAGAAATAATTGAACCATTTAATTTTGACAAAACCTTTTTGGACAGAGCAAGCGGTAACATCTGGAATAAATACAAGAGGCGAGGGAGTATATTCATCTTGACCAGATGAATACGACCTAAGAGAGACAGAGGGAGGCTGCACCACCTACCCAAATCGCGATTGATGGTCTGAATTAAAGGGGTGTAGTTCAGACTATACATTTCTTTTAGATTCGGTGAAATCTTTACCCCTAAATAAGTGAAACCGGAGGGAGACCAACGAAAAGGCTGAGAAATGTTTGGATCAACCTCATTTAGAACAGAGAGGGGCATAGCCTCACTTTTAGAAAAATTGATCTTGTAGCCTGAGAAGGAGCCGTATTGGGAAATTAACGCAACTAATCTAGGAATTGAGTGAGCAGGAGAATTTAGAAAAATTAAGACGTCATCTGCATAAAGTGAAATCTTATGTTGAGAATTGTTCAAACAGAGTCCTTCAATAGCAGCATCCTTCCTAATGGCTGTGGCAAGGGGTTCCATAGCCAGGGCGAATAACAAAGGGCTCAGCGGACAGCCCTGTCGACTGCCACGTTCAATACTGAAATTGTCTGACCTATAACCATTGGTAATCACTGCCGAAAGAGGGGAAGTATAAAGGATCTGGATCCATTTAACGAAGTTGTCACCTAAACCAAATTCTTGAAGTGTGAAAAGAAGAAACGGCCATTCCAGACGGTCAAAGGCCTTTTCAGCGTCAAGTGAGATGACTAGAGCCTCAGGGTTAAACAAAGATGAGTGCTGAATAATGTTAAGTAGGCGCCTCACGCTATGTGTGGAATACCGCCCTCGTATAAAACCAGTTTGATCATTCTCAACGATCGAAGGTAGTATTGGCTCAAGACGTACAGCCAGGACCTTAGCAAGTATCTTCAAATCAAGATTTAAAACAGATATAGGCCTATAGGAGGCGCATTCTTCTGGAGGTTTCCCCTTCTTCAGAATTAGCGAAATATTAGCCTCCATTAAGGAGGGGGGGAGAGTGCCTGCCTCAAAAGAGGACAGAAGCATCTTATACAGTGGGGAAGTCAGAATCTTACTAAATTTCTTAAAGAATTCCCCCGTGAACCCGTCTGGACCCGGGGCTTTGTTATTTGGAAGCATCTGAATAACTTTCAAAATTTCACTTTGCGTTATAGGTTTACATAAATCATCCCTTTGGATTTCAGTAACTTTAGGTAAATTTAGTCCTAAGAAGAAGTGATGCATACCTTGTTCCAATGTTGGTTTAAACTGGGAGGTATATAACTGCTTATAAAAAGTTTTAAAAGTATCATTAATAATTAAATTGTCATATTTAGGTAAACCAGATGAGTCTCTAACACATGGGATATTACAACCAGCACCCTTATTATGAAGAAGATTGGCCAGATAGCGGTTAGGTTTATTAGCAAACTCATATAACCTCTGCCTCATGAAGAAAAGAGATTTCTCAGCCTTTCTTGTCAATAGTGCCTCCAAAGCTGTTTTAACCACCTGAATTTCATTCCTTAATTGCTCTGAAGGTGATTCATTATGTTTAGCTTGCAGTTCGTGCAATTCCAGTTCCAATTTCCGTTGTTCCATCTGATTTTTCCGCTTCAGGCCTGCTGAATATGATATAATCAGTCCACGGGTGTAAGCCTTCAGGGTGTCCCAAAGCAGGCCTGGAGAAACTTCAGGGGTTGCATTGACCTTTAAAAAATGTTCAAGCTGATCATTTAAAAATATTTCGAATTTTGGGTCGTGAATCAAAAAATTGTTAAATCTCCAGGTATGAGACCGAGGGACAGGATTTAGATCACTTAGCTGAACAAAAACCGGCGCATGATCTGATATAATAATATCGCCTATTGTACATCTCAAAATGTTTCCCAGTGATCGCTTGGGGGTGAAAACGAGATCGATCCTACTACTTGTTCTATGAACACCGGAAAAAAAAGTAAATTCTTTATCGTTAGGATGAAGAGTCCGCCAGGTATCAACCAGATCAAGTTCGTTACAAGTATCTAAAAGTGCTTTGGCCCTTGTAGACATTTGAATTTGTTTAGGAGGGGATCTGTCCTTAGTTGTAGAAAAATAACAGTTAAAATCACCGGCTATCACAGAATTATCACAAACCCAATCAGAAAAGGAAGAGAAAGTATGAGCAATAAAGTCGTTAGACTGTACTGGCGGAAAGTAAATATTCAGAAATGACACCGCCTGACCACCTAGGGTGCCTTTTAAGGAAACATATCTACCAGACTTATCACAAATTGTTTGGTCAACTGTCAGCGGTAGGTGTTTATGTATTAAAACGGCTACACCGCGGCTCTTACTCGTAAAGGAGGAACTAAAAACTTGACCGACCCAATCACGTTTCAGTTTTAGATGCTCCTGAGGAGACAGGTGAGTTTCTTGCAACAAGGCAACATGTACATTCTCCCTCTTAAGAAAGCTCAATATTTTTTTCCGTTTAACAGGGTTATGTATACCTCCTACATTCCAGGAACAAACATTCAACATTGAATTATCACTTATCATACAACATTTTAAATAAGCATGGAACCACGCTCAGGTGACCAAAGCATAGCTGATATGTAGGGCTCCCAAACACTGCTCTACAACACCAGTGGCAAGTAAAATACACATAGAAAAACAAACGTCCTGCTCTGCTAACAATTAACAGAAAACTATTTATAAGAAACAGAACCGTCAAGAAACCAGTGAGTATGGAGGTCAGACAAAGGTCTTCAACGCCCAGCAGGGGGCGCAAGCAAACTTTCCAACTTGGACATAGAAAGATGCTGGACCAGAGTACGAGTCTTTTCTTAATCAGTAACGGGAAACAGTTGCCCGCCCGCAGCTAAAACAAGAATTCGGATTATAAATGGCTAAATAAAATAGTCTATGTGTATGGGGTTATTATCTCCGCACAGACCCGAAAAGAAAAAAAAAAGGAACCAAACAGAAAAAATAACAATAATAATAAACAGGAAAAAAAAAAAAAAAAAAAAAAAAAAAAAAAAGGAGGAGGAGGAGACGAGGGATTGGCGAATGCCTCAGGTATGGGACAGGAGCACAGATCAACAGTCCACTGGAGCCACCGAGGATGAGCGCGGCCCCGCCCCTTGAGGTACGTTATCCAGGTAAGCTGAGACTGCTTCTGGAGATCTAAAAGTTTTCTCCTGGCCATCGATCTTGATCCTAAGGACAGCCGGGTACATCATAGCGAAGGGGACACCCATCTCCCTAAGGCGTTGTTTGACGTGGTAGAATCCCTGGCGTTTCTTCAGAACAGCGGCGGAGAAGTCCTCGAATATCATAATAGGGATGCCATTATGAAATAAGGACTGCTTCCTCCTAGCCGCTTGCATGATCCGTGCTTTATCCTGGAAGTTGTGGAGCTTTATGATGACCGCGCGGGGCCGCTGGGCACTGGAAGGGAGGCGTGCAAGCACCCGGTGGCAGCGATCGATTTTAACAGCGCCGCCCTTGAAACTCACAGCCACCAACTCCGGTAACCACGTTTTGAAAAAAGACACAGGGTTGGTACCTTCACTGCCTTCGGGTAGCCCAATAACACGTATGTTACACCGTCAGCTCCTGTTCTCCAAGTCATCAATCTTATCCAAAGCGGCCTCCAGCTTAAGCTCCACTTCAGAAATCTTGGCGCCATATCCCGCTGTAACATCTTCCTGCGTTGATATACGTGCCTCTGCCTCCTTCATTTTAACATCCAATGCAGAGATGTTAGCTGCGCATGTTTCCAGTCTTTTCAGAACTGGATCAATCTTCTTCTCAAAGGAGGCCTCCACCGCCCTCAGCACCTCCGCCGATATCCTCTCCACCAATTTGTCGACGTCCATTCGGTCGAGAAGTGGGGCCGACTGGGCCTCCGCCATAACCGCTACAGCATGATCGCTGAGCGGAGGGTGATTTTCTCCGGATTTGCCCGGTTTCGACCCAAGGTTGAGCTTCTTCTGGGTGCTTGGCATCGTACGAAGTTTAAAAGTCGAAATAAACAGAGACTTTAACCAAACAAGACATATAAAGGCCTAAACAAATGCCAAGCTGCGGGAGCGGGCGAGAAACACAGCTACTCCGCCATTGACGTCACGTGACACCCCCCCCGAGAAGAAGATCTTGAAGAGGAACCTAGTCAGATTTGGCAGATTCCTGAAACTTTATGATAAAACCTTATCGATTATTTGCAACCAAGAATCTTCAAATAATAAAGTGAATAAAAATTACTGTTCATAATAACAGTAACAGAAGCAGAACTCCAAAAATCTGGAGGCTCTGCCAGTGACAAACACTCAGACGTCCAAATCTTTTTTGCCAGCAAACCCGTCAACCATCCACACACTGCTTGAGTTTTCCTGGTTGTACAGATTTAATAGAAAACGTATACTTCTGGCTGCTAACAGATTATATCTCTCACAGCTTGAATTTAGACTGCTTTCCATTGTGATTTAGACAAAAAGCAGCATAGAGTCAGTGGGTTTCCTTCCTGTACTGTGAATTTTAAAAGTTTTAACACATTTAACATGATGGATTTTTATTCTCATTTGCGCCATGATCCAATACCATGATGGAACAGTTCCTTGTGCTTTCATTTTTATACAATGTGATATTTGATATTCTTACAAAATCCTGTGAGTGCTTTAAAATATGATTTGATTGGGGCTAATAAGGCATCTGTAATTTAAACCCGATTAATTTCAAAGCTTTGACTTAAATTTTAGCACACTCTTGTTGAGCATAAGAAATTACAAGACAGTGGATATGTCTGTGGTTGAATATCACTGTTATTTATTGGTGCTCTACAGAGTATAGGAAAATGCGCTCCAGTTTCTGTCAGATATTTAACTGTGCTGATATACGCATCATCCATTTACTAGAAATTAGCTTTAAGTGTTTCTGCAAGGAAATATCATCACATCTAAGCAGAAATTAATCTGCTCCTATCTGATGAGGATATTAAAGTCCTTCGTTATTTCTACCCTTTTCATGAGCACGTGCCTGTTAGCATTAATCAACCTTTGCTATTAGGTGCTCTTCCAGGGTTGCAGCCCCTTATCGTGGAGGTTGAGTGGTTAGATGAAGGGATTAAAGGGGGGATGGCTTTACAAAGGGTTGGGGGTTGATGGCAGTTGACGTGGCGGGTCAGTTCATTCATTTACACTACATTACTCTGTTGTCGATTTGGGGTGTCAGCACCTCTGCCAGCCTATCACCGTGTGGTTACCTGCGCTGAAGAAGGATCTGAGGGCAAAAGGAAAGTCCGTGTTTGGCCAAATAAAGACTGATGGACAAGGTGTGACACTTAAACCCAGCCACTTAACAGGCACTAATGCTTGTACCAGATTACCTGTCGAGGCCACCGCGTTGCCATCCAAATCACCATTTCAAATTGATAGCGCCAGCAATGCCACAGAAAAATACCTCTGATCAGCCCGCTCTCAACCTCAAATCAGATGGTCACCGTCCTCCATTAGAAATGCCATTTTCCCACCGGTGGGTTTCAAATTGAGTTTGAGCATACTGAATATTCCTCTGCTTTGATACCTATGGGCTCTGTGAGAGTTGTGTGTGACATTATTCACCATTAAGTGTAGAATATTAGAATGTGTCACTCGTCCCAACTTCATAATGCCACACAGGCAAGACAGCAGGTCATAAATCTTGAAACAGACCATCAGTAATTTATCACATCTCACAAAAAAATAAAAAATAAAAAAAGCGAGTCGACAGACTTCTTCACAATGTTGGAAAGATCGAAGCTTTTTAGAATCGAAAGATAGGATATTTTTTCAAGCAGAGGGATAAATAGATTTGGCTCCGTTGCCTCGATAAATCCACAGCTTGAAGCGCTATGACGCAACTGAACAGCTACCTGTGAAATCAACTTCCGAGCACGTCTAACCTCAGGTCATTATTTGAGGCTCCCCTAATAAAGACACCACACATTACTGTAAATCTATTTCACTTGAACAGTGTAGTTATGCAAGAGCCCTTCATGTAATGTGATCACTTCTGCAAAATGCATGAGGTTTTTATAAGAAGGGCTGCAGTCAACCAAAGAAAATCTTACCTGCCTGACTGCAAAGGCAGGCGGGATCATGATATATCACTGCAGTGTACTGAACCCCTTTTTCAATTTAAAATAGGAAGAGTCAAATAATTTGGAGTTGACTCGGATTAAGAATAAATATTAATTAGGGCAGTAGTCACGCATGATTTTGAGCAAGTCCACAAATCTTTTCCTCCTGCTGCCAAAAACCATTAATATTTAAAGGCTATTGATGTAATGCTTGTTCTACTAACATGGAATTTGATTAGATACGATCATTAATTAACTAAACATATGACCATTGACCTAGAGATTACAGGTAGATGGAGTTTGGTATCTATAAAGGCAAGTAAAACCTGCTATTAACCTTTTATAAAAGTTAATAGCAGAGTTTCAAACTTTTTGACTCTTCTTCGTCAATACCCGAATCAACTGCTCACATTTATAGAAGATGGTGAAAAAAAAGAATCACTTATCTTGCAAAATAGATGAATTTGACTTGGAGCAGTGGGCTGCCATCTGCAGCACCCACGGAACAGTTTGAGGTTTGGTGGTTTCAGTCTTTGTTCTACTGAGAGAGGAGCGAGCGCTAATCAATCACAACCCCACTTAGAATCTAATGTTGAGTCAAGGCTAAACACCTAAAAGAAATTCTAAAGGTAGGATATTCTCAGGTGCTGAACGACATAACAACCACTTAAGATAGAGGTAATTGAATATAAAATGCTAGTTCAGATCTCATTCGTTCAGAGATGAGGAGTTTTTTGTGGTAAGTGCTATGCTACTAAGTTGTTGACTGCGTGTTTCAATCAAGCACAGTGTTCAGTCATTATACCTTATGCAAACAGCTATATTGGGTTTTGGAACAGGGCCAGAGACAATCTGTGCAAAACGATGATTAACAAAGCAGCAACAGGTGCTACCTGCAGATCAGTCTAAGCACAAAGCAAGAAGGAAATGTAAACACAGGTATGGTGAAAAAAAACTTAATGTCTGAGCACCAGCATGATGATATAACCATGCAATGAATACAAATAGTTGAAAACTCTCTACTACACTTTGTGTAATTGTGGTTTCTTTATATTTGCGGATATCTGCCTAACAGCAGGGGGGTCTGGGCCCTAATGTCATAATATATGTCTTGGGATAAATTCTTATTTTAAAGCTTGCAAATTTGAATCAATCGCCAAATGATTACTGAATATAATTTTAAAATCATCAACTTGGGGCTCAATGTTTACATGAGGAATATCTAATCTTATTTCAGCTTATTCCATTATCAAAATGTAGGTGCAGTAAAGTCAAGTAAAACTGACTGTGTCAAATGTGAGCCATGTTTGTCCTAGCTCCAAATGTCTGGGCCTTTTTAGTGGAAAGGTTCATATGTTGTTTCAAAAACATCTCTTTAGGTAATTTTATATGATAAAGAATCTGATGTCAGTCACTGGTTCGGACTCTGCATTTTAAAGCCTAAATGTTAGTGTTTTGCTGCATTGCTAAAATCTTTAAGCCAATATTAAAACTCACAATGAGTTTAAAAATGAATGCTGTGTTGAGAACAACAACATTGTGGCTTGCATGGCACTGGCTGTCAGCGTGAGAGCATTAATTACACTTCACCAGTGCAGACAGTTTGTGGCTAATAAACTGAAGCGTCAATCTCAAACTCATTTATGTGCAAGATGCAGCATCTCTGATTACGTTAATCAATGTTAGTGAGACTGAATGGAAACATGACGCTGTGATGAAGTCGCCCTCTTAACTAGTAAAGTTAGAAGTGTTTGATATGGAGTAAATGTGATCAGAGTGAGAATGATTAGCACTCAAACTATATTAACGTACAGTTGAGCAAGGCATTTAAATACATACCAATATTGGAATTAACAATTTTAAAAATAGCTTACTCAGATTGACAAAAAATGCATGTATGGTTTTCCAGGGAAACACTGGAAAAACATTTTTATAAATGTGTTCACATGTAAAACAGAACGTTTCAGATTATTTCAGTAAATAAATTAAAGTCTTTGAGCAGACAAAGCCACGAAATGTCTTCTTCACATACGCAGATTTTTATTACTATTTTCAGCCTTTTTAAAAAAAAAATAAATAAAACTTGTGAGCCATTTAGTCTCATCTACATGTAAATTAAGTTGTTCTATGGTACCTTTTTTTGACGTTCTTCCTCCTCTCTTGATCGACAGTTTCATTTTGTTCAGATTGATTTATGGGTAATATGAAACTATTATCGATTTTTTTTTTTGTTGGAAAGTCACGGAAAGTCATTGGGCTAACAGCACGTTTTAATTACTGTGCAAAAATCTTGCGCAACCCCTCATTTCTTTATATTTTCTTCCCAAGGAGCCAGACTTTGTCATTTTTAAAGTGCTCTTGAGCAATAGTTACCCAAGTATTCTGAAGGTAATTTAAAAGTCTTTCTTTGAGCTGCTTTTTCATTATCTCATTTTCATTCCAGACTTTGTACCTGACCAATTTCTGAAGATTTTTTTTAGCCACTTAACAATGACCTATGAATTATTCAAGCATAAAAAAGGCATCTAGCAGACGGTATGAACCAGTTTTGACTTGACAAGTAACAGACTTAGCAATGAACCAATTTTAAATTGTATCTTTAGGTACTTTTACAAGCAGCCTGTCACTAAAATACATGATTTCTTTAGTCAAATCTACAAAAGATGTAAAAGCTAACACAGTATACCGACACATATAAAATAGTATTTTTATACTAACAAGGTGATTCCAAAACATTGTGTGCAGTTTAAAGAATTCAAGGATCTTTACTTGCATTCATTGTTCAGAAACATGTCAGAACAAGATGATGTTCCTCAGGTCTCAGTCCTAATTATGATGAGAATTAAAAAGAATTTGATGATAATGGACAAGTGGAGGAGAAAAGAAGAAGCGTCAAGCCCACAAAAGTATCTATACCAAATTAAAGTCATGTCCTTAAGAAACAGAAAGAAATCCGGAGCGATGCATCTAGCACTTTCGCTCATCCATCTACTGTTTTCAACTGGGCGTCGTGTACCTGGAGTCGAGTGTTTTGACCGATGCATGAAGCTATACATTTTTATTCATAAGTTGAAATGGCCACATTTTCTTTGTCAGTATTTATTACACAGCGTGCTGCTGGGAAAAGCCTGTTCTAAGGTTTATTTTTTAGCACCTGACGGTTCTTTTTTGCTTCTCATCGTAAACACTCTGCATACTATTTCGCGTGATTCATTTTACTTTGAAAAATCTCAACAGGATCTTCAGCTTTATTGTGAAAGGCTTATGTGGAATATAAACAAGTGGACGGTGGAGCCACGCAATCGTTGTTGCTAACAACAACGCATAAAAGCAGTCGCTTGTCCGTCTGTAGTATGGTTATTTTAAATATAAGGGAGAACTTTAAGAAATAAATTCTACAGTGACCATCAATACGATGGTAACATGAAACAATAGACGTTTTTATATCGTCATCCGATATATATATCGTTATATCGAACAGCCCTGTGTGCAGGAGGAAGTCAGGAGATTGGTACAGTACAACAGTGAGTGTGTCCTTTGAGTGGTAGTGGATCCATCTGTAAAACACCGCAGAGGCTCTGTCATGGTTTGGGGGGCTACATTTCACTAGAAGTATTGGAGATCTTGCCAAAATTCCTAGAATTATTAATGCAGAAAAGTACCATCAGATTTTGATTGACTTTGCAATTCCATCTGGAAAGCATCTGATTGGCAACAGCTTCATTTGTCAGCATGACAATGATCTCAAAGACACTGCCAAGTCTCTAAAAGCATACCTGAATAGAAAAACACACAGTGGAGCACTACCAATCAAGGATCAGCCTCCCTAGAAAGAACTCAACATTATTAACGCAGTGTGGGTGTCATTGGACTGGGCTGTTTTGGGGTGTAATAGTATGCTCAGTTGAGTTATTCTCTTTGGGTGATGTATGTTTGGAATCCTGGTACTATGTTCCCTTTTGATCATTTCTAGCCCTTAGGTTTTTAGTTATTCTTTTGACATGCTTAGAGTGTGCTTTTGTTTTCCTTCAGTTTGTAGTGATTATGTTCTCCCTTCGTCAGTGTCTAGTCTTGTCTCTGTTTTGATTTGTCATAGTGTTAAACTCCAGGGGTTGCAAAATCGCTAGCCCGACGTCCCGGGGCTCATGCTTCCCGTTTTATTTTGATAGTCCTTGTGCAGTGTTCAGTATATTCAGTTTTGCTTCCCCTTTGTCTCGTCATGTCAGATTAGGTTTAGCTGTGTACCCCTCCTATTGCAAATTTCCTCGTTACTCACTGCGTATATATTGTGTGTGTTTTCCTTTGTTTCTCGACGGATGGTCTGTGTCTGTGGCCTGGTCCATGTTTTAATGTCCATGTTCGAGTTTCATGTTTAATGTTTTCGGTTGCCATGTCATCCTGCTTTCAGAGGCATGTATTGAGGTTTTAGTTATTTTTCCCAGTTTAGGTGTGGTTAGGTTAGTCTTCTTCGTTTCCCTTTTGCCTTTTCCTTTGGATTATGTCAACCATTAATAAAGGCTCACTCTTAGTTTAAGTTCAGTTCTGTTTCCGCTGTCTGAATTTGGGTCCATACTCACTCTCCACTCCACGTGTCTGACAGTGGGATCATTTTGACATAAAACAGAACAAAAGGCAGAATCATTCAAAGAACAGAGTTGAATTTCCTTCAAGAAACCTGGAGAACTATTCCCAGAAAACTAGTTAAAGAAATTACAAGAATGCTGCCTAAGAGTCCAGGCTGTGTTGAAGAATAAACGTAGTTCTACAAAATACTGACCCGTTTTACATTTTCCTACTAAAATACAGAGAAATTAGTGGCTCAGGATCTTTGCAGAGTACTGTATGTCTCAAAGTTGGCATTGCTTTCCTTTTGCAACTGTTTTTCAACCATAGCGAGACGTCAAGAAAATAAATGCCAGTCGATGGCTATTTAAGGTCAAAACGTTTGCTGGGTCATTTTTTCTTCTCCAGAAAGAACTGACCTCACCATAAGAAGAGAGTACAAAAAAAAAAAGCAGAGGATGTGAATTTTCATTTTGAACCTTACTGAATAAAAAAACAACAACAACAAACAAGCCAAAAGTTCAGTACTGTTGTTCTGACCTTAACATCTGACCTCAGTATGAAGAACGCACATGTCAAGCAGTATATCCGTGCAAGAATTCATAATGTTTTCACTTTTTTCCCCGTTTCACTTCTAAGTTCAACAAGGTTGAGATGGCAATCGGATTCACAGGCACAATTTGAGAAACAGTAATTTTCAGAGCGATTTGAGCTTAATGCTCTAGCACTGCTTATTATCTTGAAGGTGGCATCAATCACACAGTGAGTCACCACTCTAAATGTTTTTAGAAATATAAAAAGCAAGGGAGAGGCATCTCGTTTATAGAGTGTGTGAGAGAAGAATCAGACTTGGGTATTTGTACTGACAACAGCATTTTTGAAAGATGGATAAGTTTGGATGAGCTCACAAAATGTAAAAAGATAACTCCCAATTCCAAGATAAAATGGACAGCGCACTTCTTGAGGCTCTATTGTGCAGATAAAAACACTGCAGGACCCGTAAGCTATCAACAGCCTAGCCTTGATGGGTTTCTGCATAATGCGCCTGTTGCATGTATGCAGATGTGAGCTGGTGAATTTTGATCACCCTCTCTTATCTTACCTGTCACTGTCAATCATCAGTTTCCCATTTCTCTTTATTTCCACCCATATTATCTTTTTCTTTCGCTCCATAATCCATTATTCATTCTCTGAGAGGTTTACATTGTACTCTTCTTTGTGGTTCCACCTTTTTTCTAAAAGCCTCTGTCACTCGAAACAGAGGACAGGTTGATGAGCACTTCCAATTAAATGTTATATTTTTATTATTTATTTTTACAGCAGTCTTGAGATTTCATGTTGGCACCTACAGTGTCCCAACATGAAACATGCCTGTAGTCATCTATTTTCTAGCAGATTCTGGCACTCGCACTGCCACATCTGTCATCAAGAGGCAGTACAACTTAGCAGACTGTAGGTGTGGGAGTGCTGCTGCCCACACACACTCGGCCTAGTTTAGGGTTCAAGTTGGTGCCAGTTAAACATCAGCTGTTAAAGCCCTCACTGTGGCCTCGGCAGCCCACTGTAACCATGCCAGATGGCACCATCCACAAGGGAACACATGGCACCTCATGACAGGGCCCTTCAAACGTCAACAGTCTCTCTGAATTATGAAGAGATGGAAAATACTCTCCCTTAAAATTAACACTTCAGTGTCTCTAATGAGATTCAGTATCTATGGAGGCTGTGGCAGTTTCCTCTGATAACATCAGAAGGCGGTGTCATGTCAGCTATATTTTAGCCATCTCTATTGCTTTTTTGAATCATTTATCAGTAGCAGGCAGGACTCACCTGTGCTGCAGTGAGGACACAGTGTGCTACTATCAGAGGGCGTGTTAACTGCTGCGTTCAGGCTTATTGAAGAATAGATTATGACATTAGGATGCAAAGCACATTCCGTCTTAACGCAAAGGAAAGGCCTTTAACAGGCTTGATAAGGACTTTTTCTGCTGATCTCATTCAAACGTGGACGGTCCTCAGGGGACAGTTTTGGCCTGGTTCAATGTTTACAGTGTCATTCATCACACATACAAGTTTTGTTATCTGCCTGGGAGTCAGAAACCGTACACACACAAGTAGGTGTCCGTGAACATAAAGCACGCACACGTACGTGCCTGCGTAATCACGCATTCCTCCCAGAGGAAGCAATATATCTGGACCTTTGAACCTTCAGCCATTTACCTACCCAACTTGAGATAAGCAAGCTTGGGTTCATGCCCCCCCCCCCCCTTATCCCCTAATTAAAATCTCCAAAGTCCTCTCGACTCAGACACTTGAACCCCTTCAACATTACACTGCTATAAGAGAAAGAATTAAGACTGTACCCTGATCAATCACACATTTTGGTTTAGTCTGCACTGAAAATATATTGGTTTTAAATCAGAGAGCTTCAGAAAATTGACCTCTTGAAATACAAAAATAATTAAACAGGCACATATCACTACTGCCAAAATCAGACATAAATAGGTCTACCTGCTTCATTTGGAGCAACACAGCTGGTTGTTTCATCTGCTGGGCTTTTAACTTATAAACAACACTATCAATATTACTTCAAAGCACTTCAAACATATTCCCAGCACCATTTCTTTTCCATTATTTTTTTTCAGGGCAATAAGGGCGAAACTAAATCAAGGCCATCCCAACTCTTTTCCTCTCATCTCAGCCCATCATCATTCCATCTTCCTGTGTTTTGTTCTTTCAAACCTCAAAGGTCACTCTGCACACCTTTACACAGGTCCTCCAATTTGATTGAACCTTCCTGCTTCAGTCCATAAACATACACACATTCTACCAGTGAATGATGACATACATCAAAAGCTGTCCATCACTACCTAATGATCTTGACAGAGCATTAGTTGGAAGGTACGTCAGCTTATGGGGACAGATAAAATAGAGAGAGACAGAGAAGGAGAGATAATCCAAGCTAGTGTGTGTGTAAAGAGGACATGATATACGAGATGGTGAGGACTGTTGCACCTTTCATCATCTCCTCCATAAAGTCTAGCCAGTCATGAAATCAGGACATTAAAATACTACAGCAAACACAATCGTCAAAATGTACAGCTAGCTCCAAGACAGCTAACATTTCTGCATGAATGACTGCAATTCTGATTAGTCTGCAATTCAAACACAATTTGCAAATTCAAATATTGAATAAATGAAGACAATGCAAGGGGTGTGAAGAATACCCTAATTGCAATCTCAGTTTTCATATGAAGATTTGAGCGTCTGGTCATGCAGCGGAAAAGGATTTCTGACTCAAACTAGTAATCAGGCTGTAAGCGGTCCTTACACGTGCAGTGCTGTGCTGAAATTTCTAGATATTTCTTAGCATGTATGTTAAAACTTACATTTCATTCCCAAGAAATGATGTTAGCTAGTCTTTAAAGCTGTTAGTAACCCTTTTTTGTTACTACAGTTAAAGTTAAGGTAAACCTTTTAAGTTGAACAGTTTACATACAGTGGGGCAAAAAAGTATTTAGTCAGCCACCGATTGTGCAAGTTCCCCCACCTAAAATGATGACAGAGGTCAGTAATTTGCACCAGAGGTACACTTCAACTGTGAGAGACAGAATGTGAAAAAAAAATCCATGAATTCACATGGTAGGATTTGTAAAGAATTTATTCGTAAATTAGGGTGGAAAATAAGTATTTGGTCACCTCAAACAAGGAAAATCTCTGGCTCTCACAGACCTGTAACGTCTTCTGTAAGAAGCTTTTCTGTCCCCCACTCGTTACCTGTATGAATGGCACCTGTTTGAACTCATCATCTGTATAAAAGACACCTGTCCACAGCCTCAAACAGTCAGACTCCAAACTCCGCCATGGCCAAGACCAAAGAGCTTTCGAAGGACACCAGGAAAAGTATTGTAGACCTGCACCAGACTGGGAAGAGTGAATCTACAATAGGCAAGCAGCTTGGTGTGAAAAAATCAACTGTGGGAGCAATCATCAGAAAATGGAAGACATACAAGACCACTGATAATCTCCCTCGATCTGGGGCTCCACGCAAGATCTCATCCCGTGGGGTCAAAATGATCATGAGAACGGTGAGCAAAGATCCCAGAACCACACGGGGGGACCTGGTGAATGACCTGCAGAGAGCTGGGACCAAAGTAACAAAGGTCACCATCAGTAACACACTACAACGGCAGGGAATCAAATCCCGCAGTGCCAGACGTGTTCCGCTGCTGAAGCCAGTGCATGTCCAGGCCCGTCTGAAGTTTGCCAGAGAGCACATGGATGATACAGCAGAGGATTGGGAGAATGTCATGTGGTCAGATGAAACCAAAGTAGAACTTTTTGGTATAAACTCAACTCGTCGTGTTTGGAAGAAGAAGAATACTGAGTTGCATCCCAAGAACACCATACCTACTGTGAAGCATGGGGGTGGAAACATCATGCTATGGGGCTGTTTTTCTGCCAAGGGGACAGGACGACTGATCCGTGTTAAGGACAGAATGAATGGGGCCATGTATCGTGAGATTTTGAGCCAAAACCTCCTTCCATCAGTGAGAACTTTGAAGATGAAACGAGGCTGGGTCTTCCAACATGACAATGATCCAAAACACACCGCCCGGGCAACAAAGGAGTGGCTCCGTAAGAAGCATTTGAAAGTCCTGGAGTGGCCTAGCCAGTCTCCAGACCTCAACCCCATAGAAAATCTGTGGCGGGAGTTGAAAGTCTGTGTTGCTCGGCGACAGCCCCAAAACATCACTGCTCTCGAGAAGATCTGCATGGAGGAATGGGCCAAAATACCAGCTACTGTGTGTGCAAACCTGGTAAAGACCTATAGTAAACGTTTGACCTCTGTTATTGCCAACAAAGGTTATGTTACAAAGTATTGAGTTGTATTTTTGTTATTGACCAAATACTTATTTTCCACCCTGATTTACGAATAAATTCTTTACAAATCCTACCATGTGGATTCATGGATTTTTCTTTCACATTCTGTCTCTCACAGTTGAAGTGTACCTCTGGTGCAAATTACTGACCTCTGTCATCATTTTAGGTGGGGGAACTTGCACAATCGGTGGCTGACTAAATACTTTTTTGCCCCACTGTACATTCATCATGGGTGAATGCCATAGTAATTTGGACAAGTTGGGAAGGTCTCTTAAAGACATTTTTAAACAACTGCAGGTCCCGAGGTCATCAGGTCAAACAATTGCAAATACAAGTTCTTCTGATGTGTCACCACTTTATAAAGGTCTATAAGAAGACCACCAAATTGTCATCCTCAGATGAGAGGAAACTGATTGGGGTTCATCCAGAAAATCATAGAGTCACAAAGGCTCAAGCCTGCCATAAATTAGAAATTACTGGAACACCAGCATCACTGTCCACAGTGGAGAGAGTTTTGTATAACCTGGAATGAGAGCGTGCTGACCAAGAAAGCTTAAAATTGACTAAAATTTGCAGGTACCCACATGGACAAATCAAGGTCAAGCCTTCTGAAGAAAAAGTTTCATGTTTCACATGAGACAAAAACAAAGACAATTGTCACAATGACAAGAGATATGTTTGAAGGAGTAAAGATGAGGCTTTCAAATCTGTATCAACACATACTGGTATACACAAAATGAATGGAATAATGAGGGAAGAGGACTATCTCCAACTTCTTCAACTCAGATCAACAGCTAGATGGTTAAAATTTGGATACAAATCAGTGTTCCAGCAGGACAATGATGCCAAGGCATCATTGTCCTGCTGGTTTTGGCATGGATAAAGCAGGCTAACACTAAGCTTCTGAAATGTTCTTCCTCAAGTACTGACCTTAAACCTTTTTGAAAATTTGTGGCTAAAAGCTGGGTCTGTGCAAACAAACTTTGTGGGGGCTTTTTAAAAAGATGTATGCTGTACAACCATTCCACCCTGAAAACAAAACAACAAAAAAACAAAACAAACAAATCCTTAAGAGCCCCAAATTATTATATCTATGATGAGTGAATGTAAACGTATGTCCACAACTATGTGTCCCGTTGTGTGCAACATGTGAGAAAGGTAACACCAGACAGTGATCTGATTCTTCCAGTTTTGTCTGGAGAGCATAGTGTGTTCATTATTGTCATGGTTTCATGTGATGACAATAACACAGAAAGCCCATCAAAAAACAACACAAATATAAGATATTCTTTGAAAATTGGTTTCACTCTTTAATTTAAGTTATTCTGTAATTTCTCCGATATCCTAAACCTCATTACTGACCCAAAAGAATTCATGTGCCATTTAAATTCCAAAGTGATTCATCTTGGCGTTTTGCACTGAGATTTTAAAAAAAAGAACTTGTAAGAAAAGGTCAGTATCTCTTGATGTGGAGCGTTTGCATGCGTGCAGTGGGTAAGTGGGATTTACGGAGACAGTAAACCCACAGATGCTTGTCGATGCCTCTGCTACAACTCCACAGGCGCGCGCACACACACACACCCTGCGTCTCTAGCTCCCCTAGTTTACTGCATTGCACCAGCAGCAGTTAGCACATAAGCACTAAGAGACAAAGAAAAGGCATAAAGAAAAAGAGGAATTTTGTCAGAGCTTCAGATAGAAAGAAAGCACAAATTAGAGAGCAAAACACTCGCTGGTAGTCTACTGCTATGGACTTTCTCCTTCCTCTGCATTGATTCTCCAGATACATTTTTTAATACACCCTCATCAATAGCACTGGTGGTCTGACAAATGCATTTTTCAAACAGTTGGCAGTCAATAGTCATTTAGTCTGTATCTTGTCCCTTGAGTAAAGGGTCTCGATCAATTGAGGTGATGAAAATTCAAATAAATCAGAAACAGGAATGAAGAAGAGCTCTCTTCTCTATCCAGTGCAGTACAAGTGGCTGTGTAGAAAAACCAATATCTACTGCTATATCTTTCAATGGAGGATCAGTTAGAGCTGTGTGTTCAGGGTGGAAGAACTAGAACTTGCTGGCCAGTGCATTGTTAAAGCTTCAGAAAGTCAATAGACTATTAAAGACACACATTCTTCTGTGTTAAGAACGTGATGCTGCAAGAACCAGATAAGATATCAAAATGTTGTGCGGGGTGATGGAAAAGTAACAGTCTACTGTCAAGCTGCTGAGCACTTGCAAGATTTCAACCAATTTAATGCGCAAAAACGTTTTGGTTTTTTTTACTAAAGAGCACATAGTGTGAAAGGATCATTGCACAGTGGATTATAATATTATAAGGATATAACTCTGTAAATTTAACACAAAGGTAATATTTTACCTATTGCCCACCTCTGAAGCAACATCAGAAATCTGGCAATCATTGCAAACATGAGGAATGTATACTGCAATGTATCTGACTGCTCCAACACAGCTTACTGAGTTAGCACACATTGCTGAAGCTACAACTGGAAACACTGTTATTTGTTTCTGCTGCCTCAGCTTCACAACTACTATACCCCTAATGATCTGTATTGTATCTTATGACTGAGCTACGTGTGTCTTACTACACCCTCCAACCTTCCAATCTGCAAAGACAGTACAGCCAATGTTACAAAATTACACCATGGACTAAGAATGTGACGGCTATTCTCGAAGATTGAGTTTTTATTCATCTGCTAAAAATATATTTGGCTCAATAAACTTCTCACTGATAACAAACTTACTCTGTCCTTGTGTACACACATTTCTTTTCTTTTTTTTTAGCTTCCCTTATTGTAGATCCCAATCTACCAAAGTCATACCATTTAAACTGTAAAACTGCAGGACAATTAGAACCCATGGAGACCTAATTACAGCCAGGACCAAGACTCCAGCTTCTTCTAATGGAGCAGCAGAGCACGTCCCCAGGGTAAAATCTTCTTGCCAGTTAATTATGCCATTATTCTATTATTCTAGACTGCCAAAGAGCGCTGGAGCTAAGCTTGACCTCAGGAACTCAGAGAGTGAAGAGAAGACATCCCCTGTAGAACCATACAGCCATGGATGACTCCATGACTGCTCCCTCTTTACCTCCACCTCTTCCCCTACCTCTCGCAATAAACACTGAGAAAGATTAATAATGAGAAGTTGGACCTGGTCCAAATTAAGCATGTAAGCTGCCCAATGGTAATCTCCCCCCTTGCTCTCACTGAATAAATTTGGTTTCTTGCAAACGACAGCACTGGATTTTGCAGATGCTTTTAGTGAATATGAATAAAGGGGGGGTAGAAGGGGCAAAAAGAGGATTTATAGCCTCTTCTAGATCAAGAAAGTGACCCTACAGTATAAAGGATTTGCCCTTAAGTTTTACTTTTTGTAAGTATATACAGATGAACAACATTTATGAGCTGAGGTGATTTACTGCTTCCCTACAGAATGTATTCAAAGCTTCTCACTGCACATGTAAGAGTAGAAGACAGTTTTAACCATCACTTTAGATCACCTTAGATCATACAGAAAAAAAACATCACTAAGCCACAGGCCTTTTATGATAAATTGCACACCTGCAGGTACTTCTTCCTTCCTACTCCAAAAGTGAGTGATGTCATTCAAAGGCTATAATGGACCTCTAATGAACTCTAAATCCCATGCCAGTACATTTACACTGCATTACTGCTTCCTGACCCTTGACCTCCCAAAGGAGTAGAGCAGAGAGTGCTCCTGTCTGCAAAGCTCCTTCAGTCATTATAAAAGCATTCTCACAGAACGCGGCTTCTATACAAAATGGACTGTATGTGACTGAAAAAAAAAACATACTTCAATCCCAGCCTCTAATGGCTGGATTCACCCTTAAAATTGACTTACTTGCATCTATACTGGTGTTAAAAACTGAATGTAATATGCCCTATGCCTTGTTATAAGAGTGAAGAGAGCAAATAATATTGCAAACAATCAGAGAGCGAGCACTCACGTAAAATCCCAGAGAGGAACTTTCCAATTTTAACCCTAAAATTCTGGCGTTGAAACATTGCAAATTGCCTTGACAAATTTCCTCATCAAACCTCAAGAAACACTCCATCAAAGGGGAATCCACAGCCTCCACATTCTCACTCATACTCGCTCTTTAACAAGTGATGTGCCTCGTGTTGCACCATGGCCAAAGAAAAAATTGGAGAGGTGGGGTGAGGAATGGGAGGCAGAGTTCAACTAATTACCTGATGATGGAATTTTAGTGTCTCCTTCATTATAAAGCAGCTTCTAAGTGTTATTGATCTTAGGAGGAGTGTCTCACAGTGATGTGGTATTAGAGGGTCCAAATGCTCTGAGGCCATGCATTATTCAACGGGCATTCTGAAACGACGCCTCACCAGGGTCTGCCAATTCCTCTCAGGTGGCGTGGGAGTTGCTGCAACTATCTACACACCCCACCCTAAATCATCAAACACATACACACAAGCATATGAATTGCTCATGTGAAAACATTAACATATACACACACACTGTGTGTGCATGAGTGCATGTACACTGAACCGAAAAAGTCTTGACTTTTCTCTTCTAACTGGAGGCTGTAGATTTGCTTTGCTCTGTAATCGACCTTCAGTGAGGGGTTAATCTATAATGAACTGACTTTTGCTGCTGTCTTACATTTCCAACAAGTCATTTACAGACATTTCCCTGTAAAGACTGCAGACAGCATACTCAGAATATAGACTTTGAAGGAGGCAATAAAGAGGAAAAGAAGAAAGCACTACACACAGACAAAGTTTGATAAGTGAAAGCTTCTTCACATCCTAAAGATTTATTGTCAAGCCAGTAATTTTTCATCTTGAACGAAACTACATGGAACTGTATATTTGTTAGACTGTTATGGCAACCAGTTAAAATGTATCCTACCTAGACTTTGCTGGAAAAATATGTTTTTTATATTTTTATATTGCTGCCCTTTACAATGGATTCACAGCATACTTTCTGACTGTGACCATAGAAGTGAACACCAATCTGCCATTTAAATCTTTTGTCGCGAGCCAATCTGAATAAAGTTGGATTTAAGATGAGTTAAATGCTTTTTTCCACCAGAAAAAGAACAAACGTCTGCAATAGGCCTATTTTAAGATTTTTAAAAAAAGAGAATTTTTAACTGTGAACCATTAAAGCTAGTCTTGCGGATTTCAAGAAAGAAAATGAAACTGGAAATGAGCGGGCAATGTAAGATTTTTCTTTAATTTACCATGCTTAATAGGATTTAGTTTGGTTTATTCTGCAGCTTCTATTGACTATCAGACTTGACGAATACAGCTGCAGCATCTCTTTGTTCTGCTATGAAAGGCAAAGGCAACTTAATGTTACTCATATCAAATAAGAATTGAATGGGTGATCATTATTTAAGAAACCTACTTGCCTAAATTTACAAGATAGTCATGTTTGTAAGCATTGACCAGTGAGAATTAACCAAGGGTTGCATTATTAAAATATTCAGAAATGGATAGACACCCAAGAGATGAACAAAAGAACCAAAGAACATCTCATCCATATATCCATTCATCATTGTTTAGCACTGGCTTCAGTTGAAGTCGTCTTAGTCTCATATAATGTATCTTTGTTTTCGCTGATTGCAATTATCTAGGAGATCAATTGGGGTTATCAATACCTTACAGCAATTAACATTTAATATCCTTCCACAGCCACTTACTCCATTAATGGCTGATTGATTATGCGAGACCTGGGAGCTCTGCGGCTGGGAATGGCATGGATCCATTCTGTCTGTCAGTCAAAGTAAAGGCGGTCTGCTCTGCAAGAGAACCTCTAACTCCGGCTAATACCGTATTGATATGAGGTTACTTCAGCCAAAAAGAAAGGTCATGAGATCCAGGAAATTCTTGTGTTTGCAGTCTGTCGGTTTTGGTTGAAGGAACTAGCATTAAAGATTCCTCCTCCTTCTTTTCCCACTTGTCTGTTAGGCACAGTATGTTTTGCTTACATTTCACCCTCATATCTGCCACCACTCCGAATACCCTCCCTTCCACCCCTGCAGTTCTTCATAATCTAATCAGCACTGATGTATTTTCAGAGCAAGAAGGCACTGCTTTCCATTTCAATCAAATTCAGCCCTTTCAAAAGAACCCATAATGCAATCGTTCTGTACAAAATTCAGGCCCAATTTAAGCCCTATAGACTGCAGATGACTGATAAACACTCCACTTCACTCCACGTCACTCTCCTCCTTGTGGCTTTCCTTTGCTGCAATGCATCATCATAAATAAGAGCTAGCTCTGTTCTCTCTCTTTGAGTATAGTGCAGGCCAACTTTAAATTGGCTGTATTAGACAGCGGAAGGAGGGAGGGTGAGGAAATAAAAAGTTAGAAATCCTGGCAGGTAGAACATTTAAACAAATGTAATTGGGAGAAACAACAAGTCCCAACTGGGTGGACAGGTCCCAGGAACAGCTTCCCCATTACCAAGTGAGGGGGATGGTGGAACAGCGATCGTTTTGGTGGGGGAGAAGAGGGAGATTGGGAAGGTTTCGCTTAATAAACACTTTGCTTTCTGCTGACGATCAGAGGGGCAGAGCGAGGGATACAACGACAGATCGATAGACTGATTTGTTCCGGGCTATCCATGTTCATCAGACCGTTCCCCCTCCCTTAGGTAGTGGGCAGAAAGTCTTAGAAAAAAAAAAGAAGAAGAAAAAAAAAACGAAGAGGAAGGGGTGGCGAGAAGGAGTGACTGAAGGGAGGAAAAAGAAAATAGCAGAAAAACAGCAGGAGAGTTGATGAGTTACAATAGCAGACAGACAAATGATGATGGGATGGAGTAATGCGTGAAGAAAATAGCGGCATGTGGGAGGGAAACTGACTACGAATGGTGAGAGGAGAAACAGGAGAGCATTTGGATAGGCTGAGGGTCAAGCATGAAACTAAGTGACTATAGAGATGGTAGGAGGGGTTGGCAGTGCGGGGGCGATGTAGAAAATAGGAAATCCCTTTACACACCACTGAATCATTTACTCAAAAACCTACCGTAAATACTTTTCTTTAGCATCCCCTTTTCTGCAGATAGAAAAGACAGTCAAACCCATCATGTACACCAACTCTATTCATCACTATTCCTGACAGCAAGCTCAGGTTTGTCTGAGCATTTTAAAAAGAAAAAAACAAAACAACAACTCAGTATATCCACTCCCTGCTTATCTCGCTCTTAGGGCAACTTTATTCAAGAAGAGATGATGAGAGGAGGAGGGGAAACTGTGAGATAATAGCACAGCAATTTTATGTCTTCTCCACAAAAGCACAAGAGGCCCTGGTGTATAATGGCAGCCAGCAATTGTATCTGCAAAGATTTCCATTGCCATTACAGCCCTGTTCACAATTGCAGAATTTGATGTCAGTCAAAAACCTATAGCACTGCAAATTATTGCATGTTCCTTCAAGGAGCTCCGCAAAAAAGAAAAAAGAAAAACAAAACATGTATTATTGCACTATAGTAGATACAGTTTGATCAATGATTTCACAGTTCATAACTGATCCTGCCTTAACCCATGCCAATTAGCAAAGAAATTAAAGAAACATCACAAAACTGCAGAGTGACATCAGTGTATCATTCATTAAAAAAGAGATTATGAACCTTTTTTAGTGATCCATTTCACCTTTACCCCACCGTCAAGCTACAAATTAGTCCATAGGGCAGAGTCCTACCATATAGTCGTTCTTGTATGACGTGTGAAAGCTCTGGCAATACATAAATATCAAATATTATGCATGATTTAAATATGGTTGGTCTCACCTTTAAGATGATCTTTTCTTGCACCTTTGGGCTGCTTTCACTGTCACTAATAGTTATCAATTGGTTCCTGGAAGTTTTTCTGTCTCACCTTGCATTCTGTCTTGTGGGTCAAAATGATGATCATTCAATTTGATATTCATTTTGGAGGAAAGTGGACAAAATCTTAAGGAGACAAATGTGCCCTGCAGGGTGGGTGGGGAGTAAAGATTGTATTTGCATCTGTAAAAGACTCCTGCATTTTCTATGTGCAGTCGGCTGGCACATAGTTCATGTCATTTGTGCTGAATGTTCTCTTCCAGAAACTTTTCAGACATTTCGGACAGTTAAACCTTCGGATTTGACAAGTTAATCCTGGAGAATGTATTGCGCAATGCCTTCTTAAACTGACACGCCCCCTTCGGCCTTGGAAACTGCACTCTTCAACAATCATCCACATGAAATTGGTGTCATTTAAAACACAAGCTGATATTTGAAGTCTCAAATGTGAGGTACATGACAAAACTGAAAGTGGTCACAATGATAACCTTCAGGAAGCAGACTAAAAATCTGTGATACCTGTGAAACCTATCAAAGGTGCATAAGAAGATGATTTAAAGGGGCGATGTGTAGGTGCAGTTTTTGATTTTTATGGGCTAGTCTGAATCCTTTGCACTTCCTATTAATAACACTACATGTTAAAGGGGGAAATGCATAAGTAATGAATAAAATATGATGTAATTCTAGAGTTACTCTGGGAGTGAGTGAAAGCTATATGGCTATCTTTGTAAACACTATAATAAATAGAGTTTAATTGAAGAAACGAAAGTCTTTCCAAAGTTTCCTTTTTAAAGGCCACCACTTTCTTATTTCTGCCACCTGCTTGTATCATTAAATCCCCCGAGGTTTTGATCTAAAAAGTGAGCAGCACAATAAATAAATAAATAAATAAATAAGATAATAGTAGAAATACACAAAAGGCAAATCTCCCCACATAAATGAGGAACACAGCCAGGGGTGAATAGATAAGAAGCAACACATAAATGAAAAGTGTAAAGGTATAAATGGTCCACAGACTGCAGGTATAAATATGTATTATGAACCTGCTCCGCTGGTGCATTGCTCTGAGCTTCCATTCTTCCACATGGAAAACAGCTACGGATGCTACGTTTTAACCAATCAAATTTGCCCCTGGGCAGGTCGTTTTTGATGCAGTGGAGCGCAGTAATCTCAGCCAATCCTTTTCTGTGACTGCTGGGGCTTTTGGGTCAGAGAGACGAGGGGAGTGGTATGAAGAGAAAGTCACCAGGCAACTACGGTCATAGCCTGTGGCAACAAATATGCAGTAAATCCATAAAAGCTTTAGTTTCTGTTCAAGTTCATTATTACAAAGTTCACCTAAATTTATTACTGGAACAAACTTTTTTTTTTTTTTTTAAATTTCATGTACGGTTTTGTAAATGACTCAAATTTGATTCACATTTTATTCCATTTCATTTTATGTTGCTTTAGATTTTAAAATTCAGTAACGGAGAGATAATAATGTATATACTGCTGAACGGCTATCTGGTGTGTGAAGCACACAGAGATGTGTGGCAAGGTTTTGACAGAAGACACTTATCTATGTTTGCTTTCATTTGCCTTCAATCCCCCGGTGTGGCCTGAGTCATTTGAAAAACACACAGAAAATATAGCAGATATAAAATTCCTGTTGTGGAAAAAAAGAATCCAATATGATGTTTCACACGATTAGAATAAAGGAATGGAAATGAAGGGGTGAACCGTAACAATCACATTTGAAACACCATAGAGCCAAGAAAAATATATTTTAATGTCAGTTAAAAAAAATGTCTTGACTTGGTGACTTGAACGGTTTAGAAGTTAACTTTCACTCCATTTTATTTTTTGCACTGGAGTAGAATAACAAAGGAATAAGTTTCACCTGCTGCCATCGGCATCATCGTGATAGTTTGCTGAGCAATCCTTATCCTTTAAAACAACTTTCAGAAATGAAGAAGTCAGAGGAGGAAGATTATCCCACATTAATATTAATAATGTGCTTTCTAACTAGAAATCACACCTAGCAAAGACTGGAAAAAGTATGCATGTTCTTTGATATTTAGTGAGCTTCATTTGAAAACACTACATTTGAAATAAGGTGCCAATTCAAAAAATAAATAAATAAATAAAATGCACGTATGTTCACTCCCCACAACTGCAAATTTACTGACAACCTTACACATAAATGCATGACATGGATGAGAAAAAATGTCTGTTGGGATGATATTACTTTCTGATTTGCTGATTGCCTCAATGCTATCAGCTCAAAGGAAACCCACATTAAAAAAAAAAAAAAAAAAAAAAACTTCCATGGCATTATTTTTAATGTATAAAACCAACATCCTCCTTTACAATGTCATCATCAAATTGACAGTACGGACTCTATATATACTAATGGCAATTCACGGACCTGCTTGCGGCAAACGGTTCCTGTTCGTTGTAAAAAAGGCGACTCCTTTCTGCTTCACTCAGCCATTTATCACACAGACCATCACAGCAGGGCTGGCTATTACTTCTTAAACATGAAAATATGTAATCAAACAAGAGAGAAATCGTGTAGTTATAGAGTTATACTTTGCTTTATAGCTGCACCACTTATTAAAATCTGTAACCATTAAGGAGTTATGAGAGTCTGGAAGCCCTTTTGATTGGTGTGGTGTATATAGTGATTGGGTTTAAATGAGTGAAACTGGATGTCCAAGCTGAATAAGCTGAATCACCGGTTTTAGTTTAATTGGATTTAGGAGTAAAATGCCTTAATGACTTGGCATTGTCTCATGTGGCAGCTGTTATGGGACTTTAATTAAGTAGTACAACTTCATTTAATGGTAAACATATGGAGTCAGCAGGAGCTAACGCAGTTGTTTTTGTTTCAGGTGAATTTAGGTTACTATAGGTCACCTACAACTTCCCCAAAAGCAGAGCATTGTAAACAAGACACACCAGTTTTCCCTTGGAGACAACAGTCACTGCTTTGAATACAGTAATAATGTATGAAATACAGTGGAGGGAAATTATTATTTGATCCCCTGCTGAATTTGTAAATTGGCTCGCTTAAAAAGGAACTATTATCTCTCATTTTTAAAATATGAACCAAAAAATTCCAGAAAAAAAAAAAAAAAAAACACATAACAAAAAATTATAAAGTAGCTTTCATGCCATTGAGTCAACTAAGTATTTGATCCCCTACAATCCAGGCAAACCTCTGGCTCAAACAGACAGGCAGTGTGTCCATGTGGCACATAGATTACCATCAATCATTCGATTACAGAATCTCCCGATCTAAACTTATTATGTGTATAAAGCACACATGTCCACATAACTGTTTTCTTCCATTCCAACCTCTCCACCACTATAGGCAATACCAAAGAGCTGTCAAAGGACATCAGGGACAAGACTGTAGACCTGCACAGGTCTCTTACGGGCTACAAGACAATCAAGCAAGCTTTAATGAGAAGGTTAGTGCAATTATTCGGAAATAAAATAAATATAAAATGATCAATCACCCTAGGTCTGCAGCGCCATGCAAGAGCTTGCCTCATGGGGTGAGGATGATTATTTGAAAAATTGCCACAAAACTACATGGGAGGAGCTTGTTAATGATTTGAAAGCCGTGGGAACCACATTCTCCTTTACAAGAAGAAAACTATTGAAAACACATTACACTGTAATGGAGTGAACTCTTACAGCATCTCCAAGGCCACCATGCTGAAGGTACATGTACAGGCTTGTTTGCCAATGAACATCAGGTTCAGAGCAGGCCTGGGAGCAAGTGTGTGGTCAAACGAAACCAAAACTTAGCTCTATGGCATCAAATCAACTCACTGTGTTTCGAGGAAGAGAAATGCTGAGGATGAGCCAAAGAACACAATCCCCATAGTCAAGTGCAGAGGTGGAAACATTAAGCTTTGGGGGTGTTTTTCTGCTGAGGATACAGGATACCTTTACCACATTGATGGGCCATATAAAAAAAATCTTGGATGGGAACCTGCTTCCCTCAGCCAGAACACTGAAGATGGGTTGTGGATAGGGCTGCCACGATTAGTCGACTAGTCACGATTATGTCGACTATCAAAATCGTCGACGACTGATTTAATAGTCGACGCGTCGTTTGAAGCTTTGCAAGATCCCAAAAGACGCAGGAATGAGTAGTAGGATTTAAGAGTGTAATAACGGACTGAAACAGAAGATGGCAGCACTGCATGTACAAGGATGCCAGCTGCCGTTAAACCCCGAAGAAGAAGCTGTGTCCCAGAATTCATAGTGCAGCCCAGCTCAGTTTCCAACAATGGCGGCAGGTAGTTAGTTTTAATATCACTCTTATTATTCTTTCTGGGTCACAAAATAAACGTTTAACATATTTTCAGGCGAGAATGTAGCTGTGTAAACCTCAAATATCTGCTCAGTTTATCAAGACACCACATACTTTCAAAAGCGCTCCAACGTTTTCGGAGATGGTTGTTACCCACTAGCTCGATAGCTAGCCGGGGGCAAGGCTCACTAGAGCCTGTGAGAACACCGGACTCCCGACAAATCGTTTTCAAACCCACCACCGTCTTTCACTACTCACTTAGATAACTTAAAAATGTTATTGCTTGGCTTTTCTTAGTATTTTATTTGTTCCTGAGTAAATCGGTTTGGCTGAGATTAAAGTTATAGTTTTTACACAGCTGAATAAACGTCAAGCAGACAACTGATTATCAGAAGTGTGAGATGCTCAAGAATATACTCCGATGTCCCGTTATATTTTAGATAGCAAGGAGTTTATTAAACTTCACCGAAACAATCTGTAAACTTCATTAAAATTTAATAAACTATCATCTTGTCTTTATTTTTAGTTAGCACATACCTTAAACACTTAAAGTTGTAAGCTAATGATAGTTATATAAGAGCAGATGCTGCTGGTGCAATAAGCTGTACGTTTTACGTTCGATGGATGATGATCTGATTAGTCGACTAATCGCAAAATTAATCGGTGACTAGTCGACTATCAAAATAATCGTTTGTGGCAGCCCTCGTTGTGGACGAGTCTTCTAGAATGACAATGACACACAACGTAACACCAAGCCAACAAAAGAGTGCCTAAAGAAGAAATGGAGTGGCTTGGCCAGTCTATAGACCTCAATCCTGTGGAACAAGTTTGAAGGGAGCTAAAGCTTCAAGTTCAGCCACCAGCAAAGAAAATTAAAAGATTTAGAGAGCTCCTATAAAGAGCAGTGCGACAAAACATCCCTCCTGAGATGTGTGGAAACCTGGTGACCAACTACAAGTAATGTCTTATAGCTGTTCTTACAAACAAAAGTTTCTCGACCAAGTCTTAAGTTACATTTTGCTTGGAGATCAAATACTTATTTCACTAAATGGCATGCAAATCAGCACAAATCAATGCATGCCTTTTATATAACTTTTCTTCTGGATTTTTTGTTGATATTCTTTCTCTTTCAATTAAAATTAAACTGCCATAAAATGTGAAACAGTTCAGTTCTTTATAAATGAGCAAACTTAGAACATCAGCAGGGGATCCAATAATTCATTCTCCTACTGTATTAGGCCTGGCATGGCCATTTGTCCACATTTAGGTGACTTCTAATGCATCAGTTCAAATAAAGCTTCACTAGAATCACCATATCTAACACAATCTTCATGTATAACAAAAGGGAGAAAAGGGGCTTAATCTTGTCAAACACAGCACACAGCAATCAGTAGGGCTGATCTTCGATGAGGGAGGTGGATTATAATCAAATTGAAGCTCAGAGTCTGGCTATCATCCAGTGGAATTAACTCTGGCACATCCACAGACCACAGGAGTGCAATGAAAGAACAATAAGCGCTTTTTCGGATGAACGTTTCACTTTTTAGGACTGTTTTCGTGGAACAGGGAAAACAGACACAATGCTTGCAGTGAATGAAAGCAAAAGAAAGTGATAGCTCGGGATAGTTTAGTACTTTTTGTGGTATAAGATAAAGGCCATTATGGCATAATATTAAGGTTTTATGGAAGAACTTTTAATGTATTGGTGTATTCAAATTGTATGAAAACAAGACTTTATTGGAAGAGATCTGGGTAGAGTGCTGGAATGAGTTTCTTCAGATAAATGTGCAGAATTTGGAATAAATCAGTCAGCGTTAAATAGCAGGTAGGCTGAGTCAAACCCCTTGATAAGGCATGTTGCATTATTTATGGTTATCTGTAGTGGCCATTCATTAACCACCTTTCAATAGATGACAAAGACTGATAGATGGTTATCTTGTTAGAGGAAAAATTTATTCATTGGGCACATTACACAAATTTAATTGATGGCTAGATAATGCTGAACAGTTGACTTGTTAGCAAGACTCGCTTTAATTAACGTCAATATGCACTGGATGTGTCTTCACACCGGAGAAAGTTACAACATTGTATGTTCTATACAAAGCACTTGTAAGCAGTGTCAATGCGCCATTTTTTCAGAACACACTCAAAAATTCCTTACAGTTCAATGCCAGATCAAAACAGACCACACCTGTGATTACATGAAATATTAAAATAATGTTTCAAACTTTATAACTTCAGTAAAACAAAGAATTGTAAAAAAGGAGGTCTTTGTCAGGGACGTTTGGATTCACTGTGTGTACCATTACAGTATGCATGCACAATGTGCCCTTATGCATTCAGAACTTCATTTGTGCCCTTGCATGTCCTTTTGCATCCTGTCCCTCAGGCCTAAAGTAATTGTCACGGATGTCAACTTAAGAGGAAAAAAAAGGCATAGAAGCAGAGGACCATGTCCAGGCAGGACAAACAGGACAAAAGCTCAGTCAGGCACTGCCTTGTGGGACTGTGACAACTATAACAGAGAGCCTTCACCAGTTTTCAGAGGGCAGGTCTCGTGGCCTCTTTATTCATCCAGAAAATGTGCCGTTTGTGTATTAAGCCATTTATGGTAATACAGGAAAAAAAATCTAACAATTTAAACTGAAAGTGATTAAACTAGAAGTCATTTAACCTGACTTTTTGATTTAAAGCTTAGCACAGCTTAAAGTGGAGGTCAAAGAATATCAAATCAAGTTGTTAAGAATGATCATAAATGAGTTGTTTCCCTCAGCTGTTAAGATAGTCCTTCAAACTCCAACATGGATAGCTATGCAAATTCATCTTGTTTCAGCAATGAAATAATGTAGTTATCCAAAGAGGCAAGGCATGGATTATAACTAGTTCTGCATTAGTATTTAATCACAAGTCCTGAATTTACTGTGACTGTTAATTTCCATTGACTTTAACTGTTGTGGACAATTCCAGTGTTTGTATTGTCGAGAGCAGCTTTAGATACGAGCTACAAGAATCCATGATTTAGTGATTATACAAATGTTAAATTAGTAGCATCCTTTTAGGGTAAATAGATCCTGTGCACGAGAAAATGCTAACTTCCTGGTTTGAGACCAGATGTGGGGTTGTACATTTCCGGTAGCTTTACTTTGCGGTCAATCGCTACTGCGAAGATATACTCCAAAATCATGTCCAAAACTCGAAAACGGAAAGATCGCGTTAAGTTACAAAGAGCAGAAGGTGGAAACACTCACCACTGTTGTGTCACGAAAAATCTAATGATTAATTTTGACGTTTAAAGAGTTTGGATCGATCAGTTGTTTACATCACTCAACACAAGCAGAACTGCATTACTGCATGCAGAAAACACATCGTCCACATTCAGAAGCATATCTCTGTAGTGACTGGTCTTATGATTTAAACAGGCAAATGTTCAGCATTCAAACTACAGGTGAAGAATAGTCAAACCAGATTTTTCCCCGTTATGTCGATATCAGCTAGTCAAGTACACACCTACACAGCATGTTAACAAACCGTGAAAAAAGCCACACAAAAAATGAATGATTGCTGGTAACGGTTTCTATACATTAGTATTTACGAAGGATATGTTGTGACTTACCTTCAAAATTACAGTGGTCCCTCGCTATAACGCGGTTCACCTTACACCTCGCTGTTTCGCAGATTTTTAGTGCAAGATCGCTGCAGACGATCTCCTCCGTGACGTCTCTCCTGTACAGAGAGAGGCTCCTACAGTACAGAATCGCTGCATCGATCGCTAGCAGTGTGACTCTGAAGTGCAGTACTGTATGTCGTCGAAACGTTTTGCACCGTCAAAAAATAAAATTGGCTACTTGATTTCACCTATCGCTGGTTGTTTTTAGAATATAACACCCGCAATAAACGAGGGACCGCTGTTTACAGATACTGAGGATATAACATTTGAATCCTTTTTCTCTTTTGCTCTGAGGCGTGGGGGAAAAATATCGACAAGTTGATGAACATCATTTACAGATATATTGGGTAAATGCCCAAGACATCTATAGAAATGTAAATCGCCGCTTGATTCATTCATTTGCTTAACTTGTTTTGGACCGTAAACCAGGCGCGAATAGGACACCGGAAACAAAGCTCCCCACAGGAGTTTCGGCACCGGAAGTAGCATATGCTAACGTTTATAGGTATGTTATATTGTAGAGTTTCAGCCATCCATTTTCTCCCATTTAATAATAATAATAATAATAATAATAATAATAATAATAATAACAACAACTTTATTTATAAAGCGCTTTCAAACAAAGTGCTGTACAACTATTTGAAACTAAAAAGATTTTAAAAAATAAAAGCGATACATAGCAATACAGGTAAAAGACAATACAAGTTAAAAACAGTAAAAATTTAAAAACTAAAAGCCATAGAATTAAGACATGTAAGATAGGGTGAACAAATGTGTCTTCAGCTTGGTTTTAAAAACCTCCACAGAGCATGCCTGCCTAACATCTTGAGGGAGGGTTTATCCAAACTAGGGTCAGTGAGAGGCCGGAGTCCATCCCACGTATCACAGGGCAAAAGGCACACCCTAGACAGGTCGCCAATGTCTTGCTGGGCTAACACTGAGAGACAGACAACCATTCACACTCACATTTACACCTATGACCAATTTAGAATCACCAATTAACCTAACCCCATGCATAATTTTGGACTGTGGGAGGAAGCTGGAGTACCTGGGGAGAACCCACACAGACATGAGAAGAACATGTAAACTCCACACAGAAGCAGCCGATGGATTTAAATCCAGGACTTCCTTGCTTTAAGGCAACAGTGCTGCCTACTGTGTAAAAAAAAAAAAAAAAAGAAATCACATACTGAAGTATAAATTAATGCATTTTAATGCATTTTGTTTGCAACTAAATACCTGCAAGAATTCAACCTTAGAGATTAATTTTTATACAGCTGTTGTTATATTATAGCAGATACAATATAAAAAAGTAAAATAAAATAAACAATATCATGCTAGCAAATTTAGCTACCAGTAGCTTACTGTAATTAACTAATGAAGTTAGGTAGGTATTTTGGACACACAAAGACAGCTGCACTCTCCACACATGCACAGTTTCTATTTTAGTCTGCATGCAAATGTGCAGGTGTCCATGCAGTGTTGCATCTGCCCTGACAGCTGTGCAGTTTCAACAAACTGGAGGGTAACCAGGCAGAGTGTCATGGAATCCCTCTGAGGATGCAATTTGCGACATAAGATACCTCGCTTGTAGTAGGGCTACCAGTGACATCTTTGAGAAGGATAAACAAAAACTCTCCATAGTCATTTGCATGTCTGTGCATGAAATACAATCTGCTTATAAGGGGTGAAGAAAAGGCGAAAAAGGAATTTTATTCTGTTTGTGCAGGGGATGCATACTTTGGTGATGGATCCGTTAGGCTCCATATTATAAGAAAGAGAGAAGGCTTGCTAACTGCTTTCCTAAAGTTGATTATAACTACAGATCATAAATAGCATAAATATATATATCCATCCATTCGCTTCCGCTTATCCTTTTCAGGGTCGCGGGGGGTGCTGGAGCCTATCCCAGCTGTCATAGGGCGAGAGGCAGGGTACACCCTGGACTGTGCTAACGGTGGTTAGCACAGTGCTAACCACCGTTATTTACGGTGGTTAGCACCACCGTAAAAAATTACAGTCACTGTAATTTTTAAAATTACAGTGACTGTAATTTTAAAAATTACAGTCACTGCATTTTTAAAAAAAATGCCCACAAAGACTTTAAGTCCCAGTAGTTAATGTCTGTTCACAGCTTGTGAAGTCTGTGTTTGCCTGAGCTGGAAATTGTTGAAAAAGCATCATCAGTGTGAAGGGACATGGAAGAGCACAGAGGTGTGGATAGCTCCAATTAGCATCTGAACAGCAGTGAAACCACCAAGCGAGAACTTTCCTCACTCTAGCATCCAATGAACCAAAAATGAGAGTCACTTACAATTAGCTGCTACACCAGTTGTCACCAGCTCTACACACTGGTCAGCTTGAGAAACGTATAACAAAACTACTAGCAAAACAAATCATTTTGTCCTCTGCTTTATATAAGAAGATTAAATCTCCCCAGCTGCACATATAATATCTACTCCCCTCCTCAGCAGGTGAACAATCATGCGGAGGCTATACACAAATCTTAACTCATATACAATAAAGCTCTCTTTTTCCCTTCAATGCACACATCTATGAGTAAATAGGAGATGGAGAAAATGTTTGTGAAATTGGCTTTGAGCTTTGACTCCCTCAATAAGTCTAGGGTTGAGTCAAGGAATTTAGGTTTGTGGCAGCAGAGGCACTGGGAGGGAAAAAAAAAAAAAAGATAAACATGATCAGTGCTTTCCTTTTAGGGTTCATTACTCTGCCGATCCCTGGTGAGCCAGAGTTGAGAAGAGGAGTTAATTCCTACCAAGTGAGAAAAAACACATTAACTGAGACCTATCCATCTTCGCCGCGCTGACACCTCCATTTAAATCTCTTATTTCTAAAGGATGCAGACGGAGAATCATCTTCTTTATGTATTACAGAGGCTGTATAAATGTGTGTGATGCCTTTTGCAGTAAAAAATTTTCATCATGATATTTTCAATTTAAAAAGAGGCCAGCATTTCCTGCTCTTTTGAAAAATTAAATGATATTTTCTGTGGATTAATATTAGACATCTGGCAGTATATTTATAATGCTAATGCAAGTTGGTGTGTTTTCATTTGCTCCAGGGAGTGAAAACTATGATTTGGGGGAGGGTCACTATTAATCTACCTAAAGCCCATATTTTAAACATGAGCCACATTAAAATTACACTTGACATTTCATCAACAAGAGGTCTATAATACCTTTAGGGGAAGCTATATGTAAAGATGAAAAATTGTATTAATAGTTACCAAGTCCCACACATGAGGTCAATCTGCTTATAGAATCTTTTCAATAGAAAGTTTTCGTCCCTCTCCGTCTTTCCTGTGGTCCCTTGTCCCCTCCATCTCTCATTAATTTTTACCTAAATCTCCCACTACCTAGCTAAAATATATGCCAAGTGGTTTTGTCACTGGGTCCCTTGTTGGTTGGTGTAATGAGCAGCCTTAGAACGAGATCTGCTGACTTTAATCAAATCAGCCGCGGGTGTCACAAGCTCCCCAATGAGGGCAGCTTTGTGCCATGTCTGCCAATATTATGCCCCATTAAGAAACAATGGCAGAACGCACACCCCAAAAACACACACATGCTGATTGGCGCTAATCAGAGAATGAATTAAAAGTGCTAGAGTGCCCTGGGTCTACTTCATAGAAGTAAAATTAGAGGCAAAATAATTGACGTTAAAAGACATACAATATGTCACAGTAAACAAGTTTTACTAAAAATCACCTCCATGGAGGTTTTTGGATTTTATGAGAAAAAGAATAAAACAATTATTATAAAACAGAAGTTTGACAAAATTAATGAACCTACTGCTGCACTTCTCTTTCACTGGCATTATAGCATTTAAACACAGAAGTAATTAGCTTAAGTTTTGTTTTTACCCACAAAAACATTTGTAGTCCTACAGGAGTTCTATTAGTGTTCCAAGCCAATCTACAGGATTGAAACTGGGCCCAATCCAAGAGCTATTTGATGCTTCAATATTGGCTACATAAAACTAAATCTGTTTCCAATCTTTCGTGTTTTGCTCCAGGTACACCAAACTGTCAAATAAAAGCTGTTTTGAGACCAAAAAAACAAAAACAAAATACTGGAAAGTCTCTTTGCACACTGCTTTGTGAACAAGTGAGATGGATAGCATAAAGCAGCTGGAGTTTTATTAAATGCGCCACACACACTACCAGGAACGACTCAATACTCAACATCATGAGAAATCATTACCTAGAGTGCTCACAGGTATCGCCAAATATCATGGCCACGACTTTCTGTTGTCTGCCACTTATTATCACAAGCTAAGACTGCTTTTTTGGCAAATACATTCCCATTTCTGCTCTCTACACATGTTTATAAAGATTGGTAATTTCACAAGATTGGTCAAACTTCTTGACTTGTTAACAATGGGAAACAACCTGAAAACATACCATCACTGAGTAAAAAAAAAAACAAAAAAAAAACCTACTCATGGCACATTGATTACTACAAATCTACTTTATGTGGCACAGCTCAAACTTTACACACATGTACAAGCACACACTCCCGGTGGACCTAACCTTCAGGGGAACAGGACTTGCCTTAAAGTGGGAAATAATTTCCAATACATATTAATGAAGCAGAGTTGAATCGATGCCCTTGGAACTTTATGAGAGTGTGTGCCAGTGCAATGCTGCGACAGCATCATGGTGTATGTGTGGCTCAGATTTTTGGAGGTAGCGACAGAGGGTGTTAGCGCTAGCTTGGCTCAACGGTTAGAGCCCTCATCTATCATGCTGAGCTCAGAGTGTGATGGGGCCTCATAGGTCCCGTGGGAATGACCCTGATTATGAAAAAGCCTATCAGGTCCAGATAGAAGGACTAGCAGCATTTTAGTTCTTCACTACTTTATGTGTAAGCTAGTTTCTGTTGTGGATGGATGCTTGGATACATCAGAATTGTACATGAGGACAAAATTATTAGCGCCCCTCGCAAAATTTAAAGTTCTTGTCAAAATAAAATAGATTTTCTTTCCCCAAACAGAGCAAGGGATTTTCAACATTCAACATTCCTAAACGTGCTGCTTTACTTTAGATAACATAGATTTTTTTTTTTTAGAACACAATAACAGAATTATTTCAGGGAAAAAAAAAAAAACAAAAAAAAAAAACGCCAGGTATTTTTAGCATTAGAAAACTGACCTTTTATTGAGCCATAGCACAAACCACGCCAAAAACTTCACAAAGGGTTTGAGTCATCACTGGAGAAAGCAAAAACAAAAGAAAACATTATCACAGCTTTTCCAAAAGTCAAGAGCTGGAGTGAGAAGTATTATCAAGAAATCCAAAGAGAGCCCCACAATACATAACAAGCCTTGCAGAGTTAAGAAGCAAAAGAGTTCAAAGACTTTGGGAAAAATAACTAGTGTCTAAAGACCTCAGAACAACTGCCAAGACACTTGTGAATGACTTAGCCAAGTTGGGAATTGTAGTCTCAAAGATGAGAATCATTAGAAAGCCACACAGGAATGGACTGTGAGGTTACAGACCAAGAAAAAACTCACTTCTGCAGAAGAGACACCTTCAGTGCAGACTGAAGTATGTTAATAACAAAGCCTAGACTTAAAAATCTGTGGAGTAAACTGCAGACCAAGTTCCATTCCAGAAGATCATCAAAAGACCATCAAATATGGAGGAGCTTGAGAGATTTGCCAAAACAGAAGGAGCTGGGATTACTCAGGAGATGTGTGTGAGGATGTTATAAACTACAATAAATGACTACGGGTTGATACCAGCAACGAGGATACACAACTGACTATTAGCAGGGACACTAATAATTCTGACCAGTGTAGTTCTTGGTTTTTGTGAAATAATTCTGCACCATTGTTTTCAGACTAAAAGTATAAGAAAGCACAAAGAAACCTATCTGGAACACTAGGAATAAGAAAATAAAAACCAAAGTAGATTAGAAAGTTATCTGGCTTTAAAAAGAGATTATAAATTAGCTGAAAATCTTTCTGCTGTCAGAGATAAAAGAAGAACAAAAGCAGAGACTGAGGATAACCAAGTACAGACTCAGTAGCCACAAATTGGTTGTCAAAAAAGGAAGATATATAGATATACACTTCTTGAAAAATACTTTAACATTTTAAAGAACTTAATGATTTCTGAAATTAGATATACTGTCTTCAGGAGACCGAGCAGCAAGTGTACAAACACTGTGCACATGTGGAACTATCCATGCAAAGTCCTCCCCCTGCAGCTCATTGCTGAAATCATCTGCTTGTTCATCAAGGACTTTGAGCGTGTACTGAACAGAGAACTTTACAACCTCTGCAGCACTCACGTGACTCAAATATGTAGACCCTAACTAAAGCCAGTGGTTCCTGCATACGAAGGGACATTACCAGGTGAGCAGACATGAAATTAAGAATTTCCACATATCTATAAATTTAAATTGGGCCCAAAGCCTGAAAAAAGGTAAGCCTGTTTCTAGTAATCTTTCGCTTTTCCACCCAGCATTGTTCACACACGAGGAAGGCATTTTTAATCAGTTTATTGGCTTCCAGGAGACTGAACGGAAATGGGCAGCACAATGTCAGTTTGCAAGAAAATAAAGATACTCAAGAGTGTAATTAAAAACTGTCTTGCTGCAGTAACACCACACACGCGTGCACACACACAGACACACAACTGCAGCATGGTTAGGCTTATTGTTATTCCTCCGCTGTGTTGCCACTGCATGATCACGCTGATACCCTGGGGCAATTTGTTATGGACATCAGAGGAACAGCAAAGGTTACAAGCAAGACAAAGCATCAGCCGGCCTATCATAGCATCCACTGACTCAGCACTTTTAAAAGACATCACGTGCTGTTGGTAGGGAAAAAAAAGGAAAGAAAAACCAGAGCCACTCAGATGACAAAGACAAAGCAAGGGTGTTAAAAAAGGGCAACAATCTGACTGACAACAGCAGAATTAGCTCAAAGATGTCGTGTAAATTTAATCTTATTTTTGAAAGCAAGTTAAGCGGTTGTAATTGGGTGGTGAATGTTACACTAAGTACATAACGTCTTACCCTCACACTGTAAGCCTAAATGGGACTTTTCCCATTGACAAGCCATGGAAAAAAGGAAATTTATCAAATCAGCAGGAAGATAAATAATTAAAAATGAAAACACAGGCTATATAGGGCAAATTTCTGAAGAACACGTTCCCATTCGCCAGTTCATTCAGTGCAATTACCTGTAAAGGCCAAACTTATCTTAAAAACAAATCAGATGGCATTTCACACTCAATTTACAAACACAGGCCCTCAGACTGATATTGAGCTGGAGCTGCTACTGCATAATCCATATCTCAATGATCTTAAAGCCTCAGAATCCTCCTCTAAGATATCTGCTTTTTATCTGGAAAAGTTAAAATCAGTAATTTTTATTCTCCTGGGGCATTGCTGGCAAATTCATGTGGCAAATTCATCTTTATTCAACCAATAAACATCCTCCTCCAAGTCTATCTTACTTTAAAACCTATCAATCCAGATACAAAACCATAATAACATAAAAATAAAAAAAAAAGATAGGTCTGATTTTTCTGCCTGAATAAGGGTGCTAAAGACTACAGGCATGGTGGTTCCTTCATCATTTCAATTAACACACGCAGAGGTGTCACAACCCCTGCCACTTCAGTCAGCCAAAGCTTTTCCAGTGTCCACAAGTGGAATTAAACTGGACAACCTCATCATAAACTCAATATTGTGTGTCCCCTGACAGGTACTGCAAAGATAAATATTGGTAAAACGATAAAATATTTGATAGTGACAATGAAGCCTATAAAAGGCGCTGGGTGGTTTTTGTCTCACAGGAGCTTTTTGCGCGAGAGAGGGACAGTAAGTAAGAGTTTGAAGAGAGTAAAAGAAAAGGAAACACAGAAAGAGAGCGAGTCGGTGGGACCACAGGGGAGAGGGAGACAGGAAGAACGAGGAGTATTTAGGTCTCTTTAGTGCTGAGTTGCAGCCACTACTTGATTGGGCGCTTTGGGAGGAAATGGAAAAGCTCTCCAGGCAGGTGCTTATCTCTGACCAGAGCTTACAGAGTCAACTGACCGCCAAACTGCTTTACCCTGACAGCCAGACTCTCAAAGTAAGTTCCAATCAGCCTGGGAAGAGCAATGTCCGGGAAAGATATTTCTACCAAGCTAGTCGAACTTTTTGGTAGCAAATATGTGCTTTCTAAACTTCTGCAAGAGTTAAGAACATTGACATTTATGTTTCACGCTGCAACATCTTCCATTTCAACCATTTCTCTAGGTGTGATGGAGCTAGAGGGCAGAGAGATGACACGCAGGTTGTCAACCAACATGTGAATGTGATACACGTTGCTCTAGCAATACCACATCATCTTTGCTTCGTCAATAACACGATCTGCTGTCACTGCCGGGAGGTAAAGCGAGCAGGAAGAGATGCTCTTGGCCCAGTCCAGTCATCCACTCAAAGCACTGAACTGCCAAGACTTAAATTGTGTGATCAGTTCAGGAACAAGGAGGTGCAAGGGCTTCAAATGGTCTAGAGGAAATGGGTCCAGATTTTCTTTTTTGTGGGGATGGGGGCAAGTAAAGTGTTTCAGGTGCTGTCCTTTTTAAAATGATTTAGTACGATGAGACCAACCCAAAAAGGAAAAGATAAAGCGCTTACTTTTCTGTTAATATACACTTTATTGTCAGGACTTTATTTTTAAAAGTTGGAAATGCATGAGAACATCTCAGGCTGTCAAAATTTTTATTCAAATTCAAACTCTTTATATTAACTAAGTGAACTGGGCAATATATAGGAAACAGTGCCTTCAATATGTTCAGTGATACAGCAAGTGATGATATGCATGTGTATTATGCACTGATAACAACTACCAAACATAACCTATTAAATACAAACTGAACATCAGTAGTTGTCCCCCTCAGCTTCATATCGGTCTCTGTGAATTTATGAGGTAAGTCTTTGGTTCTCTGAAATCCCATTATCCCTGCATGTATGAGATGTACTGACAGTCCCACGGAGGGGTGAATGAGCCTGGGGGTAGGTGGGTGGATGGGGAGGGCTGCTGATAGTGAAGAAGAAAGAAAAGGTAAGGTCCTGGGAGAGAAACTGAAAAGAAAGGCAGATAAAGAGAGAGATATAGCGGTGTGGTTGTGTGGGGCTACGAGCCTCTGTGTCCTGCAGGGGATTACAGATGGCCCTCAGAATTAAATCAAAACTGTGCTGATGCCAAGAAACGGGCTCTGCGACACATCGGGTGCCACATGAGAGGGGGATGCGACTGGCGTAGAGGGAAGAGGCTAACGGCGAGGGCTGCAGCCATGGAGTGAAAATTGCCTTCAAATGAGTTTTTGAAATATCTAAAAATAAATTGCCTTTGAAAAAGCTCAACAGACAGCTGATATGCAGGCTGGATGAGGGCCAAGTTGAAAGTTGCACCTTCTCTACAGTTCTCCGTATCCCAACCTCTTCTATACCTCGCCATCATTCATTCATTTTCTCATGTCTCGTTCCATTCTATGCACACTCTATGCGTGCACGTACTGTAATAACACGTGGGTTTAAACAGAGGTCAAGTCTTTCATTTTGGCTTCATTACCAGTTAACAACAGTTGGATTAGAAAGTGAACAAAGCCCTTTCTCCCGACTGATAATATTTATCCACAAAGTTCTGTGCATGAGGATTCATTCCAAGGGGACAACAGATGGTAAGGTCTATTTTTAGAGAAAATGGATTAATAATATGTAAATTCCCCTTTCTGCTTATCCTTTCATTTGCACTTGCTGTTCCTCTTTCGATATATATAGATAGTATACCTGACAACAACTTCCACTGATAATGACATTAAAACAGCTTCAACTGTACGCCTAATCATCTTACACCTGTACATGCTAAATATTGTTGAACCTGACCTTATTCAGGTAGCAATTACAACAGCAACAATTTTAACACCAAGTCTGATGTGGCCTGCCTAGACATGTAACAAAAATACAGGATCTAAGCTCGCTAATGAATGCACAAATAAATCACATTATAACAATGATTTTTGAAATGCTGCATATTAAAACCTAAATAAAAGTACACATGCTAAAATAGATACTTTTGCATGTTTGTACAGGTAAACAATTCAGCAGTAAGCCAAGCTCCATTTCAATTTATAGGGGAGCCTAGCTATAGCCACCAAGCTACTGGCATTTACTATGTGGCGACTTCATATATTACATAAACGATAGTGAAATTCATTTGACTAAACTTATAAGATATGTTATGCTTATGACACAGAGGCCAAACATAAAACACTACCCAGATATTGTTCTTCTTTTCAGACAATGTTTTGAAAAGCATAATCAAATAACGGCACTGCATCACATGGTTAGAGAGACCATTTAACAAACATGTGGCTGCATACTGATGATTAAAATGTCTTCCTTCCCGTTCTAATTAAGCAAACCAAAAACAACCGATAGGCTTGTAAATCCACAAAGCTGATGTGTGCAATGAATTATTGAGTCTGGCTGAAATGTCAAAGGCAATGTTAAGATCATACTTGAAACATTTTCATCTTCAAACCATCACTTCTCTGTAATAGCCAACAGCATTGTGCACTAATGTTTTAATCTGAGAAAACAGATTTTCCCAATGGTGTGGAAAATCTGAACAGAAAACAAACCCAAATCACAGACCTACCTAATAACAACATGTTAAATAGTTGAATATGCGAAACTGCTGCAAACAAGAAACTTTCCCATTTGTACAGATTTGTAAACATTTGGTTATGCGCAGTCTGCTCATTCTGCTGATTCCCGAGGCCAAAAGTGTATTGTATTTCCTCAGCCTGTGTGTCTCACTGTTATTGTTTTCCCTTTATATTTTTTATAGATGCTCCAATACTAAAGTATAAAACTAGTTACCGCCAGGCACAAGCAAAGAATAATCATTTTACTGAAGAAAATTATATAGCATTCTCCAAAGACGCAAAAAAATAAAAAGTGAACCTACTTCCTACGTAACTTTAATATCTAGTCGACCCACGGAAAATTCACCCTTAGTACTTAAATAAATAATAGTGAGAGCCATATAATAAGAAATAGGGATAAAAATGTTAAAAGTCATAGTTATAAAGAAGTAATAAAGCAGTAAGGAATATTTCCAGAACAAAAAACAAAACGCAAACCCCAGTGACACAAATGTCTAATTCACCTCAGCATCATCAGTCTTCGAAACATTGCTTGTTGGCCTCGCTAAAGGAAATAGAAAAACACATGCACATCCACACCAAAACTGGGGCAGATGTTGGGCCAAATAGATAGAAATAAACCAGAACATAAGTGAGTAGATCAACATTCAGAGATTATAGTAACATGTGAAGTACAGAAAGAAAATTATACTTCAGCACAAACTAATAAGAATTGGAAAGTCAAGGAGGCTCATACATACTCATATACAGGGCAATCTAATCTTACTCACCGCCTAATGAAAGTAGTATTATGACAACATGGCCATTATGAACCATGGTCATTAAAAGCATGAAATATGTGAATAAAGCAGTAGTTCATAGCACTGACCATATTACACATGCTAGCATAATAGTGGGAGTCATTCAATGGGACCTCTTACATCATGGCTATAACCAATAAGATCACAATCATCACCACCACTTCAAACATGAAACTGATCAATGATCAGCTGATCGGCTTTTCTGCCGCAAGTCCCGTCTTTCTTGTTTGTTTATCGCCCACTTTGCGCTAGAAAGAGGAGACCAGCGGATAAACAACAGCAGCACATTTAAGCGTGATAAGCTGTTGTTAGAATGTATTTAATATTACTTTCTAGTATCAGCTGAGGTTTGCTGGAGCCACGGCTGTAAAAGCTGCTGGTCATGATATCCGTTTGGATATGTAGTGAGAGTGAAACATGAAGATGAAACCAGGAGATGTCCTTACTGAATCATCAGAGCTGAACAGGTGAGTTGAAGAGAAGTTATGAACTGTTTCTGAGAGATAAATAACTCCAGGATCCTTTTTTACGTAGCTGATGGCTGGTAACTGTGCAGGGGCGGGTCTAGCAAAGTTTTGCCAGGGGGGCCAGGTAGGGCATTAACAGGGAGAGGGGGGCACAGAGAAATACTTTTCTTTGTTATGTCATTTAAAAACTTTGAATAAATAATTATCTGAATCTTACAACAAAAGTGGTCATCTGATTAAATGTATAGAAATCCATCATTGTATATAGTAAGTAATAAGTCATATATACACCTTATTAAGCTATAGTACTTTTTCCTTTGGGAAGGTACAATCTGTGCAGTCTGCAAGTCTGTTGAAGAAAGATGTTGAATCCATTTAATTACTGTAGAAAAATAATTGATTTCTGTGCATTTGTCTTACACTTGCATTAAATTTAAGTTGATTACATCAATTAAGCATCATGAGGTGGAGGGCGGGGGTTGGTTCCCTAATATTTTTGCTGGGAGTTGGCAACCCTATTAGATAGTGGAAATATTAAGCAACCTAAGTACTCTTTAAAATACCAGAAAAATACCAGAATAGGGGGGATGGTGTAGGTTTAAATTTATTAGATTGATCAGTGTTGCTGAACTATAAAATGTTTTGGGTGCAGTGTATTTTTGCAGGTATGACAGAATAGTTTCAGTCTCTTGTTTTTTAAAACTTAATTGTGAACTTTTACAAAATGCAGCAAGATATTTATAAAAAACAGTTTTATTGATTACAAAATATCAGATTCATATCGGTATCGGCAGATATCCAAATTTATGATATCGGGATCGGTATGGGACATTAAAAAGTGGTATCGTGCCATCTCTAATTGACATAATCCAACATAGTATCCTTGTTTTATTTTGAAGTATGCTTTAACTTTTTTGTTTGAAACAGTTTGCAATTGCGAAAAAACAAACAAACAATGTTGCAATGGCTAAAATGTTTTCAGTAGGTAAACATATATAGGTAGGATACATGTACTTAGGTTATCATAAGTATTACCTTATGATAACCTTAAGTAGACTAATTTTAGTGTCAGTTACACTGCACAACTATTAAAGAAACATTTTATAATCAGTCAGTTAAACTTATGGGATATTGATTTGGTCAGTTAAGTAGCGGGGGGGGGGGGGGGGGGGGGGTAATCAGTTTCAGCTACATTTTTTTTGCTCTTTTTTTAGCATGAGAGGATACCTGAACTGATGATGTGTCAACCCAGAATGGTGCATCATTATGTGCCATTGCCAGAAGTCTTGCTGTTTCTTCCAGCACAGTCTCAAGAACTGGATGAGAATCCAGGAGACAGGCAGGTAGGAGAGCTCAACCAGATCATATAAGGTCCTTAACCCATAACCCATCAGGAGTTGTATTTGCTCCTTTGTACAAGGAGGATCAGGATAAGCACAAGCACTGCTAGAAACCTACAAAATTACCTTCAGCAGTATTAGTGTCAGTGTCTCAGACAAATCAGATACAGACTTCATGAAGGTGGTCTAATAGCCCAACGTGCTATAGTTGGCCCTTGCCCACTGCTTGGCACCACGAAACTTAATCTGCATTTCCCATAGATGACCAGAACCAACCAGGACATCAACCACTAGGATATCCATGGAGTGAAACACAGGCCTCTACAGGCTAGGCAACAGTAACCTGACTGCCATTACTTAGTAGGATCAAATCCTTACCCATAGTCAGACCCTACACTGTCGCAGTGGGTCTTAAGTTTGTCCTATTGCACAACAATACCCGGCCTCATCTGGCAAGAGTATGCAGGCAGTTCCTAGAGGGTGAAGCAATTAATACCCTTAACTAGTCCCTATGTTTGCCTGACCTAAATCCAATAGAAACATCCTAACATTTTGGTCCATCCAACCCCATTATGTTGCACCGTAGACTGTCTAGTAGCTTAGTGATGTCCCGGTCCAGATCTGGGAGGAGAATCCCTAGAACACCGTCTCATTAGGAGCATGCCACAGTGTTGTCAGGCATGCATACAAGCACGTGGGAGCCATACAAACCACTGAGTAGCAATTTAAGTTTCTGTAATGAAATTTTGTCAAAAATTAACTATGATGACTGATGCATCATTTTTTCCATTTTCAGCCCCTGTAGGTTGATAATTTTTATTTTATCATACATTCTGTCATCTTTTTGTTCCTAACACATTACACGGTCCATATCAGTATAGATATTAGCATATCAGTATAGATATTAGCATATATATATATATATATATATATATATATATATATATATATATATATAGATAGATAAGATTTATATATAATAGAATATATAATAGAAGTTCAGCACAGTGCCAATGAGCTGAAAAGAATGACCCCAATGAAACAAAACATCATCAGAACTACTCGATAGCATTCTATTGGCCTTTTGCAAGCTGTCAAAACATTCCCAAAGTTAACTTTACAGTTAAGGTTACCTGTAGTGTCTGATGCTGAGACAGCAGCAGATACGTGCTAATGTTGTGAAAGTCTAAAATGTAATCCTAACATGTTACACTGTTGCACATGTTTTGACACCCTGGTGATGGCTCTGTTCCATCTCAGAATATCAAATCCCCCCTGACCCCAGTTTTTGACCACAACTACACTTACCTTAGTGGTTTTAGTATCCTCTCTTTATCCATAAGGATTTGCACTCTTCTCATTTGTCCTACTTATTATTTCACAGACCTTGGCATGTAACAGTATTAGGACATATTTAGTATGATAGCTGTTTAGACAGCAAAGTTGCACTGCTATTATAGAACTCCACAAAGAGATCATTGTGCACCTTACGTTTATGATTTGCACTTTTACACACATTCATATCACTCTTCAGGTACAACTTCAAATAGGTAGACCACAAAAGGCACGTCTGTGCAAAGCACCATCCTTTAAAGTAAAGAAAGACAAAAAAAGTACTTAGATCTGTTCATACATCAGCATCACTCAGATGCTTCCTTCAGAAATCACAAATCGGGTAAGGGTGACAGGAGACAATGATGGGAAAAGATACTCGAAATTGAATGCTTTTTGTCCATCCTCTTGGATAATGACAGTGAACGTTCAAGGATTCAAGCAGTTTATGAGCTACTTTAAGCTTTTCCTTAATGTCCTCCACTTCAATGCAGCTCCCCTTTAAAGCTGCCTATTAAAGCTGATCATGAAGGCATGTCTGCCATTAAAATGGTCTCTTTTAGCTGTATTTGCCTGTGAGGGAGTTTTCCCTCTTCATTAAAATGACAACAATGATTCAGCCTATGCATATGCAAATACACAGAAATCGAGATAAAATTGCAGCAGGCATTATGCTTGCGTAGTGTGTCTGCATGAACAGACCTGGGCTTCACAAAAGATGGGATTTGAGACAGCAGCCATTGCTCTCGTCCCTTTAGACAGTCCAGATGTACTTGAGGACTTAAACCAAACAGAATTAATTTACCCATTTAGGATAGGAGCTCCTTCTGAGGATTAATTCTAACTTTCAATAGTGAGAAGGCAGATGCCTTGGCATGGACAGAAAGCAGGCATGCAATGGTCTCAAAGGAGACAGTGATCAACATTATACTCCAAAAACTAATGTACATTGTTAAGGGGCTGTACACAATTACTCCAAATCCCTTAGGCACAATTTAATTTCAATGATAACCGTAAAGAGAAAGAAAAGTAGAGTCAAAGAGACAGATGCCTTGAAGTGCACGTGATCCAGGACTGGCCAACTGACAAGATTATCCATATGAATTTACTTTTGAGACAAGTTAACATATAGAAACACTCAGTGTCTCTTTGAATAGCATAAAGGCGTTGAGAGAACATCAAAAAGATGAGAGTGACACGCTGTTTGCGACCACAGCTGAGGGAAAAGCTTGGTGCTGGCATAAATGAGTCTCTGAAGAGGACAAATGAGAAAAGGTCACTCATTAGGATGTGATCACAAAGGTTTTGTGAGGTTCCATAAAAGCAAACAAACCATGTTATCATTTCTCCACCTAAGGATAGAAATTTTAGCAATTTTCTCAAGCTATAGTTTGGTACAAAGGAAGAAAAGTGATGTGCCATTCATTTCTTTAGTGAATGGAAAAACAAACTGTTTGATCATTAATTGTTGGAGTCTGGCACAATTCATCATACTTTCAAATTGCAGGACCACTTCAAACAGACTTTGCACTCTCAGCAGAAAGTCAGAGACTTGGAAACTATGTGAAAACTGTGGAGAAAGGGATTCTTCTCAGATTATGCCCATTGAAAATACAAGAAAACGCAAATGTAGAAGCCATCTTATTGCATAATATGTGAAGTAACCCTCATTCTGTGACCCTAAGCCATATGCCAACATTTGAATTTGCATTGTCCATACTCATGAGGGCAAAGGAAGAAATCTCTGGGTGTTGATCAATCTAACGTGACCCTAGGCTTGTCATACCATTGTTACACTATCCAACCAACAGAGTGGCCCCTGTCTGTGAACACACAGACCCACGACTTCTGGCAGATCAGCAGTAACATTAACGCTGCATTACAACCGCATCTGTGGACATTATGAATAAGCAGTGATTCAAAGCAGCTGCATTCATTACGCAAACGTGATTAAAGTGCCGGACCCCTCGGGCATCCGGGGGCCTAATGATCCCACTCTGCTTTTTTTATTCATGTCGGCCGAGGGCATGCCACTAAGCGGTAGCCCTGGGTGTCTCCTTGCACCGAATGAGGCCTCATTAACAACAGGCCATTCACAAACCCTGCGTTCGTACTCAGCGCCCAGCCGTGGTAAATGAAAGAGACGAAGCGCTCCGGATGCCCGGGTCTACCCCTGCCGCAGATGGGCCTGCCCGCTCTTCTGCATCATGATGTTGACGTCAACTTGTGTGTGTGACAAGATGACATATGTTACAGGGCATTCATCGCTGCCTGTTAAATTGCCCTCTCCGGATGCTCTATTCAGCCCCATCAGTGCAGTCTCCCTCAAGAGAATGGCAATATACATATTTACATAATGCTCTAATGCAATAAAACAAACGAACACACTCTTGTCTGTATGATATGAAGGGAGCTAGGAAAGAGAAATGAGAAAACTTTGTTGATTCCCCCCCATTTAGCTCACAGTTAACAAACCTAATCTAAAAATGATGATTTTGACAAGTATGCAAATCCAAACCCTGATATAACTTGTTTACCTGTGTCATAGAGGTCCACTATATTTTCTTTCTCTCTCAGTGTTATATGAGTATGACATGGTTCTTCATAACAAATAATATTATTAAAAACTTTGAAAATTTGTGTTTGGTTGATCATTCCTTGTTGTAACAATAAATCTTGTACTGTTGAAAAAGCCTGCTTATTTCCTCATCGCACCCATGAAAAACCTGACAAATCTTCTCTCCCAATGCCAAACAGCTTATTCTGCAATTGATTCTTTTTTAGTGTCATTTATTGATATTAATGGTTTAAGTCTGAAGAAACCAGTTTATTCACTGGGGCCTCGGTAGTGAACGAACAATACACAGCCTGGCACCTCCTTCTCATGCTGGTCACCAGCTTGGTTACACATTGCTGTGGGAAGGCATCCCATTCTTCAACCAGCATTTGGTGCAAGTCAGCCAATGTGGTCATGTTGGTCAGTCTGGCATGAACAGCACGCCTAAGCTGATCCCACAATTGTTCAATGAGGTTGAGGTCATGACTGTAGAGAGGCCTTTCCATCCTCTTGACTCACAAATTCTCAAGGTAGCCTCTGATAAAGCCCACTCTGTGGAGGAGAGCGTTGTCATCTTGGAGGATGAAGTTCGGTCCCGGACTGTGGAGATATTAGATTGCTACCAGTTACAGAATATCATGTGGATCTCTCTTTGCATTGAGAGTACTTCCAATGTTGAAAACCCTTGTTTTTCCAGTGTAAGAGATGACCCCCCACACCATCACAATGCCCCTATCAAAATCTTTACCCTATGGTAAAGAAAACAGTTAGTATAGCAATCCCTGCATCTTCTCCACATTTTTGCCCTAATCTGGACTCGTCTCTGAACATAATGACCCATGTACGCTGTGCTCCAGTATGCATTTTCAGGCCCATTCAAACTTCTGCATCTGGATTTTCCCCTCATGCTCTTTCTACCCCATCAGATGGATTCTGGATCACCCCTGTTGCTGACCAAGCACTAAATTATTCAGTTGAAAATAAGTCCACATTAAAAATGCATTGACTCACAAGAGTAAGACACTGTAGAACAAACTGCAGTACTAAACATGTACGAAGGGGATCTGTGTATTAGAGTTTTTTGTCATTTACATTCCTAATTTTCTATCAAGTACTTTCAGAAAACGAGTGACACACAGCACCTCTTTAAACAGATGGTGCTAACAAAGCAGTATGTCTATAAAGCACTATATGTGGTATGTTCTCATTACATTGACTCTTCAGAATAACGTATGCAGTGAAGACATTAAATAGGAGTGCACCCAAAGTAGTGTCACTAAATGAGCATCAAAACTGAAATATAGTCACCATCTCACCTTCAGTTCTGTGACTCATGGTGTTGAATTATAACTAGACAGGTATTTTTGCAGAACACAATCATATCAAAGCAATGTAGGCCAATGACCTTTTGCTTATAAAATGTTACCAGTTCATCACATTATCCTATTACACAGTGGTGTGAAATTCGGTCAAAACTGAATGTATGAATTCTTGAGTTATGGGGAAAACAATTAATTTTGAGAGGTCACAGTAACCTTGACCTTTGACTACCAAAATTAAATCAGTTCATCTTTGACTCAAAATAGATGTTGGTTTTTTTTTGGGGTTTTGTTTTTTTTTTTCAAATTTAATGTTGTTCCCTCACAGCATTTAAAAAAGACTGAATTCACAATAACTCCATCTTAAGTAAGTACATAGTGACAGAGGAGAGTAAAGACCCGCTTTTAATTAGGCTACTGTCTATATGTTGCAGCTGTTTACTGTCACAAGGGGAAAGTGTCACCAACAACCTGTCTGTGGGCTAATCTTGCTTTTGATGTTGTTGGTCCTTGTCAGCTGCAGAGAAGAAAGAAGAAGAACGAAAAAAAACCAAATGTTAAAAACAATGAAAAGTGTCTTTGTACTGCAGCCGCCATCTGAGTTTCTGGTTCTGTTTATATCATGGAATTGTGGAAAACTGCCAATCGAAGACGATTTCCGACCCTCCATAAGATACTGGACAATCTGAAGACCATTTTCAGAAACAGATTCCCTCGATCTCACTGCCTGAGGGAACAAGACAGGAGGTCGTTTCCTACTGCTGCTATCAGACTATTTAACTCATCCACCTGGGTGAGACCCACATTACTGAAGAGGACTCTGTCACTTCTGTACGCCACAATGTACACTTGCACACCTGTGCACTTATAACATCTTTTAATATCCAAGGAACATTAGGGTAATACTTGTGTCCTTTCATATTTGTATTATATTTATATCTCTGTATTTACCTACCTATATCTCTATTTCTACAATTCACTTTATATGATTGCTTTGAAATTGCTATGACCACTTAATTTCCCTCTGGGATTAATAAATTTTATCCTTCTATTAGAACAATATAATAGAATATTCTAGAATATTTTTCATTTTTCGTCATTTTTGTTATGAACGTTACTCTCACTCCCTCCTCTGTTCTGGTCCACTTTTCAAACAGTTAGCATCTGACCTATGCAAAGCATCATCTATCAGCTATATGCTCTTTGCTTCATTGGAAGACTGCAAGCAAGTATGTTTGCGTTGGTTGCACACCCCTTTACGTATAACAAACATTTATGGAAACTAACACAAAGTTTACCATAAAACAAGTACAAAAAGACTCGTAGTGGTGATGTGGTCATTGATTGGACCATTGATGTGCCACATTCTCACATACACACGCACACACACAACCAAACCAAACCTAGTCAAAAGAAACAAGTCTGCACCTAAAACTATACCACAGCGATTGCACTGCTCTATTATTTTCATGCTCTTCTGACTAGAAAATATAGGGACATAAACAATCCTAAAGCCACAAGACAAAAGTAAAACTAAAATAATGATGACACAGTTAAAAGAACTGTATTTGATCTTGGTGGCTGGTATGTATAATCCCGCAAATAGGCCAGCGGTTTGAAAAGCAGATTCAAAAACTCAAATGTTAAACATTCATCAGGACAAAAAAAACAAAAAAAAAACAACTCTTTTACGGACACAGGATGGTAAAATATCAATTTTACATGTCTGGATCCCCAAAAAGTGATGAAATTGATAAGAACAATTTGCAAAATACTCTCTGTTCAGTGTGAAATCAACCATTATCAGAGCAGATAAAACTCCATAGTAATGGTAATATACCATATCAAATTATGGGTCCATGCAAGCGCTGATATGCTTGTAGGCAGTGTGCAACATTTTTTAGCAGTTCTTCAGCAATTATTATTCTCTTTTTAGTATCAGTCTGATGCATGTGCCATTTCCTTCAGCTTCCTGTGCTGTCTACACTTATCAGTGGCAGTTGCTTCGAAAACGCCAGTAAGAAAGTGCCAAATGTGCTAATATTCAAAGAATATTAAAAATCTGTGGATTCATGCAAGTATGCCAAAAAATCTTGCTTCATGAGTATGACTGCACATTAAGAGGGATCAGCATGTATCAGCAAGTATCATTCATGCCGAAAATAAAGACAGACTACCATCAAGACACACTGTTCAAACCATCTCTGAAGGTTGCTGACAGGACCAGATTCCAGCTTTGCTGACTCTGAACCTTCAGGCCTCACATGGACCAGTAGGAGGGGGCTGGGCAGATGGAGGCCTCAGCAGCTTATTAAGCCAGCTTTAATGGCCTTGACCCTGGCCCACAACCCCCGAGAACAGTCCTGGAGGGAGAAAGGTCAAAGTTTGTATAACATTACAGAGTGAGGTGTGCGGTGTTTGGCAGATCTCCATTGTTGTATCGACTATAAAACAGATGGAATTCTGTTAACCAAGACTTTTCCAAGTTTCTCTCCTTGAAAATGTGCTTAAGCTTGCAATCAAAGCCAGCCAAGTTTGAGAGTAGCACATTCCTTGACCTTAGCCCACAGCTAAAAGCAATTACAATTCTATTTGTTTTTAAAGGTTTTTGCTTTTATAAGGCACACGGGAGAAGAAAGCAAAGGGGTGACGAATGGTTCTTGGCCAAGCCAGACCCAGACCTTGAGGTTACACGGCATGCATTTAAGAATACTTAACACCCATTTAGCCCTGCAATTATATATTTTGAATGAGAATACGTTAATGTACTCTACTTAGACTAAATTACTGTCACTGAATTTGACATTCAAGAAAAGATTTATATTTTAATAACTGCAAATGTGGGATGTTTCGCTGCACACTGCCTATGTCATCAGAAATCTTTACTAACTCATTTTTGCAGATATCAATTTATCGACTCCTGCATGCCGTATCGTAGTTTTCATTGACTCAATGAATAGGATTTGGAAACCATAAAGTGGCAAAACACACCGATCTTCTAGAATATCCATCCTAATGTACAGTTTCATTACTACCCCTCCACTTCAAACACCACAGTTCTTGCACACTCACTTGCTCAGTCCCCACTATTTCCTCTACTCCTTTTCAGGGGTGTTGCAGACGCCTGAAACAGAGGGCACAAGCAAAGCAATAAGGCCTGTTGTGAAATGGCTGTGGGATCAATGGGGGTTTTAAGGAGGCCGAACACGTAGCCACAGCTGGTCAATTAGAGCAAGGACAGCACAAGTACACACACATATACAAACAGTCAAAGTAGCTGGCCTTTAAAAACAGAGTTACTTTTCATACCTCGTCAGCTGTTTGTCCTCCAGCTTTAAATGAATCAGCATTTCGGATTCTTGATGTTTCAGTGGTTGCGGTGTGAAGGCTTGAATGTAAAAATAAATAAATAAATACAAATAGATTTGGATATATAGTCATGAAAAGAAAGTTTCACAGGAATCTGTGCAGTTGTATGAAAAACTAAATACACCCTCACTGCTTCCATAGAAATAAGGGGGTAGGTAGCAGCTAGTTGCTGCTAATCTGATGTCCTGGTGTCCTTTATAAAAGAACAAGTTTTGCCAGCATTCAAGTGTGTGTTAACAAAATGCCTCAGTATCGCCCAGATATAGCAAAGCTACATCTCAGACTCTATGGGCCTCATTTAACATGTTAAATGTTAAAGTTCATGACAGTACAACAAAAAAAATCAAACTAATATGACTTTTTTGGAGGGTTGCTTTATTATTAAGCATTGCATTTCGGCCTGTGGCATTCATCAGGCTCATCAAGAACTATATTGTAGACGGCACTATAAATAGAAGACACCGAGTATACCTATCCACTAATCCACTAATTGCACGGAAAAAAAGAAAATTGCACAACTTTTTTTCTTTAAAACCATTCAATTGTCTGCATGCAGTACATTTATCCACCAATGAAGCACCAACAAGGATGGGTTGGCCATATGGTTATGTGATATAAGGCCAAAATGGGGGGTTGCCAATGTCAAATCTAGATATGTTTGATAGAGTGCAAATTCAGGATGATGATTTGAGTTTTTCTCATCCAGCGTTACAAACATACACTATGAAAGAACTAAAGTATTTGAAAAGTACCAAACATACCTAGGTTTGACACTGGTAACTGTCCAGTTGGCCTTATAATCACATGACAATACCCCAGCCCATTCCTCTTAGTGTTTCATTGGTAGATAAATATAATGCATGTGGATTGGGTGTTTTTAAGCACGCGCACACACACACACACACACACACACACACACACACACACACACACACGTACGTTACTATTTAAAAAAAAATCTGTACAATCACACAGTTAAGGGGGTTAATGGACAACTATACTGCAACAGCAGAATGATCCCAATGATCCCACTTGCAATGGCCAAGTCAAAGTCCAGACCTCGACCTGATTAAATGCAGTGGTGGGACATTAAGAGAGCTGTGCATAAGCCAAAATTTCTCCACAATGATGTGTGAGACTGATAAAGTTATATGGAAAACCATTACGTTGAGTTATTGTTGCTAAAGGTGGTTCTACAAGCTACTGAATAATGGGTGTACTCATAACACTGCACATGGACAAGACGCACTATGTAGACAACAGGTCAAGTAAGAGATCAGCAAAGAAGTGATGTGCACTGTAGCACTTTACCCAGCATGAAAACAGCAATTCCTGTTACTGAATTAGCATAAGAGGGGGGAAGAAAAAAAAACAAAAATTCAGAAGACTAGTGAGTCAGACCTTAATGAAGCTCATTAAGTCAAAGAGAAAACATTGTGCCATTTAAGTATGACAGAGTGAGTCGCTGGCATCAAAATATGCACTTCTCCAAAGCATTTAACCATGGGTTATTTGATTTAAAACAGGAAATGGCAGGTGAATCCATTACTCTGCTTTGTATTTCATCTTCATCATCACGAGTTAAGGTCGTGGTTCTAGTACACAGCTTGTAACTAATAGAATTTTCTCAAACATTGTGCAAACAGAATTTTAACTACGCTGAGGTTTAGTGAGCACTTATGTGAAAATTTAGCTGGCTGGGATGAAACATAACAGTAAAGTTTAGTATACTCTTGTGATGATGCAAATGTGATGAGAGGTATCGCAAAGATTGTGAGATAGTATTTACTAAAATAAGCTATGAATGAATGCTCAGACATTTTTTTTATTATACGTGTACCCTTCTGTCCCCATTACTTTCTCCTAGACATGTTTTTTTGGCTAGTCAGGATCCAACCAGCATAGGTGCTGGAATACTGATGATAACAAAAAATAATTTCCCCCAGGGATCAATAAAGTATTCTGATTCTGATTCTGATAAAAGATGAGAGTGTTGATAATCTGACCTTGTAACTCCCAGCAAGAGCAAACTAAGCCAAGTATAGCACAGAGTGAGGAGTGGAGATAAACCCTTGCATCTTATCGTGCATATTTCTTCTCTTTTTCTCATCGATTTCACCTTTTCTGATCGCTACCAGTTACTGCTATAAGGCTGACCTGCTCTAAAAGTTATGATTTTTGTCGTGGTGTTGAATCTTGCAATCCAAAAAAAACGGAGTTTGTATGACATGGGGCAACATGGCTATATCTCCATGTTTCTCAGCAAGCATTCACTGTACAACACAAGGTGACAGGTTCCCAATTATCTTGATCACAACAATCAGGACGCACAAAGACACAAAAGTACACCTGTGAGATACCCTTTTTTTTTTTTAAATGTCAAAATATTTAGTCTCATATTTTCCCATCTATGAATGTCCTTCATGTATTCACTTCTTTCCATTCTAATCTCTCCTCTCCACAGCTCTTGTCCTGTGTCTCAGCACAATACCTTTTGCTAGCGCAGAATATTGTAATGAGTCTATAAATGGGTTCATTACCTACACTACATTTCCAATTAAGCATGGGAACACATTGTGAAGGGAGAAGGAAATAGACACTTGAGAGACAGTCTACTGATAGTTCAGCCTCTTGCCTTTACATTTGCTGCTTGTTTTTTCCTGTTATGTTTTTCTTGCCTTGATGATGATCTTCTCCATACTCTAGTTTCGTCTAACAACAAGCTGTGCCTGAAGAATAAAGGCAAAGTCTTGACTTGATTATTTGTAGTGAAAACACACCTGATGTCTTCCAAAGTTATATAAAGTAGTAATTGCTCTTTTTCAAATACTTGCACCAACTCTGTTTTGAAACTAATTCTTGTAATCAAAATACATAGTACAAGAAACAGTGAAGGGAGGGTGGAGGAAAGAGGAAGAGCAGACGATTAAAGTAAGACTGAAACATGTAGAAAGCAAAAACAGAAAAACAGAGTCAAAACATATAATCAATACCAAGTCCCTTCATGGTTTCCATGTATATAAGATTGTGTAAATGTTCTCCCTCTATTCCCCTTTCCCTCCAGCTGAATGTTGAGCACTTCCACTCCAATATCCCGTTAGATTACAAAGAGTATTCATCACTGACAACATCCTTCAGCGGCTCCCCCAGGAAGTCGGAACTACAAGAAGGAATCCTAGAGCAGCTACTGTACCTCTGAGCCAACCAATGACAGGAGGACTGTGAAGTTCTGTGATCACCTGGAAACCTTTGGCTGCAACATCAAAGCAAATGACTGATGCCGTATAATGCACCTAAAATTTTTCACATTTTTCTTTGTCAACACAACCACTGCTCCTGTTGGATTTCTTGTGTTCACTTTGAAATGTTTACATATTCTTTGTAGGCTTTAAGACAGTTCTAAGAAAAAAAAAAACATTTTTTAAAAAGGCCTGAGATTTCTGCAATTATGCTGCTTAATATGCTAACATTAAACTAACTAAGCTACCAATCAATTCATCTTCTACCACTTATCCGGGTCTAAACAGAAAAACCCAGCACTCCCTCTCTTCCTGGTGTTACATCCCCCCAGGAGGATGTCTCTTCTCCCTACTAACTCTTTGTTTTGTCTAGGCTCCACCTCCTCCGTCCTGATTGGATGCCGCTCAGAGTCCAGATAATTGTTAATCAGCGGAGCACTACTTAAGGCCTGTGGAGCTGTGTTTCTGTGCCCTCTGGTCATTTTGATTGCCATACCTGTGCAGGCTTGCATGCCTTTGTGACTTGTATGTGCATTTTTGTTTTCATGTTCAGACTGCTTGTAGGGGAGAGCTGCCTTTTGTTTTGACATCCCATTTTCTCCAGTTTATGTGTTGTTAGGTAGGTTATGGTTATAGGTTGTATATTTTGTTTTCTTTGGAGTTAGGTAAGTTTCTTTTATTTTTACATCAGGGATGTTTTGTTTGTTATGTTGGCCTTGGCTCTCCCTGAAGTTATACCTCAGTCTGAACCCAAATCTCATCACCAGCATTAAATAAACCTTTTAAAGTTACCATCTTGGCTCCTCCTTCACCATCCACCTTTATGTTCATCCCTTCACCCCCTAGACTAGCCAGGGGACGTAACACTGGCCACCTCCTCCAGTTCATCTAGGGGCACACAAAGACGATCCCAAGCCAGCCGAGAGACATCATCTCTGTAGCGTGTCCTGGGTCTGCCCTGCAGCCTCTTCCCGGTAGGACATGCCCAGAATACCTTCACTAGGTGGTGTCCAGAAGGCATCCTAGTCAGATGCCCAAAAAAATCTGAACTGGCTCCTTTTGAGTTGGGAGAGTAGCAGCTCTAGTCCGAGTCCCTCCTGAATGACTGAACTCTTCACCCTTTCTCCAAGGGAGAGCCAAGCCACCCTTGGGAAGAGGCTTATTTCTGCCATTCTGACTAAACTAGTTATAATATATTAAAGTAAGTACATCCAGAGTTGGTACAAGACACCTTTTTCAGAATTTTAACTTTTACAGATGCACAAGTGATGCTTACAAATACTGTAAAGCTGTTAAATTGTATCTACAGTACACATTCAACATGTTCTTTAAGTACGTTAAGGGACTATAACCTACAATGAAAATGTAAATCTTATTTACATAAAAATATTGGTTTGTTTTTTTTAAACTAAGAAAAAAAATTAACAGGAAGTCTATACTGAACATTGCATTGTCAAAGAAGAGCAGAACTACAATAATGTTATTTTTTACATTGAGTACACAACCATAGTGTATTCTGAGTGTTCAAGGTTATGATAGATACATTCCTTCATTTGATAATGACAACTTAAAACAAAAATGCATTATCTGAAACAGAACACCAATTGGACTGTAAAATGCTACGGTGTTAAAGCAGATATAATCTACAGAAAGATAAGAGAGTGCAGATCTTGGAATCCTTTTACTCCAAGCTATAAGATGGGAGTAATCGCTGAATGTTCTTAGAGTGAAATATGAATGAAAGTGTCATATCATTCAGTGGCCATGACTCTGCAGAGCACCAGTGAAGTTTTTGCAGAGGTTGAGATTTAAGTTAATGCACAGTACTGCAGTGCCCCCTGCTGACCATAGGACACATTTCACCTTTAAAACACTTCTCTGCCCCTGGAAAGTTCACTGGGAGAAAAGAATCTATGAAAGAATTTAATTAATATTCTATGAGTTGCTTTAGTCCAATACACAATGCCAAAGAGACTCAGAGCATACCAGTTACTCTGAGCATCTACATATGCACTGGCCATAAGTTTTTGCACTGTGATTCTTGAATTATATTGACTAGCAGACATTTTTAAATTAAACATTTACACCATATTCTTAATGAAGGCTGCCAAAATAGTGCATCAGTTCACTGCTTTATGGGCCAGCATTACAACTGCACTGGTTGTACTGACAAAAAACTGAAAACAACATGCACATATCAAGTGACTAAATGAAGTGGCTGCACAATTTTCTTCCAGATAAAAATTAAAAAGACTGATATCTATTATGCCGTTTTCCAGAATTTCCATTCTTTATCTTTGCACTCTAGTACCGTGCCTTTTTATGAGTCACAGTTCAAAATAAACATGAATCCACTTCAATTATTTGTATAGCCCAATATAACATGTATGGGTTCAAAGGGCTTTTCTGGGGGTTAAGGAGGTTGATAAATATATTAAAAGAGATATTTAACAAATGAACAACCCATTAAAAATGCATATATGCACACCCACAAGTTTATAAACAGCTCATACATAAAAATAAATAATACATAAAGTCCCACAAAAAAAACAAGGAAAAATATAATGAAGAAGCAAACTTAGAAGGAGAAGAACTTTGCACCGTATCTCCCAGACTACTGAATCGAGTCTCACCAGAACTGACAGTGGTATTATTATTAAGTGGAAATACTAGTTGAATACCAGATTTAAAGCGTGTTTATAACAGTTTCTTGAAATTGGCCTTAGAGTCTACTTCTCTAATATTTTGAGGGAGAGGCTGTTTCAGAGTTTGTGGGTATAATGTGCAAAAGCTGCATCCCCAATTTTTTTCTGTGAGGAGTACTGCGTAGCTAACAGTTTGGCAGTGGAAGATCTAAGAAGGCAAACTCGGATGTAAAGTGATTAACTGTCAGACCATTTAAGATTTGTTTATATAAATAAAATATTTTTAAATCAATTCTGTAGGATTCTGGAAGCCAGTATCTGTTATTGGTTTCCATTAATGCCCTTGCAGCAGACTTCTGACTAAGCTACAGCTTACTGAACGTTGTTTTAGGAAGCCCTGCAAAAAGGATGTTGCAGTAATCCAGTCAAGTAGAAATGAAAATCATCTTATACTAGGCGTTGATGCAGCCCCTCAGGCTATGCAGTGTCTGAAACAGGTTACTGTAACTTCAAGCCAACTTTCTTCTAATTGGGTCCCCCTCAAGAACAGAAAGTTTGAACAGCAGAAGGGTGAGGCTGCTGATACAAGGAAATATCTGATCTGTTTGGCATTATACAGAGTTGAGAGTATGAATGGTAACAACGTGCTTGTAAAGCATCCACTACAAACAGCACAACCTTAAAATCTAACATCTGTAAATTGTACCTTTACACCAAAAGGCCCAAAGATGCAAAAGATCTAGTTTACTACAAGGTCATATAGCTTTTTCTGAGCAAATATAACAACTTACGTGAAGACGAACACATTCTTGGAACTATTGTTTCAGCTTTGAAAAAGAAAGTCAATAAAATGCAAAGGTGTTATTACTAACTAATGCTATAAACAATAGGTATACAGTAGGAGGTCTAGGGGAGAGAGAGTGATTTACCATCCCCGCCATCTTCTCGTCTTCGATAACTTGACCTCTCGACAAAGCTGGTGACGGTCCACACAATTACCTTCAATTATCTTCACTTCCAGCTCACCAATTACATCCATTATTGATTCCAGACCCCCAGGCTGTAAACCTTATCTATACCCAACCATAGCCCATGATAGAGAAAGTAGAATAGGGCCAAATAATAGCACCTTGCTTCTTCTACATTCTCCAGCTTTTCAGTCCATCTATGTGACATCATCACCTATTTCAAGGATATTGCTTCACACTGCAGTGCCCTTGAGAAACAACTTCTGTGAATGGCATAAAAATTATTTGTGAGCAGTTATGACTCTGCTAAAATGATCTATGCACCAGAGTGCAAGTTAGTTACCACAAAAAAATATGTTTAAATGACCTCCTGAGTCAGAAAACTGAATAAAAGTCCAGGCAAACAATATAGCTAAAGGTTGACTTTTTCACAAAGAAAATCCAACAAATTCTTCTTAAAATTTCAACGCATGTTGTGTGGAACAGCAAAGAAAACACACACACTTTTTCTTTCTATATAAAGATCCATTGTGAAGCTTTAGGAAACAATGAAAACACATGTCTGTCTGTAGAAAGCAAAGTAAGACAGAGAGGGATGACAGTGAGACAGCGAGGATTGAAGGTCAGCTACACAGTATGGAAGCTGTAAAACGCAGGATCACACTCTGCAGCTCTCCTGCCAGATTTTTTAATATGATACTTGCTGACATTTAGTGAGACACAAACATAAGCTGCTGTCATCACACACTAATGTAAAACATCCATCATCTTGAATACATGCCAGGGCACCTGCAGAGGGCCGTATCAATGATGCCCTACTGCCATCTCCTGTTACAACAAACTTGAAGAGCTCAGCTCCATGACTGATTTGTAATGCAACACTGCCCCCATGAGGACGTATGAAATTAAATATAAGTGCACGAGAAACTTGCCTCTTTATGCATGTAGCTCACTCTCCCACCAGGTGTTTAAGATACCAACTGTGTTCAGGGTTGCAGTACCCTAAACTTCACTTTAATATCTGCCACTGATACAGAGAACGCTGCAGAAAGCTTAGAAGCACTGAATGGTTGGTATTAAAAACAACAAAGAAACCTAATTAATTTTTAACTTTATTTTTGAGTTGCACAAAAATGCTTTAATTCAAATTAATAAAAAATTTCTAACAAATAAAATACAAAAAGCTGCATGTTTACCCTGTAGCGTGCATCTTATAGGTTCATGTTTCAAGTTTTTGTTGTTGCCGTTTTACAATATTATGATGCATATCTTCCATTTTATTATACATATAATACTATATTAAACGTAATTATCTATTTTTAAAAATTGCTAACTATTAAGCAAGGCGGTAATCTGATAGACATGACTTAACTGATACTATGAAAATATTTCACTATTTTAAAATCGGCATAGCAAAACTCTTGACAGTGTAATCTGAATTCAAATTTTCTTCGATTTTATCACTGATCTGGGTTGATGATTTTCTGTAATCTGTGTTAACCGGTTCAAATGCTATCCTTCAGCTACTGCCCGATCTTGCTATGTTTCCGCGTAAAACTTTGCATGAGTCTCATAATTAAAGTTATGCAAATTAGTTGTGTATTATTAGGGAAAGAAATAAACACGAGAAAATGAACAAGTAACAGCTTAGTCAACTAACCTCTTCGAAGAATCTATGTTCATTACAGAAAGCAGCCTGGCATCTCTATGTCACAGGACCATAGGAGTTGCTAATTACAGTAAATTGGAAATCTTGGTTTGGTCTAGCCTATTGTTGTTGGGGGGTTTTCTGTTTGTTTGGGTGGGGTTTTTTTTTTTTACTTGGTAATGATGGGGTCTGAGTAGGGGAGTAGCTTTTATTAACATAAAATAAAGATACTTTATTTTTTTGTGGTTTCGTGTTTGTTTGTTGCCAAACCGGATTAGACCACTTTTGAATAACGACCATCTTCTGGCGCCTGCCGCCGTTGAATAGAAAGGGGCGTGGTTCGACAGGTCTTATGTGGCGTTCAATGAGTACAGGAAAAGTTAGTTTTCAGTGCAGAATCGTAAGCTATGGGCTTCATTGCAATGAAAAAAGGTCCGTGTTATATTAAACTGGACATTTAGTGACGTCCAGGTTTTCTAAACGTGGAAAATCAGCAAAAACTACTTAGTTTGATCTTTTATTTACTAAGATAAACTTTATGTTTCATATTTCCATACCCTCATTCATTTTTAATTACTTTTCCCTCTCCAAAAAACATAATAAAGGCTCTGAATATAGTACGTATTTATTTTCAACAGTTTTGTAGGGGTTCATTTAAAAAATCGAGAATTTAAAAACTGACATAATAAAAAGTGAAGGTATGTTTAATATTTATGTCAGGTTGACACATCGTCAATGAGTTGTTAACTAGAATCAGTTTAAAGAAAACAATGAAACGATGTCTACAAAGTATTTATGTGCACGTTTGTTATTGTAGTTTCAGTTCTTGTGTATTACTCTTACGGTTGCGCGGCAGGCACTTGAAAGCATCACTAGTGCAGCTCACTGTTGTGTGCGGTCTGTTAGTTGTGTTTGGTGCTGGCTCCCCTCTGTCCTCCATTAAAGCTCGGCTCCATCCCCGCTGTACGGCGCAGGCCCGAAGTAGCGCAGCCGCTCTGAGGTTAGTGCCCTACCGCGCAATCTCCATCTATTTCAGCCCCGGCGCAGCCGCATCATCGAACCCGGCAGCGTTGGGGTGAACGATGCAGATTGTTTAGATGTTGACTGGAGTCGGATTGTATTTTAAATCTGTTTTTGGGGGGAATCGTGATCTAGGCGCGTATCGACTTCAACCTCGGAGAGAGAAGAATAGCTGAGGATGAGCCCACAGGCCCGGGCCTGTTATGGCGTTATGTTTTTGTGTGATTTTTTTTTGCGCGGGTTTCGTGCTAGCTGCTACATTACGATGGCTTTCATTGCGCCCTGTAATCGTTCTGTTTAGTGTCTGAACGTGGAAAATTGTTGGCAGAATTCGTGTTATTTTAGACGACCGGCTTTATACCGCCAAATGGTTAGCTAGGCAGCTAATTAGCTGAATGTAGGACATTGCTAGCTTAGCTCAGTGAAGCAGTCGTTGACAGTAGACCGGCAGATCCGGCTAACTGTACATTACTGTCTGGCACGATCAATTCTTTATCCGGTCCTGTGCAAAATTAAGCTGGTTGCAGGTCACTAAATTGGTTACACATACACATTCTTGTGGAGTTGTGCGTTTCGTGCATCACTGGTCTCCTCAGTGTCTAGACTTCATGTACTGCAGCTGGCAATAAATATATTAGACTGAAATGAATGACCTGAATTTCAGTTGCATTTATTTATGTATTTTTTTATTTTGGTGGGGGGCCAGTATTGACGTTCTTGTAGGCCACTGTAAAAGTTAAAACAGTGCGTGCAGATACATGATTATAAAACTATTCTATAAATCATCTTTGCACTGTATCAACGAAGCAGATTATCTACATGAAACGGTCTCCTTTCATTTATTCATAAACCTTTTAACCCTGTAAGTTGATTGATTTGGAGTGAACATAAGCATTTGTGTGTGTGTTAGTGTGCAATATATGTTTATTTTTCCTCAGCCACACTACAGTGTAACTCTACATATTCACATATCCAGTTTTCCAAATTAATATGGAGTTTCCCATACTGTCAAAACAATTTTAAAGACCCTTTAGTTGGACATTAAATTGTGATTTGTATCTAAGTTGTGCTAAGCTATCTATTACTGGGTGGAATGCACATCTTCCAAATTCATCACCTGTAACACCTAACATAAGTGCCCTCTATGGGCAGAGTGAAAGTGGTACAGTCAGACAAGAGTGAAAAAAATGAAACGTTCTTTTCAGACAATACTCTTCCAAATGAAATTCCCTATTAATGCAGTATGACATCCTCTGGAGGCAGAGCGGCAGTGGTGCACTAAGCACAAACACAAAGACACCATAGCATCTATCTTCATCAGACAGCTCTCCCTGTAAAAATAAATGACAGTGGCAGCTGTGCATGGTCACAGTTTTGTCTGAAATATCGTAACACTTCCAAATTCTTGTTGCATATGAATTCATTTAAGTGTATAAATAAATACCAGCATATTGTCTTGTTAAGATAACATATCAGTATTCGTTAAATTTGATGTGCTTTGATCACTTCCCTCTTTCTTTCCTCAGTAACTGTACTGTGGACCTAGCTGTGTAGACCAGCTGGCTGATAATGGATGAGCACTCCGTTCACCAGACAGAGCACATGACCACCATTGAGGCTAGCGCTGTCAGTCAGCAGGTGCATTTACAAACATAATAAATGGTGTAAATTAGAAACAAATTTACTGATATTAATCACTCATCTTGTTAAATTACCGACCCAGATCAGAAATCTCAACACCCCACTAAAGTGCAAGTCCCAGGTTCATTCATTCATTGATTCGTGTATAGGTACATGTGACCACCTTGACTGACACATCCATGATGAGCGCTGAGGAAGACTCGACCTCCTCGCCAGATGACGATCCATATGATGACACAGACATCCTCAACTCGGCTGGCACTGATGAGGTCACAGCTCACCTGGCTGCTGCAGGTGAGTCTAAACTCTGTGCTGTTTCCAGAGTGTGTTAGTTGGGTCTGATCAAAGTTACAAGCAGAAGTGCTTCACGACCTGTAGACTTATGTTGATAATTGTTATTAAGGTTGCAAAGTTTGTGGCAAATTAGACGGTCAACTCCTTACAACAGACCATTTTTTGTTTATTTTTTTATTCTTCTTAGCAGCTATGATTAATTATACAAACCTGGTAAATCCCATAATGCCATAATTTAAGCAAAATGCTTTCAATTGAGCAACAGGTGGCGCCAGTGGATTAGTTGTGTAGGCAGCGTTGCCTTTGTCAAGCCTCTGCCATGTTTTTTTTTTTTTCCATCTTTATCCCTGAAAGTTGACATGATTTGAAATTAAATCGGTGAAATGCTATTTCATGTCTTTTTAAAAACATATTTTATATTTAAAAAAAGAGAACAATAAACAGTAACAACCACATGGGCTTTAAAAGCTCAAATCAGAGAAGGAAAATACTTTGTCTCTTTTTACCTTTGGTAAAATCTCTCCTCCTCCTCTTTCTTTCAGGGCCAGTGGGTATGGCAGCTGCTGCTGCTGTAGCAACTGGGAAGAAAAGAAAAAGGCCTCATATCTTTGAATCCAACCCTTCCATCCGTAAGAGACAGCAGACTCGTCTGCTCAGGTGGATCTAATAGCTTTTCTGACAGCAGCTACGGTGACCAAAATATCCCTCGCTCAGCTCCTAGGGTAGAATTGTTGTTGTGCTTTGTAGCTTTTAATCTGAACACAGAAGTAAAGGATGGTGTTTGTTAACAGGAAACTGCGAGCCACGTTGGATGAGTACACCACTAGAGTGGGCCAACAAGCCATAGTGTTGTGCATCTCCCCCTCCAAACCCAACCCTGTGTTCAAGGTGTTTGGTGCTGCTCCTCTGGAGAATGTGGTAAGTCTTATAAATAGAGCAGGTAGAAAGCATTAGTTTGTAACACAGTGAAACTTACCATCACACCAAACCTCAGTGTTCTCCTTCATTTATTTCAGTGAAGCCCTCTCAGTCATATGCAGTGTTTCCCTTGTCATAAGTATACACTGCATGTTAGATAAACTGAATCTGCTTTACATCTTTCTTCCTAAAAACTATTTGTGTATTAAAAATACTCATAATTTTATAGCTAATAATAATTTATTAAAGGCCATATTGATTTTGTCTTAATAACATAACCAAAAAAAAGGCATGTAGTTACTTATCTTTGACCAGGTATCTACTAGCAAATGTTTTCTTCAGTGATTTATTTAAACCTGCTATCACTCTTAAAAGCTCAGGCTGACACACTGTGATGTATCTTTCATGGATACTAGGTAAGAAAGTATAAGAGCATGTTGTTGGAGGACCTGGAGAACGCCCTGGCTGAACATGCCCCTGCAGGTGGAGAACTCGCCTCAGAGCTGCCCCCGCTCACAATTGATGGCATCCCCGTCTCTGTGGATAAGATGACCCAGGTAAGGCTTACTGCGGATTTATTCTTTAGTGGGGAATCTACGCCGTAGCTACGTCTTAACTGCAAACTCGAATTTATCAGTGAGAGAATAACAATCATCATGTCAATTTAAAGGACAATAAAATCAATATAGGAATTGCCAGCAACAACCTCAGCCACTTACATGTATGCTGTAGGCTCTACAAAGTTTCCCCGCAGAAATCTAAATAAGGCCTTCTCTCTATTCTCTAGAAGTGCTAAAGTTTACTCGCTTTTTCCTTTGTACAAATTCACTAATACACACACACACTACTCCCAGCAGAGGGCACCAGCCGCTAACAAACCAGGAAGTTTAAACTATGTCTTCTAACTAGTGAGAGGAAGAGCTTAGCTAACTACATGTAGCAAGGTCAAATGCTTATTTGTAGGTGTGTTGTCCACTAGCTCATTTTTGATGTTTTTGATTAATCTATTCAGCAGTCATGCATTTATTCTCATCCTGAAGAGCAGCATCACCATTAAAATAAACTCTAATCTGAGAAAAAGCTAATCCTTCTCTTTGATAAGCAGAGCAGCCATTGTAGGCCGTTCATCGTAGCGTTAGTACCACTGGCAGGCCTGAATTTTCTTTTCAGCCCAGGGGAGCATGGCTTGTTTACTCTGCCGTCCCAGTGCTGCTGACGCATTCTCTAGATCATCGTCACAGTAGGCAGCATGACAGTGGCCCTCAGAGACGATCCACAACCCTCGGCGCGCGTTAGCCAATCCCAGTGCCGGATGAATCCTTGGAGGCCAGGTGTTAGTTGGAGCTTGTTTTTCTGGAAGTAGTAGGATGAGATTATCGCGAGTAACCTGTTGCCTCACTCAATTTCGACAAGCCGGGTGGAAAGGTGTGGGGTGGGTGTTTTTACAGATATGTGTGTGCTGCGCGTTGGAAACAGGAAGTTGTTTAGTCCTTCTGGGAAAAGCTAGTAAACCTTGGCCAAGGAATGAGATGAGAGGAAGCTAATTTAGTAGAGACACCCAGTTCGTATCAGAAACATGTCTTCTAAAAGGATATCTGCAGTAGAATTTTATACAGCTGAAGAAATCCCAAATGAGGTTAAGCAGAGGCCCTAGTCTGTCTGTCAGATATATGGAGCATCTGTAGCAGGTGATCCCACGACTAGCTTGAGCTCATAATTACCCCCTTGCCTTGTTAGGTTCAGGAACCCAGCAACATAACAGCCTTCCTGAAGTCTGATTGGACCACTGCTTGGAGGATTAGGATTGGGGTGGGGTGGTGGGTGCGAGGGCAACATGCCACTTAACTCGCTAGCCACTGTAATTTGGCCATCTGGCCTTGCACAGATACATCCACATACGTCGCCATCATCGCAGGTGTAAATGGGAGAATAATTTTCCTACAAGGCTTTTTCGCAGGTTAATGCAGGTTGCTGAGCTAGTGTTGGCTCTGGTGGAGCTCCATTACGTGGAGGGTTTGTTGTTCGAAAGCTGGCGCGAAGCACCGACACTCCATTTTCTATCAAGATCCATTTTCTCATATCTGTTTGCGTGATGCACTGAGGAGCTGTGTGACTGTGAGTTAGAAAAGGGGGGCCTAACGGGGAGGAGGGAGGGATTTATTTCTCCCGGAACCAAATTTAGCTTGTGATGTCAAGGCAGGCGGACGCTGCAGTGCCTCATTGTGCAATATAATCCCCCGGTGATGCTTGCATATTACCGGGACGCCGAGGACACTGGCACTAAACCCCCACCTCGGCATGTCAGTGAGTGTAAGCGCGCGCCTGCTCGGGCTCTGTCGACATGATGGGCAGTGCGTATGCGTGCCACTCACTACTGCACATGAAGTATGCATACAGACGATCGATAACAAGCAAATCAGATGAGATTAAGAACGTCATCCGCTCGCTTTTTCACCTTGTCAGGCAGCTGTTATTCAAGTTTAGAAACTAGATGCACCATAAAGCTCGGATTTTTAGCTTTTAGCGCAACAACATTTTCACCAGCTGGTCACCTGCAAAATCAGCACTTTTTACTTCATTGTAAGATATTCCAAAACAGTGGACAAGCACTTGATAAATGGACTGATTCTTACATCTATACAACATGCCACATTCACGTTTCTTCTAAGCTTTTAGTGCTTCCTAACAAACATTCACACTCTGATGGATGCATCGGAGAGCAACCTGGGGTTAGTATCTTGCCCAAGGATCCTTGGCATACAAACTGGAGGAGCCAGGGATTGAACCACTAACCTTCCAATCAGTAGGTGACCTGCTCTACCTCCTGAGCTACAGCCACCCCATCTTGATACCGTCTTGATAGAGTCTGTTGACAATAAAGAAATAAGTCTGTACAGTGCACCTATTAGCACAGAGTTAATGCAGTGCCCTTGTTTGACAGTCAATTTTAATTTTTAACAATACTGACTGTCTCGTCCTTGTTAATACCTCTGCTCAGTGTCCTGGAGCCTTTGTTGGAACAGGCTGTCTGTTGGATCACCTCTGATGTGCTCGCAGTGTCTGTCTGATACGTCAGGCTGGAGCCATAGCCATAGATTGGTCTGTTAGTAAACCTGACCCCATTGTTCTCCTTTTAGAAGGTCTGTTTCTATTTTCAGGCCTTGACCACCTCAGCACATGCTGCAGGTACCTAATGCACGCCTCTCGCAGCCTGCTCAAGGGCGTGTATGCCCTGCAGCTTTGCACATTATATTTCTGTCTATATAATCTGTTTTTTCCATGCATTTTTTTTCCTCTTTTATTTTCCTTTAGGCACAGCTGCGAGCATTTATCCCAGAGATGTTGAAGTACTCAACAGGCAGAGGGAAGCCTGGCTGGGGTAAAGAGAGCTGCAAGCCAGTGTGGTGGCCCGACGACATCCCCTGGGCCAACGTTCGCAGTGATGTGCGCACAGAGGAGCAGAAACAGAGAGTAAGACAAACACTAGTATAACGTGATATTTTGCTGGGAAAGAGTACAAGGTTGTAAGTGCACAAAATGAATGTAGCTTGTGAGTACAGATCACTCAACAACAAAAGATTTTTATAGATCCGAAAGTGACAACAAACTAAACAGATGTTGTATTGTCCACCCATGAGAAAGATTCTTTTTACACAGTGTTTTAATCCTGTTCTGTTACATTAGCTAGTTCTGTTTGGTGGTGTCTAAAGATCCAGAGCTCTTGCCTTTGCAAGAGTCACCTGCCACGTGTAATTCAGTGACAGTGATAACAGTCCTTAAAGACATAGTTGATGGCATTTTGGGAAATGCCCATATTTGGTTAACTTAGAACAGTAGTTCTAACTACTAAGCCATCCTAGACAACTTTAGGATTTGGATCATTGCTTCCTTAGTGACACAAGTCGCTTTAAGATAGATTGGTGTCATATGATGTAACATACCAGAGAAAGACGCAAAGATACCATATGAAGGAGTAAAAGATACAGTAAGCTTGTTTTATTAGCATACATACAGCAGAATATAGTAGTAAATTGTTTTGCAGACCTCAAGGAAAATTGCTACAACTCATGAATCAACACTTTAAATATGAAGCTACAGCTAATGCACACCTTTGAAGCTCATTATTTTTTCCTCTTAATATAGCATGAGAAGAACAGGCTTTAGAGGTGCTGGTAAGCCAAGTCTATGCACTTTTAGTAGAACCAGCACAGCTGTTAACACCTTTTCTGTCATTTATTTTGTGTTTTCTGTGTATCTTCTGAGATAGCTTTAGAGCAAAGGAAACAGGCGCATGTCTATTCATTATTACGGTTTAATTTAATCCCATTGTACATAATTCATATTTATCATCTGATTATATTAAGAGATGTACCATGCCTTAGAGTCATCAGTCTTAAGAATTTTTGCTGACATTAAATTGTGTCTGTACTTCCTCAGGTCTCTTGGACGCAGGCGTTGCGAACCATAGTGAAGAACTGCTATAAGCAGCATGGCCGTGAGGATCTATTATATGCTTTTGAAGACCAGCAGGTAACCACGGCAACCACCACCCAGCACCACCTGACCACTGCACAAAGTATCGCTCACCTTGTGCCCTCACAAACCGTGGTACAGACCATCAACAATCCAGATGGAACAGTCTCGCTTATCCAGGTGCGTTTTATTCACTGCATGGCTTTTATACTCCTGAGTGGGAGTTTTTGCCCTTCTTGTTGTTTTTTACAGAGCCTAATGCACTTGGTGGAAATGTATTGTTTTCAGGTCGGTACAGGACACACAGTTGCCACTCTTGCGGATGCGTCGGAGCTGCCTGGTGTGACAGTTGCACAAGTTAACTACTCAACGGTAACTGAGGGAGAGGTAACACCCACATGCGTTCAAACGTGCCTAGAAATCGTTCTTTTATCAAAAACCATACTGAAACACATTAAGTTATTTACTGCACACATAGCCTCTTAAAAATGCACTCTATTTAATACCACAAAATCAAAACTAAAGCCACAAGTCCATCAATCTAATACCGGCAATATTTGCTCAGTCTCATTACCTCGTTGCTAATGTTCATCTACACTTATGGTCAGAAGTGTAAATCCACACAGGGCCAAATGTATACATGCAGGCTCATATATATTACATATATCCAACTAATATTTGGTAGCTTAGCATATTGCACCTTGACCAGACCATTTTGCTTACCATTGCAAGCTTCTGGCATTAGACGTGGCTGGATATTTAACACTCTTCTTGTTCATTTAAATTGGTTAGTGGTCCAAAAGCTTTCAGTAGGGTTGAGGTTGGGCCATTACAAAAGCTTTATGTCGTCAGCCTGTTTTCTGCACTCTAAAATTAGTTTTGATGTATCATTTCCCTGTTAGAAAACCTGTGTCGAAGTTTGAACTGTTCTGATTTAAAGAACTTGGAGGTAGTCTTATTTATTCGATCCACATTGTGTAATGTACAAGTACCACTGATTACCAAATAGCACTAGCGCATGATGCTACCACCATCATGCTTGACAGTGACGCTGGTGTTCCAGCAGTTTCCAGCTCATGGCAGGCTTGAGCGTTGGTGGTTCCTGGGTTCTTTCTGAATATCCCAAACAATTGCCTCTCATCAGGGGGGACAGTTTGGGTGTTCTTCCAAGTTGGCAAAGGGGTGAAAATCGGAAAAACTTGTTCTCGCATAAAACTATTTGAACTGATGAAATCTTTAGTTATTTAGAAATGGCTCCAAGAGATCTTCCCAATTTGTGGAAATCTACAATTTTCCTTTTTAAGATTTTCACTGAGTTACTTGGAGTATTGGTCATTTCTACCAGCTGTAGTTAAATAATGAACACTAGCAAGAATTAATTGGCCTCGTCAAGTTAAAACACATTGTTGAACCTTCAACAAATCCTGTTAGTGTGTTGTGAGCGTATGTTCATATTTTGGCCTGTGTGTATAATTTTGACCCTGTGTGGAACAGAGAAAATGTAAATTATGTTTGCTATATAATCGTTTAATCCTAGTAAAAGAACAGCTCGAAGAAGAAGCCTAAAATTACCATGACACTCATGCTTCTGATAAGTGTATGTAAACTTAAGTATATACTTTGTTTTTCCTCCAGGTGGAACCAAGCTGGGCCACCCTGCAGGGCGGGGAGATGACAATCCAAACGACTCAAGCTTCAGAGGCCACGCAGGCAGTGGCATCCCTAGCTGAAGCTGCTGTCGCTGCTAGCCAAGAGATTCAGCCCGGAGCCACTGTTACAATGGCACTGAACAGGTGATTCTGACAGAGCTGAATATTATGTTATGTGATTTCCTGAGATATTATAATAGGTCTCTAACCTATTATAAAGGGGTGCACGCAGTGTAAACGGTCCAGGTACAAGGACAGGACTAAAAAATGCAAACTTAGATCTGGAGAAACTTTGCTCAAGACAACTTTTAAAAAGGTTAAAAAAAAAATTACAAAATAGTCTGTTGTAATAGTAGCTAACATCCCTATGTTGTTAAGCCTAAGCCTACAAATGTGTTAACAGAGAAGAAAGTTTTGGTGCTGTCACCAGAAAATACCAGAACCTTTTAAACAAAAAAAATGTTATTATCATGTCAAGTTTTAATTTCACTGAGAGAAAAAAAACACTAACAAGTATAAAAAATGTCATAAATGCACAGGCAGCTATAAGCAGCTGGATGAAAATGGGACAAATGTGTCAGAGCAGGTTACTGGATTCCCTGGAGATACTTTTTGTCCTGTTTCAGCATCTAAATAATTAGCTTGTACCCTTTTATACCAGCAGCATGCACGGTGTAGAACCATTAAACCAGTTGTTAGGCACATATTTCACGTTCTAACAGCTCTTACCTGCTGATATGCAGGTAAGAGCAGATTAAAATAGCTGCATTTGAGATGTTGTGAGTATAAATACACAGCATTACATCTCTACTTCATTTAGGCTGCTGTGTTAGAAAAAGAAAAAAATGTTTTCAGTCCTATTATAGTCACAAATTAAAGTTCCTGTAGGATAACAACAGAAGCAGGTTAATAGTTTGTTGTAGGCTTCGGTCGCAGTTAAAAGAAGCTAACCCTTGGCTACCCACTTCCTGAATTACATTTTTTTCAGCAGTTTGTTTCTGAAGTCAGTCACCTAGATACTGCCATGTTAGAATTTTTTTTCACTGCAGTCCTGTCCTGGCAATCATTTCAGATGTGTATGGGTATGTCCCACTGGGGCTTGTTACCTGCACCCACCTGAGACCCCCTCCTTCTCATTTCCCCTCCCTTCCTGCTGTTTACCTGAGCTGAGCTACTCTGGGCTCTCCACTCTGCCGTCTCTGGAACATTTTGTGTCTGTTTTCCAGCTACAGATGAGGTGCAGAGCCTCTTATCCTCACTGTTTTCCTTCTGTGCAATTAAATATTACCTGAGATGCAAGATTTATTAGCCATAGTCAAAAACCCCAGCAAGCTTAAACATCCAATCTAAATTCACATATTAAACAATGAAACAACGCACAAAAAAACGGTGTCGTTTCTGGTACACTTGATTGCATCATCAAGAATCTGTTGTCTCAGCTCTCGCATTTCCTCTTCCTTTCTTTCTGTCTCTCTACATTTCTGCCTCAAGCCTGATTATCATAAAGCTGCGAAACTGGTGTGCTAATAAGCTAGTAGTAATTCTGCTGCATAGATCCAGTATATAAAATTGCTTTATTAGACCCATAGCACCTGTCCTTTGGAGTGATGTGACCGATTCTCTGTAAGTCCAGACTAGAAAAGCCTCTTATAGCTCATGTATTCCTGCGTCTTCACCCCACATCTCTCTAATAACCCTTGGCTCTCTGAGCAGACTCTGCGTGAGAGAGCTTTTGGGCTTTGTACCAGGAGATTGCATCTTCAAGCCTAATTTCTTGTTTGTGTGTGTTTTAATTTGAAATTGCATGTACAGAAATATGGGGGTTTTTTTACATATAGTGCACTTGTGATTTGTGTGTTACAGTGAGGCAGCAGCTCACGCTGTAGCGACGCTGGCAGAAGCCACACTACAAGGCGGAGGTCAAATTGTCCTGGCAGAGACGGCAGCTGCTGTTGGGGCGCTGGCAGGGGTTCAAGATGCCACAGGTACCCAATTATCAGAAATACAGCAAACACTGAAGCAACATAAAATAAAATACACCTCAAATTACAGCAATTACATAATTATAAAAAAAGTCAAGTGTTTTTTTGGTATGCAGCATTAAACTGTACAGACAATGAAGGTCTGAAAAGTCATAGTTATTACCTCACTACTGCATTGCCTGCAATCACAGGTACATTAGTAACATTATCAAACAATCAAACAGTGGTAGTTTATATATAAACTATGTTATCTATATTGGCGACCACATAAATCAATTTATCTATATTATTTACGAGGACCCCAAAGATTAGATTACCGCTCTCTGGAATGACTCCAGCCTTGCCAATATATTTCCTCAGGTGCCCTGCAGTCCAACCATCAAGTTTAAAGTAGGTCTGATTAATGGTTGTCACGAAAAGTGCAAAACAGACGCACACATACAGAGATTCTTTCATTTATCAGAAGATAGTCTGATATTCTGTTGTTAGCCGGCATAAGTGGCACCCAATGTGATCGTCTGCTGCTGTAGCCCACATGTTGTGCAATCAAAGATGCTCTTCTGCATACCTTGGTTGCAGCGAGTGGTTATTTGACTTACTGCTGCTTTCCTGTCACCTTGAAGTAATCTGGCTTTCTCTTCTGACCTCTGGCATCAAAAAAGTATTTTACTCAGAACTGCTGCTTGCTCGTTATAGAGATGGTTGTGTGGGAAAATCCCAGTAGATCAGCAGCATATATGACACCCACAGCCTTACGACACTCAAAGTCACTTTCTTTTTCATTCTTATGCTAAATTTCAACTTTAGCAAGTAATCTTGACCATGTTTACATGCCTGATTACATTGAGTTGCTTGCCACGGGTGGCTGTGGCTCAGGTGGTAGAGCGGATCAGGTACTGATCGGAAGGTTCGATCCTTGGCTTCCCCAGTCTGCATGCCAAATATCCTTGGGCAAGATACTAACCCCAAGCTGCCCTCTGATGCGTTCATCGGAGTGTGAATGAGTGTGAATGTTGATTAATTTGCACTTTAGTTTAGAAGTGCTTGTATGAGTGGGTGTGAATGGGTGAATGAGGCATGTTGTATACAGCGCTTTAAGTACTCTGGGAGAGTAGAAAAGCGCTATATAAGAATCAGTCCATTTACCATATAATTGGCTGATTAGATATTAGTATTTTTGACCAGTGGAACAGCACCTTGAGGTGACTGTTGTTGTGATTTGGCACTATATTAAAATTAATAAGATAAAATTGAATCGAATCTAAATTGAATTGGAACAGGTGTGCCTAATGAAATGGCAAGTTTTGACATTAAAAAAATTCTCTTGGTAGACTTTCATGGACAAACGGTAAGGAATGAGGAATATTTTTCTAAAATGTGTTTTCTATGTGTACTTTACAATAGAATAAAAAAAATTAATCAGTAAATGTGTGCAATTACATTTTACCCATTGGTGTTTGTGTGCGCTCCCCAGCCAATGGCCCTTCTAATTAGCCTCACTAAGTGTAAGCTTCCCACCCGTAGAACAACTGCGAGGCCTCTGAGCCCCCACATTGTAATCTGCTCTGTGCTGATGTGACAGATGGTGTGTATTTATGTGTGCATCTTGTCCCTTCTTTTAATGACACGTTATTAGAGGTTCACCCTCCGTAAATGCATAGTGCAAACGCTGCTATTGCCGTGTGTCTGCTGGGACTAGGCTAGTTTGCAGTGACAGCCTTCCCTCTTTGCTCAATAGCACTGACAACAATTTCGTGGATATGTTCCGTCAGTAGCCTCAAGGCTAAACATGGGGCTAATGTTTCATAAGCAATAACATTTTGCCAAAGCTGCATCCTGAGTATTTATTGTTGTTGAACAATTTGATTCACTGGTTAATTTAAACGAATCGGGATATTGAATTGGGAAACCTTTTGTAGCCTGCAAGCTGTCAATCTTTTACTTATTATGTCATCTGATCAGTACAATACACATATTACACACACACACACATGCACCAACACACAATGTACACTAGTCCAGGGGCATGAAGAGGTCCCTCTTGTGCCCTCCTTAAGAGCTTTGATCCACTCCATTATCAGTCCATAGTCTAATCACTTGACCAGCTGTCAGCAGACACCCCCAAGCTCTGTTGCTATATTTATATAGATATAGATATATATACATATATGTGTGTGTGTGCCCATGGAATTTCTGTTTAAATCACAGTACGAATCAGACTTGTGTTAGTGGGAGTTTTAGAAACCAATGGAATCAGTTTGGTTCTGTAGCAGGCAAAGCTGGGAGACATGGTGTGTTTAATGGTTAAAAGGCTATAACAATTGCCAGGCTGTTGACTACAAAACAATTGTATCCATTACCTCATGTTGCCAAACTATTTTAGAAAACCAAATAACATCATCATGAAAGTTTCCTGTTAAAACATTGAGCAAATGCAAAAATAGGTGCTACGTCTGCATTCATATCCTATAATGGGGATTCACCTTATTCAAATCTAACATCTGCAGGCTTTGTTTATTTATTTATTTGGCATGTTGCTTCCTAAACCACGAAGAGCCATTTGGCTGTAATAGCTCACTCAAACATCTAACGGAGCTGCCAAATCCAGCCCTTCTCGCAACTATTGACCTTCGCTAATCACTGTAGTGCTACACAGCAGAGAAGACTGGTGTTTGAAGTGCACCAGCCAGGTTACACTGCTGATTGACTTGTGTAGTAACCCTACACCAGGGGTCGGCAACCTGCGGCTCTTTAGTCCTTATAGTGCGGCTCCACGTGGTTTGGGGAAATAAATTAGAAGTATTTAGCTGAAGTGTATTTTATTTATGTTAGTTATTTTTTTTAACTTGTAGTTCCAAATTGGAAGATTATTGTGATATTGAAATATAAAAATAAAATTATATTTTATTATTTTGTTCATCGCTCAAAATAAGTGTGGCAATAGCGGAAGCCGGTGTACTCGCCGAAACGCCGTGCATATATCGAGACTTTCAACCCAAGGTAGGCTAGTTATGGATCTTCGGATCCACATTGTCAGCAGCTGTTCTCCACCATGAACTTTGTTATAAACAAACACCGCTCACGCCTCACAGATGGCAGCTTACAGTCCTGCGTAAAGATGAAAGTACAGCCCCGATTTGCAGACGCTGTGCGCAGAGGTTCAGGAGCATAAATCCCATTGTAAACATATCAAGGCAGACCCGACGATGTTTCCATGAACATGCTTTTCAGCATCTCTTTATTGACCACTTTTCACACACGGTTGCTGTACGCATACAGCCGGCTGTAGCTTTTCAGCTCACAGCCCGACATATACCAACAACAGCATAGATAGCGCAGACATTAAGGCGGCGAGACGTGATTGTGGGTGCCGCTCACGTGCATCCGCCTCCCCTGCAGCGGCGCTGCAGACCACGCCCCGCCACACACATTAACCTGGTAAAATACATATTTAGGCAGAATTTTTCATCTTTTAGCAGCATAGTGCTTTTTTCCAATTATTTTTTTAAAAGTCAGGTCAAGGCTCCAAAAGCCCAAAGGCGATATGAGGGTGGCGGCTCACAACAGTTTTTGTTTGCTACTTGGATCATTTTAGTTCAGCTGGGTGTCTTTCCTTTTGTTATATTTCTTTAAGTGTTCAAAATGTGTTAATTACATAAATAAAATGTAATTTTCTCTGTAGCACTTCATGGATTTCATAAGCAACACACCTTAGTTGTTTACACAAAGCATAAAGGTAAAAAACAATATACACAGTGTTATCTTCATTTTAGATGTCAAAAAGTATTTGTGGCTCCAGTGTTTTCTTCTGCGTGGAAACTGGGTCCAAATGGCTCTTTGGGTGTTAAAGGTTGCTGACCCCTGCCTTACACTGACAAAGACACATATATAAACACGGCTATACAAGGCATGACCCTTCATCTCTAAGTAACAATGTTCGAGTGGCACTTCAATTACAGATTGCACTTCATCCCAGGTCTATGTTGCTGTGCCAGGCCAAAGCCACGCTCCCTATAAGGTTTCCTTCATAATAACTGTTAGAACAGCTTAACACTGTCACAAATAAGTGTCAAGAGGGGTGAGCAAGAGGCCACAAAGAGGACCAACAATTACGACCTTACCTGGCAGCAGAGTTCCATTTTTATTATTGAATGAATTGTTTTCTTATTTTGTTCAAAATGTTATTTATTCTCAGTTACAATTATATCCACCCTTGTTTCATCTGGGTTATGTGTTTTAAGTGATTCATTTGTAATGTGGACTGGTTGCCTGTAACATCCAGCATCTAAGCTTGCAGTAATGGGAGTGGGTATGAGCCACTGCCATCCCCTATGCTGACCTTCTTGCCTGCCTGTGACACTGTGACAGCTTGCAGGGTGGGGCAGAGCACCACGTGACTGCAGCAGTAATCCCTGCAGGCAGAGACGCACAAACGGAGCTGGGAATGGGGGAAGTAAGCCGAGGACGTTCAATTGGGTCATTGTTCAGAAATGCCTTCTCTGTAACATGTCTGCCTCCTGTCACCAACAACTACCTGGAGTTGATGGGTTCCCAAAGGCCCGTGTAAAACATAAAATCCGTCAACAGGATTTCCTCTAGCAAGAGAATGTAAAAGCAGAATTTCTTAGCAGAAGAGCTGACAACCTGTGGGGTTGAAAAACAAAACCAAATAAACTGTGGATCCAGAAAAAGGACCACTTTGGGCCATCTCAAAAATGGAGTCAGTCCCTTAGAGACTCCCATGTGAAAATCCCCAACTTCACAGCAATCTAACAATGCAATCTGCATTCACAAACACATTTTTAACACTAATTCATGTCTGCAAACCTAGATGGAAATGCATGGAGGGTACTTTGGGTTCAACATCTTGCCCATGGATACTTCTGCATACAGGTGCAGGAGCTGGGTATTGAGTCACCAACCTAATGAATACTAGACAACCCGCTCTAAATTAGCCAGCATCTAAATGAGCCACCATAAACAAAAACAAGATTTCTGAGGACAGTAGAATAGAATTGGGTAACCAGTGAGGAGTATAAGATCTTCAAATGTCTAATAGGTTTATTTAAAAAAGGTACCTGTGTCCACCAGTGAATGATTTCCCTGTAATATTAACATACCTGTGACCTAAGTACGCAGTTTAAACTAATAAAAAATGTATTAGTGATGCTGGTGCTGCATGTTTAAGTCCAACTTGTCCTCTTCTTTCCTTTAGGTTTGGTCCAGATTCCAGTCAGCATGTACCAGACGGTAGTCACCAGCCTTGCCCAGGGTAACCGGCCCGTCCAGGTTGCAATGGCGCCTGTCGCCACACGCATAGATAACACTGTCACACTGGACGGCCAGGCAGTGGAGGTCGTAACCCTGGAGCAGTGACCTTGGAAGGAGCAGAAAGCACTGATTGGCCACCTAGGAGATTTGTTTATCTGTTCTGTTTTCTGAGACATCATGCTGTGTACAATGTCAAATATATTTTTAAATGTGCATCTACAGGGGAAGTGTGTTATCAATGCATTGTGTTTACTATGTAAAGAGATTGCGTTTGTTGGTGTATTTTTCCCATTTAGCGTTGTTTTTTTGGTTGTTTTTTGGTTTTTTTTTTTAGCTCTGTGAAGTTGAGTATTTAGTATTTATTTCTTTACAATTAACCTTTGCTTAAAACAAAGATGAACCAAAAAGCTCGGGAGGAAAGCCACCCCTGTTTCACTGAGTGTGTCTCTTGTCTTTGTTTGGGATTTTTCACTATATTGTCCATGCTCAACTGTTTCTGTTATTAGGATGACGAATTCAGTGCCATAGTCGGAAAGTCACTCCTGTGTTTCGCCATATTCACAATTGCTGTTCCCACCTCAACTCACTAATTCTCTCACTGTACAACACAGCATCTGAGATGCAGACACTCCCAGAAAGTCTTGCCCTGTTGGGTTTTTTTCCCCTTTTTTTGTTCTACTGTAATCCAAGTACATGCCAAAATTTTGCAAAGACTCAGGATAACTTTCTTTTTTTTAACTGTTGGATGGCGGAGAGGACTTACTGACGCAGTCTTTTTGTCCACCAAATTTTTTTTTTATTTTTTTCCTAGTGCATGGATTTGAGGAGGCAACCGTGTTATTTGCAACATGAACTCCTTTGTATGTCACGCAGGACTCGGTGGTCTCCATCACTTTGTATGCCACAGGAAGCTGGTCATACTTGGACAGAAGCTGCACTATTTGTGATCCACGAAAGGATTTGCCACACGAAAAAACCATGCTTGCCGAGAATCAACTCTGTTTGATGAAGGTGTAACAGTTGGTGTGACTTTCACCAAAATTGTGTATTTGGGAAAAAATGAAGTCCAATAAAATGGCTGCTGTTCACCATTCATCCAGTTTCTCGGGTATTATTATACTCTTGATCCAAAAGCCTAACAATTAGTGGATTTTGTCATATTAACATCAAACATACATGTGAAAAGTCAGCTCTATAAAACCTTTTTGGCATCTGCAGGTTGGTTTTGTGATATCCTACAGCAGGAGTGTCCAACTCCAGTCCTCGACAGCTGCTGTCCTGCAGCTTTTAGATGCATCCTTGCTCCAACACAGCTGAATCAAATGATTGTATCGCCTCTTCAGCATGCCATCAACTTTGGTAAAGGTCTGATAACAAGTCATTCATTTGATTCAGTATTGTTTATACTTCAAATTCTGAAGATAGCCATAAAAAATGACTAATAATACATGTAAAGCCAAAGTTAAATGTGCTTTTCAGTGTTACGATGCTCACTTTTGTCTTTGTATATCAGTGAGAGATCATATCCCTAATATGGCAATCTCAGACATAGCTCCACCCACTTGCTTTCCAAGTTATCTGTATGCCAGAGACAGAATCAGAAAAGAGTTGGCTTAAAGGGAAGGTGGCCTTAAAATAGAGACACTAAAACACCAAAATATTTCTGTGAATCACACGGGAAAAAAAACATGGATTTGAAAATGATCATATTCAGCATATAATTTGTTTAGGGCAGACTTTTAAAGATTTACGATGACCTTACAGCCTCATTCCTTCTACCTTTATCTGAGAAATACCACATTTCTCCACCTTTTACCCGTAATGGTGCACTTGCCAGAAAGCCCAATAACCTCCACACTCCTCTATAGCACCCCCCACCTTTCCCGTGACAGACATGGGCCTTGATTACATCATAAGCTGCCCGAAACCTCTGCTTTAAAGCCTGGGATTTGTGAGCAGGGCCCTTCTGTTGCAGAGCAGAACAGAGAGAGAAGCGTTCGGGCCTTAATCTATCAGGCGTCAGTGTATATCCCGCTCTTCCTCCAGATTAAAGCCGAACCAGGTTGCATTCACAGATGAAAAAGACCTTATTTTTCTTCTTTTTTTTTTAAACTATATACTCCCTTCTGGGATTTTTCGATTGGACCCCTTAATAAGGTCAAGTGTATTGTGTGCATCTGTGTGGGCAAGAGAAATGGTAATTTTCCATGTAAGTCTCTATATAATGGTGCAGTCATACACTGCGTGACATGTATGCAAACTGTCACTGCAGATTAGAGGTTTTGTTAGCACGCTTTCTTTCTCGCTAAGTCTCTCCCTTCTTTATTTCTTGATCACTCTGCAGTATCCATCCATAAAGTGCGTTTCATCTTTTTAAATTTGTGATCAAAGTAGTAACAAAATAGCACAAGATAAAAGCCTCGGGATAGCTGTCACCAATTTTACCCACTGCATCATATAATGCTGGCGCTTCACCTAAAAATGTATTCTTTATTCTATTTAAAGTTGATAATGGAGTTTTTGAGAGTTTCATTTCAAAATAAGAGCTCAAATATCTGATAATAATATATGTTTTTAACTTCCAGCAAAATGTTGCTTTATTTATTTGACCTCTCCTCTCAAAAGGAGTTTACTATGAATAATTTTAAATACTGTAAAACCTCATTTTGTTGGCTAGAATGCCTCGGCTGTAAAGTCTCTTACATTAGTAGAAGAAAAAGACGCTTGCAGAATAGTTTAGCAGAACTCAAATATGCCATATACAGGCAATATTAGTTAGACACTACATTTCCATAACATTAACCCATTTACATTACATGCCTGTTAAATAACTGAATCCCTTTTTCCACATGAAGAGGTAACATAGGTATCTTATTCAAAAACAAGCTTTTCAGATTCATAAATTACTAAGTAGTTTGACTTAAATTACCACTTTGATTTGACTTGTTTTTGTAAACCTGGTTTTATGTTTTGGTAATTCTGATTTAAATGTAGTAAAAGTTGGTGGCTTTGTGTCATCTGGTCCTTTTTTTGAAGGCTCCTATCCTTCCTATGTGAAATGTGTTTAACTCCCTGATGAAGGTTTGTACATGACTGTGCCATGAGAATAAACATCCTAAATAACCTAAATAACTGTAGACCTCATTCTTCTGGATGAATGAACACCTGTTAGGTGGTTACATCACCTGCATTTGTACCAATTGCTTCATATGAGAAGTTCGACTGCTGCACGGAGGTACTGCAGACATCATGGTGCACCACACTGCAGTGCACACTTTCAAACTTCAGATAGATCATCTGACATAAAATCAAACCAAAATCTAAGCAACTAGGTTTCAGTGTGAGTGCCTGCGCTCCATCCTGGAGGTGATAATAATAATAATGGATTGGATTTATATAGCTGATATGATATGTTTAGTGGTGGAAAAGCTCTCAAAAGAGAAGAGGCAGCGATATTGATTCTCCCCCGCCGGCAGACTAGGCTGCAGCACGAGCTTCAGTGGCCCAGCTCCACAGGGGGCACTGCAGGGTGTGAAGGGAGGGGTTGGTCATTCTTGTTGCCTGGAGTCGTGCAAGCAGACTCTGGGGCAGAGCTTTAATCTCTACTAATCGTTTCTTAATACGTGCATCCCAGGCCCTATGCCCGTGTATGCATGCACACACACATATGGGCAAACTACTTGCAGTCCAAGCCCCCGCTTGCTCTAACAAGACATAATCTCTTACCGCTCGCCCATAGGGCTGGACCACAACTTGAGAATGCATCTCTCATCAAGTCGATGAACTCAGTAACCTGCCTTTGAGGTGCTCCTTAGGGCAGGGAACCCTGCTTTTGAGCTATGCATGCCCCTCTAGTGTAAAATGGAAACTTTTCTAATCTGTGGAAATGTAATCAATTCACTCTAAATCAATTTAAATTTAGATCTAGGCGTCTTGCCGACATGTTGCTGATGAAGCGTCTTCCCCCATAATGTAGTCTAATAGTCTAATAATGGCCTCCTCACCTTCCCGGCTCACACCTCTGTCCACCTTCAACCCAGACACTGCGTAAGAACGATGATAATCTCATTTCACTAATGCTCAGTAGCCTGCATTAGAACACAGGCGAAGCACTGTCTCAGCTCAACTCTACCCACCCAGGAAACTGTGTGTGTGTGTGTGTGTGTGTGTGTGTGTGTGTGTGTGTGTGTGTGTGTGTGTGTGTGTGTGTGTGTGTGTAACAGAAAAAGAGAGAGAGAAATAGAGAAAGGGGCCAGGGGGGCTGTGGGATAGAGGGGGCACTGAAAAATGCGGTGTAACCTGAGCTGCTCGGTCCATCTGGAGAAGGCCTTGAATTGACAAGGGTTATCCCTCAATGCACTTTGCTGCAAAGAAGATCGTTAGACGGAGTCTGACACAATGGATCGGTCTTTTAAAAGTATTTATTTGCATTACACACAAGCAAATATGAATGCTAGATAAACAACGACGCATTTCAGTGATGAGTCAGCAGGTGTGCACACACAATTAAGAACATGTCAAATCCTTAGATTCATGCCCAGACGGTTAGGCGTTATACGTACGTGATATATCTGTAACACGAGACAAAAAGTGCAGTTAACCTGAATCAGTTGCCCAGAAAATATCAGCCAGAGCTGAGATCCTTTATGTCAAGTAATATGTGTATCGCCACAATCTAAGCACTTACCCATTCTCTGTTTTAATGGCCAATCAGCACAAAAAGCAAAAGAGCCTCTGCAAAGGTCCACTGATGACATCCACGTAGATCAAATATAGCTAGCCTGCAGGCAAACAATACAAATCATATTAGCTAAAGCTGAAGTGTAGGCTATAAAGCAGGATTTAAGCAAAGGCAGATAAAGAGGTTTTAATCCCCAGATCCCCCTGTCACCTACATTAGCAGACCCTGACCCAGATATATGAAGCTCAGTATGGAGCTTGTTTTTTGCGCCAAACTGTCAATGGGCTGTTACAGCAAACCAAACTAACATTTGAAAGACTGCCTTACTCTCCACCCTTTCCATTTGGGGAAGGGAGGGAGGAGGGGAAAAGGCTGCACTGAAAAGAGAAGGGTAAGATGACACCGCACGGTTTGCCAATTATGCCATGGAGCTAAGAGAGGAACCCCCTGATGGCTGGCTGAAGGCGGAGGAGTTGAACCTGTAGACATAAAGTGGAGCACTGCAGAGCTGCACTCATTTGTCCACTTGTCAAAGACTGACTGATGAACCATTATTTTAATTACATTATCTTCATGGAACAAACTGCGAAGTATCAGTTTCTCCATTAAAAATCATGTTTGTCATCATTATTGTTTATTCTCCTGTCCCCACGCCCCAAATTAGTTAGTTTAGCCTACATCAGAAAAAAAAATTGATTCTGAAAATCTCTGCTTCTTCTTTTTCCTCTGATCTAAACTTGTCCAAATGAAATAGTAAGCTGAATATATGTTTTGTTGTCCAAGTACTCAATCCGCCACTACATGTTTGAACAATTATGCGGTAAAACTGTCAGCCCGATCTTGCAAAGTGGAGAACAAGGTAATACTTTAGGATGCAGTGCTAGACTTTTTCATTGATTGCATTCAAATATCTTGTTTCAAGAAAACACTTACATTGATTTTTTTCCTTCTTGTTTTTAGAGGTGAAACCGTCTCCCAAAGCTAAAAATTGATTTCTACTTGTCCTGCCTCCTGCACGTCATCTTTTCTGAATTAAAGAAGCCAAACACTTCGGGAGTTTTATCTAGATCCTGATTGTTCTTTAAAATTGCTCGTAAAAAAGTTTATACCAAGTCACTGGAGCTTTGAGGCCAGGGTGTGCAGGGGAGGAACAGAGTCTCACCCCACCCTTCACCACCGTCAGCCACTCACTCATTGACTTAAATGAGCTTCAGATGCTTCTCTGCTTGGGGCTATTTTTTGTCTCCGTATTGTTCTCAGCTGGTGGATGCTCTCAGGCAGTAGTTGGCAAGTCTAGAACCACCGGATCCATCTACCTCACCAGTGTGAGTTCTACCATTGCCAAACACCACCTGATAGCTGTAGGGCCTCTTCTTACAAATGAGCCATAAACATGGTTGAAGCCACTAAGACGAGGTGGCATTTAACTGAAGCTGAAAAGCATAGAAAGAAGTGTTATTTTTAAACCAAAAATAACAATGAAACGATGTGAAGAATAAGCTGGCTGTTTCATAGCCCTGCTCTGCTGATATCATCCTCCGGGGTCGTGGTTTAAGACAGACTAGAACAGAAGTGTCAGCTCCATATCCGCCAAAATACATGAAACCAAAGGTACAGCAAGGAGAATTCAGAGTTCAATCATCAGCACATTTTAAATAATAAATACCAAATGTATCAATCCACAATTGTGCAAAAGCGATGGAAGTCTGTCTTGTCCTATATTGGCACTACACATAATTGCTCAAAGTATATATACAGAAGCAAAAATGTGCTAGTGCCAAAATGGGCAAAGAAGAGGAGTGGCTGGGGCATCCAAATGCAAGCAGTTGTTGTTATAGAGACACCTAAGGACAGAAAGATGCTGAAGCAAGATGAGCGCAGCACAGCTCATGCAACCGCACCAGAGTCATTACATCACATTCACCCCACCCACAAGCACAAGAGAGAGGAGCCACAGAAAGTAAGCCGCGATAGACGGGCATCGTCATCAAGTGGTTCTTTCTCTGCTCTGTTTATGGCCCTATGGTAATTCACTGATAGTGAGCTCTCACAGTGAATTCTACCAGTGCCATACACAGAACAGGAGTCATTGTCACCCCAACACCAAGGGACAGTCATCAAAACTATGCCAACTAGACCACCAACCCACAAGAGCAGAGCAGATGCAACAGCCTGGAGAGAGAGTGCGAGAGAAGAGAAAGAGAAATGAGAGCAAGTGAAGAAATTATTTTAGAACAGCCACAGCCTTCAATATGTCCGTAGTGTTGCAGTGACGCAGCTTAGCTCAAGACTGACTGCACTGCAGTGGACTGATCCACACACTGAGTAACAGGTCAAAGCCACTGTGCCTCAATGTGAGCAACTAAATATAAGTCCAGTCAATCCTACGAGTGAGCAAACACCCTCTTCTACCTGTTCCCGTCTAATCACCTGTACTCCCGCTTTTAGATTTCTAGGAACAGAGAGCTAACCCTGACAGCATACGCACCTGATAATTACATATAAATAAGCATGTTATGCAGTTATAAAGCAACTATTAATGTTTTTTTGGTAAGTCGGATTTTATGTTGTTGCTTATAACATATCTAGAGGACATTTTACAAGGTTTCGTGCAATACTAACCCTGAATCTCAACATCTTACCCACACACAATCAAGCCAAGCAAAACGCTTGATGGATTTTGCTCTCTTTAATTTTTTTACTAAACAGTCAAGCAATTAATATTTGGGAGTGAAAGTCCAAGATTTTTCAGGAACAGGCGCTGTTTTTTATTCACACAGAACTGGATAACACTGACAAAATACATTAGCCACTGCTTTTTTGCTAAGACCAAACAAGGAAACATGTATGCACTTCACTGATCAGTTATCAAACCCACCGATGTCTTAAACTTAGGTTTGGCACATAAATGACCCTTACGTGGATTGATCAGTAATCCCTTTACATCCTGGCTCCTGCCCTCCCCCTACACAATCAACCTGCTCAAAGTGTGACACCTTTAACAAACCTCTTCATTTACTTGCTGTATTTGTGTTGAGGTGCATCAGTTATGTTATAACGACCCATTCATTTTAACCCTTGTATGGTGTTCGGGTCTGTGAGACCCGTGTTCAGTTTTTTTCAAAAGAAAAATGTAACAATTAATTATTTTTTCACGTGTAAATGTGTTGTGTCTTTCCACTCACTCCACTTGATTATAACTGATTTATTTATAACATTTTATATAAAAGAAAAACGAGAAGCACATTAATTCATAAATGTGATCTAACAAAGGTAAAGGGAAAAAATTAACCATGTTTGCTGTTCATATGTCTTGTAATTGGGATGAAGTAAACATCTGTTGAGTAATTTAACATAAAATTGTTTGATAGTGTTAATTTGGAAAGCCAAAACTCTAGCGGGTCCACCAGACCCATGAACACTGGCTGAGTAACAAAAATACGAACACCACACAAGGGTTAATCTTTAAAATCTGTGATAAAATAAAAGTTTTCATCATTGTTGATGTTGTTGTTATTTCAAGAGTTTACATGTAACTAGTATGAGTACAGGTAAAAGCTGGCTTGCAGGTTTTGTGTCAGTGAAATGAAAATAAGGATAAATTCACATATCGTGTGGTGTATCTGTGATTTGAGTCTGAGCTTTAAAAACAACAAATCCCAGTCAGACTGTAGTCAGACTAAGATATCAGCAATGAAGCAACTCAACTAATTCAAAATGTCTGTCAAATAAATATGCAAGGCTTCCCTTACAAAAATATACACAAACAACTGAGCCTATTTCTCTTTTCTTTCACATCGAAATAATAAATAAAAGGGTTTAAATCACGATACTGCAGCTGAATCATAACCTTCAAACCATCTCCTGACCTTGGATATGTTGTCAAAAGAATCTTTGCGCCACAGATAATCCGAATCAGAGAGAAGCTAGCTGTCCTCAGCGCTGTCCTGGCAGGGCCCAGACGCCCCACCCTTGGTTCAGCCATTAGCTTCCCTCACCCTGGGCCCTGCAGTGCGCGGAGCTCCCATTGATTCCAGCGATCAAACCATGTACTAAGTGATTCTTCAGACGCCCAAATGGCTCCCTGAGCTAGACTCCCATTGCCATTTCCTGGAGAAATCAATACCACTAAAAAGCCAAGTCCGGAAAAAAGAAGAAGAAGAAGAACCTGTGTCCTTTAAAGGTTTGCCCGTGTTTTTCCATACCTTAATTAGTTAAGAAAGGAGCTTCATGAGATTTTAGTAAGGTGTTTTTAAATGAGAGCCTCTTACTCATGGAAGTAGAACAGAGAAAAACAAGGACAGTATTTCTGAATGAAAATGAAATCAGAGAAAACATTACTTATATAATTTTGTTCAATAATTTATTCAATTTGTTCAATAATTTAAGACATGGAAACCTGCTCTTGTTAGCGATAAATGTAGGTTTATCTGGGAAATAAAAAACAATTTAAAAAGCCATCTTGTTTTGATGTGTAATGAAGACCAACTGTCAAAGGGAAAAAAACATATGTGAGGTTTGTACATTTGCAATAATTATGTAGCTTTTCTCACAGACAATTTCCTGATGTCGTCTTTGACAGCTTAATTTAAACCTAAACATGGCGCTATAGTTACATTTCATGAATTCAAACATAGGCCAACTTATTAAAAATCCAAGATTACATGAGAATATTACCTGAAATGATGTAACACGTCCAAAGGGATGTTTAGGAAGCACTCATAATTCCCTTTCATCGTGATTAGACACGCTGTATATTTTTGAAATGTTAACACTGCAAAGTCCGGACTTCCTTTTCTTTCTGTCATCGTTAATTTAACCTCAAAGCTGCTCCAAAGCCCCTTGTTAATCGCATTTGTCTGAATAGGGAGTCTACAAGTCCTCAACTTCACGGTTATTTCAGGAGGATTTATCACTCCTCTAAGTCCTGCAGCAAGATCTAAATTCAGTCTTATGACCTGAAACACACAAAAATCTACTTCAAGTCACATCTAAGTACTTATATTTTTTTTACGTTTATATTTAGGGACCCCTCCCAACCCCCAACCCCCCCCCCCCCCCTTTTTTTTGGCCTGATTAGGAATACTGTCCTGTTTCATAACACCACACACCCTGTATACAATCCTAATTACCCTCAGTGTACAGGGATTTTAAAAAATGGGAAAGAAAAGAAAAGAAAAGGAGAAAAAAATTTCAACATACCCAATTCAGTATTAATCCGCAGGATTAGGTTGAGGTCTTCACTGTATTCTCTTGGTATTGGACGGAAATAGAAGCAGGTGCAACGTGATTACATACCACAAAGCTCGAGCATCACCGAAAATAAAAAAGAGCCTATTTAATTATCACAACTGCATTAAATTGAACATTTATTTAAATAATATTTTATCAAAATTTCTATATATATATATATATATATATATATATATATATATATATATATATATATATATATATATATATATATATATATATATATATATATATATATTTCGCATTTCTGCTATTTAGTCTATTTCATATTAATTTCGACCACGTTTAACGGACTATTTGTGCGGATTTTTTTTAACCCTCACGCCAGAAGAGGTTAAACAAAAGTAGTACCTTACATTAAATTGAATTAATAGCAGTTGAAGTTTTTAAGTTGAAGTATTCGAATAGCCAGATTTATAAAACGACTGATCTGTTAGTAGGTCATTAACCATTCATCTTTTTTAAAAAAACAAAGTAAAACAAATTGCAATATTAGCCAAGTATTTTGGTAGGTAACACGGCCTCCTCGCCCATCTTTTCTCATTTGATGTGAACCCTCTCTTTAAGCTAGCCTGTGTATTCGGCTGCTTTATTTAAACAACTAACCTGTGCGTTAAAAAACAACAACAACAAAAAACCGAAATATTGTTCGTACCTTCCTCTCAGTCAATCGTCGTGCGTCACGAACCGCTCAGAAGTCGGACCCAACTCACATTTTAGTCCTTAACCTATCATTATCATTTAAGGATTTTCCGCTATTAACATTGTGTGGAAGTGACACAAACCTCCCGTCTGTGTTGCCCGCAGCAGGACTGCAGAATTACAATGAAACAAAAGAAATCCAAGCAGACTCCTGAACTTCCTGAGTATCAAATGTCAATTTCAGCCCTGCGCTCCTCTCTTCTCCTCTGTATCCCCCTCTCTCTCTCTCCTACCGGTTCCCCCTCCCCACACTGAAACCTCCTCCCATTTACCTGCGCGTTCCGGCTGCACACTTACAGAAAGATAGGTGCCCCGTGCACCTTTTTAAAGGCGCAGACACACAAAGCGGCAACAACACTCGACAAGAGTGAAACTACAGCCACTGAAATTCGCCAAAGTTTTAATATTTAAATTTTCTGAAACGTCCTTTTGTTTCAAATCTTTACTTGAATCCTACTTTTACTAACAAATTTAGAGCTATTTCTGTGTGTGAAATATGAGACAGGCCCCTACCCTTTAAATGGTATGCGCAAGGAACCGAAAATGGTACAAAACGCACCTCTGTTTGGCCTACCTGCATTCATAACAGTGGTCTTTTTTCTTCCATTTTTTTGTCTAGGATCAAACCCAGCTTCTATCCAGTCTCCCTTCTCTAGGTTAGAGTTGTGAGCACACATGCAAGGAATTGCCCGGTAGCAAATAAAAACACATTTTTCAAGCATCTCTTCCCACGAATCAAATAATCCAACCTTCACGAGCCTCTCTTTGCTCTGCTGCGTTTGAGGGCCTCTACAGTCTTTTTAAGAGTGGATCTCTCTGAAGAGACCTCAAACAGGGCGCTGTTTTTAACCCCGGGACTGCAGCACTCTGGGTGGATGAGGATTGGTTTTGTCTCCGGATTAAACGATTTCCTGACAAATAATTTGGACCAACCCCCTCTTCTGACTGGGCTAACCCGAGAAAAGGTTGCGTCGGATTCTTCTCCAGCTGGAACATGGAGATTATTCTATTTTGTCCTACAGCCCGCGTGGATTTTAAGACATTAAAATATGTTTAGACAGTTAAAAAAAAATAGGAATGAGAGGAAAATTGCAAATTTAAATTGGGCCTTTCTGACCACATGATAAGAATTAACATTTACAGAACCTGACTATTTCTTCTGCATCTTAGCATTTTTCTGCAATCTTAATGCAAACACGTGGGCTAAATTGATTTTAATCAGTTCTTTCGTCCTTTATACATTCTAATGTGAATTTAAAATTCAATATTTATTGTAGGCTATATTCGAAAAGTAGGATATTCCTCTGTAAATGCTTTTAAAAAAAATCAACTACACGGTTCCTCACCGGCCTGGTGCCTGGCTAATGGCCTGCAGGCCTGGGTTGCTATATAGATCACTGGTGCACCATCGTTTCGCATCTTTGCAGCACATGCAGACCACATTACTCTCCCAATGAGAGGAAGAGGGATAAAATAAAGGCATAAAGCAGTGCATCCGCTTCCTATTTCAGTGTTTCACATTCTGTTAAAAAGTGAGCACAATAAAGAAAGTAACTGATGTACCAAACGTAAGATTAGGTGCTGACTGGCATGGCCTGTGATGCATTTTCAGAACATAAAGCAACCGTGCATCAGATAGACTTTTTGGGACATCTATCCCAGCTCCACCAGCACCCCCTCCCACACACTACCACCATCACGGGATTAGTTTTAGTCGGCTGAGGCTGCAGTTCTTGGGTCGAGATGCTGTAAGATCAAATGACTACGTCCAGATGGCTAATGATTATCAAACACTGCATTTAAAGCCTGCACTGCCGGTTACTCTGTGCAGATTGCGTAACATTTCCTGTCCGAGGATAGCAAGAAAAATGCCTTTGCTGTAACACCACTGTAGGACATAACAGGTTCTACTTTTTTCTTTTCTTTTTATAGTCACCTACATTATAGTTGATTTATAAGTTTCTATTTATTATTCCTTCCAGTGAAAACCATACAACCTGGCGAACCTGATGTGGGCCTGGTGTCTTGACGCAGCGCTGGGCCTTTAGTGGGCCTCTGATGTCGTCCTCATCCTCCTCCA